>NC_088987.1:5945590-6270090 GCF_963932015.1 Anas acuta
TTGTACAGATAAATCAAATGTGGCCCCCTGGAAACACAGAGGTTGTATTATTATCACTTACGTTTAAGCAGTAGTTGCATAATTTTATGACTCAGAGTATTGGCACAATTCCTCAAAACTTAAAAATAAATAAATAATTAAATACATTTCCAATTCCCCAAATCCCTTTTAATTGGTTTGATGCATGCATTGGCAGAATAATTGATTGACACTAAGATCACTAAGCAAAGAGTGAGCTAACAAAATCAGATTAATGAAAACATACAGTAATTACAACTGTGAAAAACATTTTAGAATTTATAATGTTGCCTTGGGGCAAATAATCAAAAGTGTTATCAATGAACAATTAGAGTTAATGAAAATCTGCTTGTATGTATAGGATTACCATGCATAGTTACAGATGTTTTTTAAATGAAAGATTTATTGCGAGTTCCCTGCCTAAAATGTGTGACATGTAAACACATTGTTTATGATAACAAAACAAATCAATTTCGGCAGAACACTTCACGGCAGAAGATCAAAGTTTATGTACGCTTTTCATTTATATTCTATAAAAGATTAATTTCATGCCTTTTACTGCATTATATTAATCAGTTTCCCTAATATGTGTGTTATTAATGAATATTCCTATGAAGATTATCAAAACACTGGTGAATTAATAATGGAAGTAAACAATTAACTTCTATGGTTATGAAAACTTCAGCATTTTGCAAAAGCTGGATAAAAAGTTGTGTGATATAGATGTAGGATATACATACCACATTGAAATCTGGCCCTGAGGGCAGGTAGTGCTGAAGAGTTGGTGTTTGGGGAACTGCGTATCTTTCTCTGAAATCCCCAATTCTCCAGCACAGAACAGGGGTCCAAACCCTGTTCCAAAGCATAGCACAAGATGCACAGAATTATATCCTAGTAGTTTCGGTATAGAACACTGAGATACAGTCTTAGGAAGAAGAGAAAATAGAGATGACTGAGTGGTTGCCATTTTAATAGGATAAATTCTACTGTTCATTATTCTTTTAATTTGCTTAGAAAAACTATTTTATTTTTTTTCTGTAATTTCAAAACAAAATTTAAAAACCCATTTTATGTACGCAAATACATAGTATAATGTGTTTGTGTGAAGGAAATTGTAGGAATTGGGTCATGTTTGTATGTCTTTAGAAATAATTTAAACAGGTGCATAGACAAAAACCTTCAGCAGGATACTGTAACTCCACCTCAGGTAAAACATTGTCTTACTGCAGTGGCAATAGAGGCTTTAATGATATTACTGTGGTGTCGTTGGGACTCAAAATGGATTTCTGAAGTTTTCAGAGACACAAATTATCCCAACACTTTGTTCAGCACCATGTAGATGTCCGTAATCTTGAAAAATATGATTCTGACTTCAGGATCTAACTCTGCCTTTGAATAAATGCAGAATGGTGTGAACACAGGATCCAGCATTCACTTCAGCAAGGCTATTGTGTATCAGTTGCTTGTAATTTCTTCTCCTTGAGTTTTGAGTTGACTCTACCAGCACCACACTCAGGAACTTGAATCTCTGTGCACCAGGTTCTGGATATGCTCTGACATTACAATCTGGTGAGACAGTCACTGTCTCACCACTGGAACTCTCCTGCAGCAGTTAGCGTGGTTTTATTTGTTCTGGACTGATCAAATAGTAAGAAGCAGAATTCGGAGACTGCCAAGCAAGATCATCACTACAGGTACAGTTCTTTTATGAAATCTCCTTAATGTTTAAATGGAGGTAAACAGTCAAGGAAAAAGCAGGGAGGAGATGAGAAAGCTTACTGAGAATTTCAAAATGATGTAAAACTCATGTGCTCCACTTGTAATTGTTCCTGCTCATCACAGGCACAGTTTTGTTTTCGTGTAAGTGTATGCACAGATTCAGGTAGTGATTCTCCTCATCTGGAAGAGGCAGTCATGTTTTGGTACAGTGATTAGCAACATGAAAATAAAAGTAGATTTTACTTGACAGATGTGCTGTGTAGAGCTGGATGCTGCCTTGCACAAAATGCATAATTTCTTTTATATTAATGTAAAAGGTCTATTTAACATGAAAAGCCTAAGTCCATCATTTTTCATACTTCCATCTTGTCTTCTTGATGTATATTTTATTTTTATCCTGTACTCAGAGCTTCTACTGAAATATGTCTGGGAAAAAATAATCCTTTAGACATTTGACAACCATGTTTCATTTCCACCTGTTGTATTTTCCCACAATGGACAACAATTGCTTATATGGAAATTTAGATTTTACATGTAAATATATTTTTATTTTGTGGTTAATAAGGTTCTGTGATACCACTGGTGATAATTTAGTTGTTTACTCTATTGGCTACTTGATTAATCCTCACTTATAAATAATAGTTACAGCAATATTCACCTCCTCTAAATAATCTCATTATTATTTGAATGAGGATTTAGTAAACAACTCACAGCTGTTGTGCAAAATGTTTGTATAGTAATGCATATTCATGAATATTTCATACAGTAACACTTATTAATTTTGGGGTGGTTTTTTTTTTTTTTTTTTTTTTTTTTTTTTTTCAGATAAACAACTAAATGATATTTTATAAATTGGTGTTTGGCAAATAATGTAGTTTGTTTTCCATGGCTTGTGTCAGTGATGTATGAATCTCCCTATATGTATATTCTCACTAAGCATTGCAAAGAGCTGCTTTATGGAAGCTTTAAATATCTTTGAAACAAATGTTTTTCCACGTTTTCTATGTGTGAAGAGCCTAAAGGATGAAGTTTACAAAACTACAGAACAGGACCTGAAGAGGCTTTGTGGTCATCCCTTTTCCCAAACACAGAAAATAAAAAATAAAAAAAAAAAGGAAACTTTTCCGATATAATCTGTTCTTTCTTTCAAATAATGGAGATACCAGTACTGAGAAGTTTATTCTTATACCTGTACCATGAAGCAGATTTTCTTTCCTATGAAGATCTTTGAAGATATAACTTGGAGTCAGCCTTGTTTTGAGGAGGTTGGAGCGGATAATTTCCAGCAGAACTCACAAATCTAAATGTAAACCAATCTAAGTCTAGGATTCCATGATTTTGTATACCAAAACTTCTACTTCTGCAATTTAAGACCACTGCTATTTGTCCTATATGAGATGAGGGTAATATTTTATGCCTATAATATTTGCAGCCACCTTTTGCATATTTAAATATCACTGCTCTTGGTACTCTTGATGTAATACCAATTTCTCAAAAATCAATGAAATAAAGTGGTCTAAAGTTCCATGATTCTTTTATTCTCCTTTCTTGGGGGTTGGACAGGGTGGGGTGGGGAGTGTCACCACTAAAAGTGGATTTACTAAATACTTAGAGTTAGAAATTTTACTGAGAACTTCCAAATGGTCTCAGAGGATGTTATCCCCGTGAGGTGCTAAACACCATCTTTTCTCTCCAGTGTCATCTGAAAAAAAGGTTTACAACCATTGCCATAAATGAATTGTTGATCTGGCTTAAAGTTATACAACTGAGGTAATGGGTTTCATTTTATTTTTTCAAGCAAGCTTGACACACATACAGGGACCTTTAAGATTTCTTCAGTGTTGTATCAGCCTTGAGGAGGAACAGGAACATTTTACTCGTGAATTTAATTTGGGTATAACTAGATTCTGTGGGGTGGTCAATAAGCAGAAGCTGTTACTCAGATCAGCGAGGACTTCTTTGGTCTTAATTTTAGTCCTAATTTCATTTAGAGCTACGCCAATGAACTTTTAAAAGGAAGAAAGCTTATTCTTTAAGCTTTTTCTGCTTAATGCTCACTTAACTAGCGGAACTATGAACCCTGTCCTGTAAGAAATCAGATTTTATTTTTTTCATCACAATAATTTGATAGAAAAATTCCACTTTTCATGTTGAGGATATAGGCTAGGCTTCATTGACATTTATAAATTCCTGTAAAGCTCTTTCAACGGGCTTAGAAGAAAAAGAACTTTAGACGGGGAATTTAAGATACATGAAAGCCCCTAAGAGGGGAACAAGGGCAAAGAGGAATAATATGTGCAAGTTGGAGTATCTTTTAAGCTCTTTTAGAATTTTTTTTTAGCCTCATAAACTCTGAAGTTAGGTAACCATCTGGATTGTACATGTATGTTCTCTTAACAGTGTAAGGCACCCCAAATCCCTATGCTTATTGATTTGGTAAAATGGTTTTACAGGCTGATACAAATTCATATCTGAATCAGAAAGTCCTATCATGATTTCTTTATGTTTGAAAGCTCCCGATGGTATTTTCTTTTGTGAAATTCTGTAGTTATTATTATTTATTTTTTTTTAGCATAATAGCTTTGCTATCCAGAGCAGCCGGTCTGTAAGTTCCCAGTTTTGTTTTTGTTTATTGGTTTGTTCATTTCATGTATGTGTTTTTAAGTATTGGTCTCTTGACTTTGGTTCCAACTACCAAGAACAGTATTTTATCAATACAATTTGGAAATGAAAAATGCATTTGGTGATATCCATCCAGTTCTCGGTAGTGTCTCTGTGTAGCCGAATCAATGAATTGCTCTCACTTAGCTGTTGACTAAGCTGTTTAAGCAGTAGGTGGTGATTTTGTTGATGCATAGTTTGTTTTGCTTGGTCTAGTTGACCATATCTGTAATGCTGTGTGCAACCGTATACACAAGGATTTAGACCAATTCTAGAGAGGGTAAGTGCCCTTCTCAAGTGCTTAAGCTTTTCGTGTTTCTGCTACTGAAAGATACCTAATGTAACGTATGTGTTTTAATAGGAAAAACCTTTAAAGCATATATAAGCATCTTAAGCGTGTTTGGTAATTTTTATGGAAAGTCACTAGCAAGTCCTATAGAATTTTACCAATGAAAAATATAAAGTGTTACTGTTAAACTTCTTTTCTGCTTTATTCCAATCCATTAATTTTAGCAAAGTCCCCCTGCAATGCGCTGATGTTTACTTCCTTGAAATACTTTTACACAATAATTGCAAGTCCATTTAGTAATTATTTAACCAAGCTAGGCTTATTATTTCTTATACTCTTTCTTCATAAGTTTTTATTTCCATACTCATAATTACTACTTTAACAATTTTTGAAGCCTTACAATTTGCTAGTCTCTTCCTTGTGTACATGTGCATTCTTTTGGATGCAATTATGCTAGTGTTCTATAAATAGGGAATATTGCCTTATTTAATTCATCATGTGATTCTGCATCTTTTAGCAATTGTATGGAGAGAAAAAATATTCATATACAGTTACAGCACACCGTTATAGACAATTTGGGATTAGACTATTTATCTTTCTTCCCAGTGAGAGAAGTGTCTTGATTTATTTTTCAAAATTGGATTTAAAAATTGAGGCAATTAAAATGAACAAAGTGGAATAGAACAAGAGGATCTTCAGTTCCCATGGATAACTAATTTTTTTTTCTTCCTTTTTACCTTGACTCTTATTAAACTATGTAAATAAGTAGAGGACACCATGAGGCCATTTTCATTAGCTGTTGGTGTCACCAAGTAAATCTCAACATTGTTCAAATATTTGACCTATATCCAGTGGAAGGGTGGTATTTCAAGCTTGGAAAGCCTGAGTTGTGTGACAGTTATACCTTTAAGATCCAATTAGTAATCCCAAGTGAGTTTTATTGGCCATTACCGTTTTGAAATTCAGTCAAATAAAAATAAAATTAAAAAAAAAAAACAACAACACACTATCTTGATAACAGTATGTAACTTTGAGTAGTTATGCCCTACACACATATACTGTCTGTAATGTCACTGCAGCCAAGATCATGTTAATTACAGTGATCGGTGCTGTGTCTTAGAAAAAAACAGCCTATTATATGTATATTTTGCTCTTAGGTATGTTCTTCAAATTGTGCATTATTTTTCTGAGATCTGTTGTAGTATCCTTTGGTCAGTAGATGGTGCAGCACGTTACAAACTTGTTGGTTTTCCTATGTGACACAGTTTTGACCCTTACTTGAGTCAATAATGTAAAACTACAATTTAGACACATTTAATTTGCATTTATAAATTCTGATAAAATCCACTAGGCTTTGAGTATGATTAGTTATTTTTAAATTTCATATATAATGTATAAGAGTGGCATTGGACATGGAGAATCAAATTCATAGTAACATATCTGAACTTGGATAAAGTGAATGTTCATGAATATTTAACTAATTTAACTGATTTAAATACAACTTTACTGAAATACAGGCAATGGACTTGCTGAATGTTTCTGGAGTGCTCTTCTAAACATAACTCAGATTAGAGAGAAACCGTTGCTACTTGCATGATATCAACTTCTGCATAGTTATTCCAAAATAAGTTTCTTTCCTTCTGCATGTGGAGAGCTCTTAGCCATTAGTACTAGAGAGACTGAAGAAAAAAAAAAGTTAGCTCTCTGAACCTAAGAAAGTCAACTAACATGTTGAAGAGCACTGTAGTAAGATGATCTCTCAGTATGTGGTGCTTGATTGAATCTTACGTAACACAAAAAGGCCCTTATGCTATACTCATGCATGAACTCAAGAACTAGCAAGTTAGTTTAGTTATTAAGAATAAAACACATCATTTAGGATTGACAAAAATTCAGCATTGCTAATTAACATTTTGCCCATCATCAGACACAGCTACACTGAATCAGCTTTTTCTTTCTGTCAGTAGGAGGAGAGCAACACTGCTTGTAAGATTTGCAATGTATTCAGAGGAGTTGAAATTTTCTTTATTTCAAGTATCAGAAGCTGAGATGTGACACCAGGACAGCTTTTGGCTGTAGGGGCCACTTAGGCTACTAGAGAACACAGGAACTTTGGTTTTCCTTCACTGAAGAGGGAGATAGGAGGTGGACAGGATGTGGCATGGAACTCCTTGTTTTTGTAATAGCCTTAGCTTGGAGGAAGCTTTTTTGTTAGAAATACTTGCATGATAGTCTTGTTGGCCAAATAAAACTTTCTTCTGTGTAATACCTGAAATACCATTTGCTATGTTAAATCCAAGAACTAGTTGCACAATATTCAGTGCATATTCTGCTATAGACAATAGCAGAATAACACAAAAGCAGAACAGCACAAGAGCTTTGAAAATCACCTGAAAGTATCATGTCAGACCATTAAACAGCTCTTCCTCTGGTATTTATAGTATAATAATGCAAAACCACAAGACCATTTTCAGTGGACTGGACTTGCCTTCTTTTTAAAGTACTGCAGAGGTATGACATATCGCTAAACCCGTCTATTGTATGCTACGTATTCTTAACTGATATTTTTCCTATAATACAATATAGTTACAAATTCTCCTCTGACAGATTCTGAATAACACCTGAATTGCTTATTAGTTAAATGGCTTATGGTTGGTGAAACACACAATTAAAAAATTGAATCTGTGTGAGTTAAGGTGTTGCTTCATCAATTTTTCTAGTTTTCTGAATGAAAATTTATGAATTTATTGATGATTTATTGTCTCTTCTCTTCAGAAAATTCATATTGTGCCAACAGACTGTTACAAAAATCACTGGATCCATTTTTTTATTGAAATAAACACCAATTCTTATTTGACTCTAACAAAATGGTATTGGTTCTCAACTATTAAAATGCAAGATCTACTACTGCCACCCACCTTTAAAGAAAAAGAAAACTACAAAGGACTGTTTTTATGATGTGGCTGGATAATCAAAGTTTAAAGCTTCAAGGTCAAGTGTACTTTCCTGTATGACTCAGTTACTGCTCAGTTTGATGGCAGTAGAGGAACAAGGATGCTCAAGCTTTAAAATTTCTGGATTTTCATTATACAACTAGAGCATATTAACAAGAAGCCATTAAATACAATTTATGTGTGAATAGCCCACTTGGTAGGCACATGGGCTCTGTTGTGTGAGGGATTAAATAAATGTATTACATTCCCATTATTATTCACTGAATAGATCTTTTTATTAAGTTTTGGTTAAGATGTGCATAGTTATATTGTCAAAGTGACGTCTGTTTCCATAAAAGCTAAGTCTATACTGAAAAAAAGTGTGCTGTAAAGTTTATAATGCTAATAGTTCATTTGTAACCTTTTTTTTTTTTTGTACATACACTTTTTATTTGCATTCTACTAAGCAGCTTGCACGTTTGTAATTTTGATCGTACACATTTTGTGACTGTAGGCCAAACTTTCCAAGTCTTTGGTAAGTACTTTCATAAATCTTTAAACGTTCATTCAGAATATGGGAATATGTCAATTTTCAACTAGACAGATACATAAATGAAGTCTAATGCTAGTTTTTAGGTCAGAGGTTGGACTCAATGATCTAGAGGTCTCTTCCAACCTAGAAATTCTGTGATTTGAAATATTCTCCACACCATACCAGAGGGTCATGACAGGTCTTACATTCCATGTTGTGGACATTTTCAGAAATTAAAGCTCTAAATTACTTTTTTCAACCCATGCCAATTTACTCTGCCTTTCTCTAATTTTCTAGTCTATAATTTATACCTCCATTTGTCACCTCTGTTTTTAGCTTGGTATTTTTGCTAAATATACTTACGTGTAGTAAACAACAGTCTCTGAATTGTGCTCCTTTCTTCAGTAAGTTGGCAGAAGCATTCTTTGTAGCATTAGCTGGATGAATTTCTCTGGCAAGTTGTTCGCAATAGTTATTCTTATTTTGTTGTCATTGTCATTTGAGACTCCTAGCATGAATTATTGTATTTTAATTCCCTTGGAGAAAAAAAACACATTCAAATATATTGTAATGAATGCAAGTTTCGAAATGGTTTTCTAACATAAAAAATATGCTCAAATTTTGAGTGGAAGGTTAGCCTAATCAAATAAAATATTAATTATAATAAGCTATTATTAAAGCAATACTATGTTCTGGACACTGTAATTGCACTGTACATAATGTTTCCCATCAACCGGTGGAGGCGTAGAGAACAGGTACAGGTCACGACCATGCAGCTTCGCTCCCGTAGTGGCCAGGGTCATCCGATTACTGCATGTAGCTCTTGGTCTGATCTTGCTGATGGCATGCAGGGCAGCTTTGGGCAGCAACCTCTCCTCCCGGGCTTTGCTGAATGGCTGCTCCTGGCTTTGCACCAGATTCTGATGCAGGTCCAGATCTAGCAGTCCTGAAGGCTGCTATCATCCTTCTGCCTGACAGATGTATCGCCCTACTTGACATCTAATAACAATTTGTCATTAGCATTTTAGTGGAGCTTGAGCTGTAAATGTGAAATAGCATGCTCAGAGAGCAGTAGTGGAGAAAATACTGTGTTCATTCTCCTTCAGCCATGGAAATAAGAGTGCACACATACAATTCAACATCGCTTAAAATAATTTTAAAGCCTTGAGAGAGGCTTTATATCTGTAATCAGATCTTCAGGCATTTTCTTCACAATTATCTGGTATTTTATTAGTTTCTAATGCTGTATATGTCACATCTGAATATATATGTTCTTGAGCCATCTTGCATAGAAAGTAGAATTTGATATGAATGTATTTCTTTTTTAAATTTACAGTGTTATTTTAAAAATTCTAGTAGTAGTTGATACTTACATTGCTTTACATTTTAAAGAATTCAATACACAGCCCTTTTAAAAGATCAGAAAAATGGCATACGTATTTTTCCTGATATTATATTTCCTCCCTGAGCATGGATGGAATAGAACTAGGAAAACAGTTCATCCCTAAAGAGAAAAATAAAATAACCTGAAGGACAGGTGCTCAACATATTCAATATGTTTATGGTTTTCAGTATTTCATATCCTTGATTACAAAAATAAAACTGAGTTTGACTTAAAGCCATGTTTATGTTTATTTGGCTGGAAAGAGCATTCATGAAGATTAGAAGTATTATGAGGTTTCCTGCTTCATCAGGGCCATGTGTTTGACAAAATATTTACTGATTTATTTGTGTTTTTTTGTTGTTTGTTTGTTTGTTTTTGCCAAGTACTATCAAAATGTGCACCCAGCACATGTGGAAAGGGAGACTGCAAAGGCATACTGTTCCTTTTTAAAGGTATCCATGAAGAAGTAAAAATAATATTTTGGAAAACAAGTTGTCATTGCTATCGTTTGGTAGCAAATAAATCTTCCTTCTACAATCTGCAAAGCCAGTAATCTTTAAACCATATTGGTGCTCTCTTGCTCTCTCCAACCACAAAGGGATAAGCCAGCAAAAATTCCTCAAAGAAATGAAAGCATTAGAGAGCCATTCTCTTAACTCTAACATTTGACGGGTCTTCTAGATGTAACATTTTGGCAATATTTCATTGTCAATTGGCTGCCAAAACACTTTAGCCTCTTTACAGTCACTGCTAACAAAAACAACAGAAGTTCTATTAAACACTCCTCCCAATCTTTTATTGGGCTGAGAGATGAAAGCATTATAGTTTGTTTACGTCCACTTTCTTTTTCTGGTGCTTGCTTTTGTTGGACACTGGTCAGTAAGAAAACTGTTGACGTGGAAAGGATACCTTCTGATTGTTGGCCAGGGCCAGAACCCAAAATGTTTTGGTCTTTCAGTAAGCCTCAAACTAAAGCCAAGATTCAAGTGAGTAACTTCTCTTTCCCTTCAGGAAAATTAGCACATGCATTCTGCAAGTTTTCTTCCAAGTGATTTCTGCAGAATTCTTCTGGTACATAGTACCAGGGATAACTTCAGAAACTACCTATGCTTGGACTCAAACAAAAGTTTTAAGGTACCCTTTTTCACCAACCATTTACCCAAATTACAAAGCCAGTGGGCATAATTTGAGTCAATTAGAAATTGTATAGTTTCCAATTATCTTTATTGTTAATTCTTTCTGTAAGGAATGTTGGATGAAGTAAAATTTGCACAGTTTTGTATTTATACCAAAATTTTAGTGGTGAAACTACAACAAAACTTGGTTCAACTTTGTTGAAAGTACTTTCACTATCTGCTGAAAAGACAGACTAAGCAAGCATACATTTTCTTTTAAAGGATGAAAAATTGTGCAAGACTCGTATGAATTCCATTTTACATTTACAGGCTGTTTACAATACTACCTCTCAAATCTTCTTGAGGAGATAGTTAATAATATAATTCAGATTAATTGTTTCAATATAGACGTCTATTTCAAGAAATATTCTTCCCAAAGATGCAATTAGGTCTGTTTTAACAAGGAAATCTGTTACAGTGTCTACTTGAGGAAATGCATGTAAACTTGTAACGGGTTCATTTTACATTAGCATCAATGCCATATTCCAATGTAAGTGCTAATTTGAATTCTTCGGCTGATTTTAAGTGACTGCGAATGTGCTACAGCACAGTGACTTTTGCCTTAGTCTTTAGTGGTCAAATCAAATTCATCACTACTTAAACATTCTGCTCTATCAGAAAGTCATTCCTTGAGTGCATAAGGCGGAAAAATCAACTGTGGAAATCTGATTAAGAAAATACATTTATACGTAATGACTTGGATGCAAGATGTAAGTTTGTGCAGGGATTTGGAGTTCTGTTCAAATGATAAAATGATGGGGAATTTATGCAATAGTTTTAATTATTGAAAAGCTACAGCCAGCTTACTGAGCTTCTAACCATGCAGCTTTGCATTGGTTTGGGTGTCCAAAAGACACTGAACCAAGTTATGGACCTAACTCCCTTTAGAAGTAATGGCTGCAACCTGTTTAGCTGCCTTTTATGTATCCCGTTACCTCCTTGTTTACCTCTGAAATTATGTTCTTCGGGTCCAAATTCTATGGCCTGGTTAATGCCATCAGTGCAACAGGAATCTGTTCACGTTCATAAGGGATGCAATGCAGTTTGTTTTTTCCAGACTGGCAGCAAAAGGGCTCCATTACTCCAAAGAAAACAGACCCTTCAGATTTCTTGTTTTGGTATGCTACACAGCACAAAAAAAATGGTGTGCACTTCATGCTGCAACGGAGCCTGGTTCGATAAAAATCATACCAGTTTAATCAATAGTAATGTTTTGTCTGACTAAAAAGTAGTCATGAGTGTTGTTTTGCAGGAATGAGCCTCATGAAAGCCTCTGCCTTTTAAGAGCTGGGGCTTGCTGGCCTCATGTATATGTAAGTGCTTATTACCTTTCTTGCATGCCTCTATATACATATCGTGTTTTGTTCCTGGAAATATGACTACAGAAAGATGCTGTTTCTGGGAACAGTGTTACAGAGCTGGTAATGTTGATTGGTGACTAATTAGTGTCATTCCCAGAAGTATCATCTTGGGAAGGATTTCCGAGAAGGGACTGACAACCCGGTGTGCTGGTGGATGCCCAAGCCATGCTGGCGTTTTGCTAACCCTCCCATAACTCAAAGTTAAGGCTGTGATAAATGGCAGTTATGAATTTGTATTTTTTTCTAACCATAATTAGCTGAAGGATAGCTGTGTTCCCTTCATCCAGCCCTGTATCATATTTTGTGCTTCTATTAAAGGAGAAAAAACACCAAAAAGCAGAAACCAATACAAATGGCCTTAGTTGGCTGTCTGTGCACATTACGTCTGTGCATGCAGAATTCTAAACTCTTAAATAGGTCGTGTACATTTCCGTGTCTAATTTACAGAAATATCTGCTCCAATATGTGAGGACTGATCTTGTGACATATCTCGAAATGAGCACATGGTGTATGAAAATATCTTAAGATAATTAGTGGAAGAATCTAGGCAAATAAAATGTAAAAAATGAAATAGCAAAAACAACAAAAAAATCAAGCAAGAACATAAAACAAACGCGACAGAGGAAAGTAACAGTAATAAATTACCATTTGAAATTCATTATAATTTTTAGTTGGTTGGAAATGAAAATCCAGAAGGTGCTCTGGATTTTGTCAGAGAGCTTTAATGTTCTTTGGTTAAAAAGTTTCAGGAACAGAGCTGCCAGTGGCAAATTGTGAAGTGTTTGTTCACGTCTGATGTGGTGTAAGCTGAATGCAAGGAGGTGTATGAACACTGAAGAAGTGCTATATCAAATAAAAAAACATAGAGGTAGCTCAGTTGCATTACGAGTGCTAAAAGAAAACTTAAAGCCAAGAAATTAACACTGAAATTGCCCATTCTGTACGGGAATTAGAGAAATTTATTCTAGGAGCATCTTTGGGATTTTCTGTTGCGTATTGGCTGGGACTGGCTGCAGCAGCACACCCACATATGTGATGCTGGTTTTAGTGTCAGTGCTGGGGTTCAATAGGGGGATACCTGGATAAGGTATCTAACCTTAGATAAGGTTGAATAATATTTGGATTCTTTTTTTTTTTTTTTTTTTTTCTCAGAAAAGCATCTTTGGTAGGATGGCATATAATTTAAGCTCAGTCTTCATTGGAAAATTCTGTTGATATATCTATGCTAACATAGTTTTATTTGCAAAACATCTGTTGTTGTTCTGCTCTTCCCTAAGGACTTTTGCTGATGTGGCAATTTGGATCAGCTGTGAATATGATTTATTTATATGTTTGTTTATTGGCAAGACTTTAAAATCAGCAAATCCAGATAGGTTGGATACAATTTATATGGTCTCCCCTTTGCTTTGCCCCCTCTCCCCCTCCCACCAATGTAATTTTTCCAGTATAGCTTAACATGTTTAAGTGGCTATGATAAAATATAGTATCAATGTGTTTGGCAAGCATCTCTGTAGCTAAATTCAGACTCCTGTTGGTATTGATATGTCAAGAAAAATTATCAGAGTCAGTATTGCTGTGCATATGAAGATTTCCAGGACATGGATTGCTGATTTACGGTTTCAGGATATTGAATCCAGTTTTGCCATTAGTTTCTGGATGGCTTTGGTTGAATAACTCATTTCATTTTGCCTCAGTATGCCTGAGAGATGAAAATGTAACGACTGGAAGGATCATTGTATGCAAAACTAAATACATCTCCAGCCTTTGTGTCTCTATATTCCTGAGATGAAGGTTTTCTGTACCACCAGCAGCCTTGGTGGTACATATCATGATCACAGAAGTTTTCATTCTTGCAAGGACACGACTGAAGTGATAAGCTGGCTTACTGAAACTTTTGGCCAGGCAGCAAGGGTACTGATACTTTTTTTTTTTTTTTTTTTAATGTAGCTACCCTTCTGTTCCCAGCCATTTGCTGCAGAAAGTAATGAAATAAACACTAAAAGTGGTTGCGGAGAATCAGCCTGAATTGTCTGCAGCCTATGCATTTAAATCGCCAAGAGGCCTTCTGCAGTCTCACCAGTTATCACTTTTGCACATGTTGAGCCTTTGCTGCCTGCCAGCAGCAGTTCAGTAAGTTCTGCACAGGATTTTCTCCTGAATCAATCCATTCTAAGCCGGCAGTAGAGCTACTGATGTATTTTAATGAATTCTGTTTCACATTTTCCCATTTATACTGCAGTTTATATACTGTCCTTAGAGATTTCTGTATTCATCTTATCTGGCTTTAGAAGAGTACTGGAGGATCTGGTAAATGACAGCTGCTGTGTTTTTAAATTTTGCTGCAAGGTTTCAGCAAGATAACATTGCAGGACTGGAGGGTTTTTTGGTTGAGATTTATTTATTTATTTATTTATTTATTTTTTCCAGAACTGGAGTCTAGGACAAATTAGTCTGTTGTTTTGCAAGTAACAGCATGTGTACAAATTTCCAGCAACACTTGAAACAGTAAAAAACATGCCTCAGATTACATTAGAAGGAAAGGTAATTTTTTTTTCCAGTGAAACACTTGATTTAGGATAAATACCACATTGTAGAAATGGAGGGAACAGGTCATGAAGTTTATAGTCTCCAGTGATGTAGCCAACAACATCACACAACACCATTAATGTATGTATCAAGCTGTTCTGGAACTAGTTTTGCTCTTCACCTCCATCACTCTTGCAGGAGAACTGCCTTAGAACTTCATTCAGACCCCTGCTTCTTGTTGCCTGCTAGTGTTTGTTAATGACTGTTTTCTCTTGTGCTTTAGCTTTTCACCTTCCACGGCTAGTAGTTATTCCTTTCTTCCTCTTCCCACCCACTGTGCTGTATTTATGAAATAAGTCACTGGCAATTTTTAAAGGAAATTTCCTATATAGATTATGTAGCAGATTGATAAACTGCAAATTTCAATAGCAGCACAGGATCTTCAAGCAGATATCCTCTCTTTCAGTAACTTCAAATGGGATTATTTTAGTCTACAAGCAGAGAACAAGCGATGCAATTAGTATTGTAAAATCTTAGGGAAGCTTTTAGCTTTTCAAATTTACCACAACACTGTGCAGGATACACTGATGCACTACACTGAAGGTCTAGATATGCTCCAATTCCTCAGTGGCACATATCCCAGCAAGAACCCTTCTACTTCAGATCTGTAGCTTGACAGAGAACAGCTTCAGTGCTGAAGTTTTTTCTTGATTTCTTTGTTTTCATGCAGAAATGCTTCTTGGTTTTGTTGTTGTTTTCTTTCATTTGTTCCAGAAAGCCACTTTTCTTTTAAATTCTGCAGAAGGTCTCAGATGAGGGAATACTTTACCTTTATGGCTTTTGAATAACTAGTTTCCCTGATATACCCCACAGAGAGCAGTCTCCTATCTGAACTCTGAAGTTCTCCAGGTACTTCATATGTTCCCTTGCTACAAGCCTTCCTCTTTCTATGCTGTGTGAATGTCACATCTTCTCCCAGCCCAGAGAGAGAATCTTGACACTTTTAAGCTTGGAATTTGAAAGACGTAAACAGTAGTTTCAGCACTGGTATAGCTTATTTAACAATTGTGTCATGTTATAGCATTAAAGTTTTTAAATTCCTACACATCTCTTAAGAACTACTTTCCCTAGAGGAAGTAAGTCTTCTAACAGTGACTAGTCTAACTTGCTGTAACATTAATACATAATCTGCAAGTTCATAAAATTTTGTCTCAAAGTGCCTAACTGCAAGCCTACAAGTTGTTGTTGTTGGTTTTTTTTTGTTTGTTTGTTTTCTTTCCAGTAGTCATTACAATCGCTTAATGTACCTTTCTCTTTATGAATTTTCTTGTCTTGCCTATGTCCAACAAGAATCGTTCAAACTAATCTTCCTGGAAAATGCACACGGGAGGATATGATTTCTTTGAGAGTGAGGCAGAGTTCTGAAATATCATCAAGGATTTCTTTCAAAGTAGCTCATACATGACAAAAATCAGATTAGGAGCAAATTTCAGATCAAGCCACTCCCATGTTCAAGAATTAAAAATATATATTCCTCCAAACCAGAATTTGAATAATAAGCATATTCTGCTTTTCAACTTATCTTCATGATTGGTATTACTTTTGTTGGTGGTTTTCCATTTATTATGACTTGACTCTCAACTTTTTACAGTTGATTTACTGTCTAGGAAAATGTTAAGCTGATGGTTTTGGAAGCTGAACTTGTTTCCCTGAGTGTAAAAGGTGGAAAATGTAGGCATAGGTCTCAAAGGTGCTATTCCTCTTGCCTGGACAGATGTTGTAAGAAGCAACAAACCCCTGATGCCGAGTTGGTCTCTGTCCTTGTATCAGTTTCATTTCTTTGGCTTGTTAAAGAAGTTCTGCAATTACTGCAATGTCTGCTGCACCTGAATGAAGAAGAGATCCCGTGTTACTAGTATTTCTCTAAATCATCCTTGATTGAAAGTAAATCCAGTAGTGTTCCATGTTGCATTTCTAAATGTTTTTTTCCTTGTAATAGCATAACAATATGATTCCTCATTTTGGAGACTTATTTCCTAATGAGCCCCCAAAAGAGACTGGGTTAGGGATTATCACTGCCTTAGCTTCTCCCATCTTTGTTACCATTCCTGCTTTGTTGATGTTGTCAAGCCTCAAATATCCAGGGGGATGCCTCAGGGAGAGAGGGGGTAGGATGAGTAATCAGGAATTAGAAAAAGGAAGGTCTGAATTTGTAAAACTATGTTGTGATACAGCATCTTTGGGAAAAAAACTGCAAGCACAATCCACATTTTGAAAAAATGCAGACAAATTTCTGAAGAGAGTGAAAACGGCTTTAAATAGTAACTGGCAGAGCTGAACTTTGGGGAAAGCTGCATATACTCCATCTCACTCACATAGCGCCACATAGCCATGGGTATTGAGAGAGCATACATAGAGATACCTCAAGGTTGATCATAGCTACTTAGCATAAAAGCTGAAAATTACCTGAAATTTTTATCAAAAAGCTTCAGCTTAGAAGCTTATGACTGAAGGATCAAAGCAATCTCTTTCCTTTTCTTTTACCCATAATGTCTGATAGTTTTGTTCATCTGTATACGTATCCATGTACAGTTACAACTCAGGGGATGCCTATTAAAACATAATTTTAGGAATTTGTCTCTAGCTTTGTGGTGCAGCCAGTACTCTTTCTGTATCTGGACTGCTCCAGTAATAGACAAATATAAAATGAAGTATACTTTGAGCCATTTTTTTGCTGATGAAAGGAGTAGAGAATAATGAATCATTGCATGATAAATTTCTTCTGAAAATCAGCTTTTAATCTTGCTGGCTTCCATCCTATAAATTGAGGTAGGATTTGCAGTTTCTCTTTCACAGCCATATGGATATGTTAAAGGAAACTCTAGATGGGATCAGTTTTTCTGTCCTTAAATGATTTACTGTATTTAACAAAACTGCATGTTTTATTTATCCCATCCTATCCCTAAAAAATTAAGATGGATCCTTTTATGCAACAGCAGGGTCTCGCTGTTATCCCCAACTGTCACCATCATCTCTGTCACACGTTGGCCCATGCAGTTGCTGTAGGCCCTAGGAATAATAAGTTTTAGAAAAATGTTGGTATAGAAATGCATATGAGCTCTGTATAAAATCAGTGTAATGTATGTGTAAATATATAATGTATTACACATTATAAATGCCAGCACATAAGGTGATCTTTTTCTCGGAAGAAGCCTTATGATCTCACTGTGTTCAGCAGACTCTGGTTTTGCTTTGTGTGAAGGTAGGACTTGCCTCCTGTTGCTTGTTGGTGGGCATGAAAGTTCCCCATTAGCACTGCACTGGGCTCTCACCACTGATTGACTCAGGATTTTATTTCCATCTGCTTCACTAGAGATGAATAAATGCAGCTCTCTGAAGTGCTCTTCCACTCCCCTTTGAAAGCTGAATTCTAGACACTGTGCAATAGAGACACAAATAATCATCACGCTTTTCAAATTGTTTGTCTTCAACTGCTAAACTTAAATACATTTAAATAGTGGAAGTTACCAACTTGAAACCTACTATCTGCTCCTGTAATGAAGGCCAGAGGGAATTTAACCCTAATCATTTTCTTCTTCCCAGGAAGCAAATGAACTCACTATCAGGAAGGGTCCTGGTCCTTACCAGTGAGAATGAACTTCAGAAAATTGCCACTTGACATTGGAGAGCATTGTGCAGATTCTACCAGCACAACCAGAAATTGAAATAGAGGCCCCAAGAGCAAAAGGTTTAATAATGCAGTAAGTCTGTCAAGCAATTGAATTTAAATAATGCCATAATGCAAAACACTAGTTACTAATTACTACAAGGAAGGAATTGCAATAGAAACTTTCAACAGTTTGTTATTATGCTGTGGCAATATTATGAGATTGGCTTGGTCCAGCAATATAAAATCCTGATTTCAAATTGATTTTAATGAAAGAAATTAAATGAGCAGAAAGCCTATTTGGAGGGGGCACTTGAAAATAGGAATTCAATACTTAGAGAAAATGTAAACTGTCTAGCCATCTAATAATAAACACAAGAAAAACGTTGAACAGTTTTCATGACACAAGTAGGGTGCAGTAGGCTGCAGTTTTCATGACACAAGTAGGTTGCGACCCACATTCCAGGTGTTTGGCTGTCTTGCTTAAAGCCAGAATAGTGAGACACATAGTGACTGGCTCAGTTTTGCTGGAAAAACAAAAGAAAATAATAAACAAATAAAAAAATGCAGTTGTTGAGCTGTGAGGTTGCATATAAGCAAAAGCTTTACAGTATGAAAAAATTAATACCGGAAAAATGAAATCTTGAGATGATTATAGTAAATCTAGGGCTCAAGGGAAAAGTACTGACATGAAAATGTATAAAACTCCAGAAAGAGCAGGTTCAAAGTAAAGACAGAGGATCAGCCCACTCTGAAAGCAGCAGTGATTGATAGAGGCACTTTGGCTGGCCAGCAGGTATTGGTGCTGGTGCTCAGCCTCTTAGCACATAGCCTTGTATCCTAAGCTGTCTTCTGTGGCTGGTAACCAGTACAAATTTGTCATTTCCTGTTGAATTGTATCTGATCCTGCTTGCACAATGATGTCTGTGTGTAAAAAAAAAAAAAAAAAAAAAAAAAAAAGTAAATGTGACATGGGATGGTGGGTTAAAAGATGAGACTAAATACTCAACCCTCCTGAGAGTCAGCTTGCACTGCTTTGCTACTGGAATTATAGTTAAACAAACTTAACTCAAGAAAGTAAAAGCATGTTTAGCTTGTCTGTCTTCTGAAATAAAGACCATTTTTGTTTAATTAACCTGTTGCATTAAAAAAAGTTCTTTTTGACTAACATACCCAATATTCCTTCTATGCTTTGTTTGTTAAAGTATTTCATGTGCCAAAAATTATAAACAATCATGGTATAAAAGTTATAACATTGAGACACCCTGTCAGCAGATTCTTTCAATGAGAAGAAAAGGATAGAAAAAGGACATGGAGGACAGAGATAGAGTAACAACAAACAAAAATAGGAGTATAAAATGGAGTAAAATAATTGAGATCTGAAAGCTAAAAGGTCAGATTATATTTTCTTAGAGAAAGAAGAAATATCAATACTATACGTGCTATATCAATTTCTATATAGCAAGGTAGCAGGGATTGTGCTGCAATATTGCTGATGCTAAAGAAACTAAGGAAAGGAAGAAGAATAAAAATGAATAAGAGTAATATGAAATAGAACAATAAAATATGAAAACAGAAGGTCTTATCATTTATGGTATCTGCATAAATTCATGAGAGTAGTTTCTATTCTTGAAAAGCGTTTTGAGTTTCTCGAGGAAGAAAATTCAACCCACATTGATGTGGAGCTGAAACAGAGATGAAGTGAGAGGAACAGACACTCTGAAGAAGCAAAGATTTATGATTTCCATTTTCTCATACCTCCAAGAAGTGGTTTTGTTCCCTTCTTGGAGAGCATCCTCTGTGGCTATTTTATTTTATTTTATTTTATTTTATTTTATTTTATTTTATTTTATTTTATTTTATTTTATTTTATTTTATTTTATTTTATTTTATTTTATTTTATTTTATAAGGGATCCCAGGCAGATCTACCATGAGATGGCAATTTTCTCTCTTCCAGCTCTTATTAAGATGTTGGTGGGTTTGACACAAAGCAACTGCTGACAGTACCAATTGGGAAATGTGGAGCATGAATGTCATTTAAGCCTTTTCTCCTGCCTTTTTGGTCTGGGGTAATTTGCCTAGTGCATTAATTTGCAACAAGGTAAAACACAGCTTCCACTTGATAGGGTCAGTTCTGAATCTTAGAGCAACATTTTTCTTTTATTCTTCATAAAATTGTCAGTTGTGTCTGGGGACTTCGTTAGGGGAGTAGCAGGATTCTTTCTGTGAGTTCTTCAGCAAGATGGGAGCCTCATTACCAACTTTTAATATGAAAAAGTAATGGGGAAGTTTGAATAACAATAAATTGTTATGTGACAGCACAGCATTTCAAAATGGTGGAGAACCTTTTGCAAGATACGGCCAATTGGTTACTGCAGTATCATATAAATACAAACATCTTTGCTGATGCATTAGCATGTTATAGATATATTGTGGATGTTTAGGGATAAACTATATCAATATATGCATGTGTATGCATACATAGGCCTGACATTAAATTGTTTTAACAAATATGACGTTAAGCGCATATAAACTTACATATGTTGCAAAAATCACAGGAGGACTAATAGTAGAATAGAATAGAATATCACATATACCGGTTTAGTATGATCCTGCAAGTGGGTAACTCTTTCCTCTACTCTAAGACATGGAAAAATCTTGATCTTTTAGTTAGAACAGGACTTGCTGCTTCTGCATTTGAAAAACAGTTAGCACATCCTGGTAACTCCGGTAATGTAAAAATCGATGTACTGATTGGTTCTCCCCCATTGCTGTATATACTAATAATGAAATTTAGACTGAGCAGGCTCCTAATTCAATTAGTTGTTTTGGCTGCATCCATGTGCGTGATTAGTTATGCATTTTCAAAAGGCTTTAATGTAGTAGGGGCCATTTGAGCAAATGAAAACCAATTTTAGTGAAACAGGTATAGGAAGAGCAATGCTTCCTGGTAACACACAGTTACTCTGTCTAGATGAGAGTAAAGAAACAGAAGATCATTGAGATTGAGAACATGGTCACTCCAGGAAATGTCTGCTGCTTGTAAAAGTTCTTTTGATGTCATTTGCGGTTAACGTGTGCTCCTGTGGCATTGAATAGTGAATTTGCAGGAAAGAGCCTTGCAGAAAAGGGCATTTCTTCATGGTAACTAGTATTCAATACGAACTTTGTCTTTCCAAGAATTAAGCATACTGTTTTAATTTCTCCAAAAGACATGGTTAATTCAAAAAATATTTTGCTCAATTGGTGGGAATGAACTTGAGAAGTAAGGCACGAATCACAGAACCATAGGTCAGGAGGGACCTCTGCAGGTCTCTTGTTCAGCATCATAGCCCACAATAGGGCAAACATCAAAGTTTGATAGGGCTGCTCAGGCTCTCATCTAGATGTTTGTGAAAATCTCCAAGAATGGAATTTCTGAATATTTCCTGAGCAGCCTTTAACATCACAAGCTTTAGAGAAGTTATGTTACAGGATGGACACGATGTTTGCAGTAAATAAACTGAGTCAAATTAACTGCATTTTTCCATAATACAGTTTTATACACATCTTAATGATTTCTATTGTTAATTAATATGAAAAGAAGATAAAATATATCTCACTACTTGATATGATATGGAGTAGATGCAAGGTGCCACTTTGTGCTTTACTGTAAACAGATTATTCTGATGTGTTTTACATTGAACACCAGCTTTCTTCTCCCAGAAGGTCTGGCCCTTCCCTTTCCTCACATGTGCATAAATCTCTAACTGTTAGTCTGCCCAGAACTGTTCTACAACCTCCCCATTCCCTCAGAGCACTGTGCATCTCCCTCATCCTTTCCCTTCCTTCTGAAAATAAGTATTTTCAGCAGTTAAATCAGAAACTGGGTCTAAGCAGTCTTGTGTTCTCTGTGGGTGTATCCATTGACATGTATCGCTTGAATACATGTATACTTAATATTTCTCTGATCAAGCTTCTCTCAGTAAGTTGATTTATTAAAATCTTATCATTGTGAACAGCAACAAGCTTTAGATATAGGGAAGTCATTCTCAGTTTCAGTAAATCAAAGAACCTTGTTATTTGTCCTGCTATACGTGAACTCAATCAAATTAACAATAAACACACTTCCAATGTATTTCAGAAATGTCAGGTCCCTTGTTTTTTTTGTTTGTTTGTTTGTTTGTTTGTTTTTAATATATATTAAAAAAATGCATTAAACTGTATTTAGTTTTCCATTTTCATACATTAAGCTTAATTATATGCTGATTGACACTCTGAGTCGGTCCTATTCTCCTCCAGTGAAATGTGGCTAAGTATTGGTTGGGGTTTTTGTGCCTGCTCTGACTTGAAGGCCAAATTTTCTGTGGGAACATTTTGTTTTTGAAGCATTTAAGAGAGAGCACATAAGATGTGTTGCTTTCCAGAACTTAATGGGTAGTAAAATTTGCAGTACATTCTTGCACCAAATCTATGTATTTGTACAAACTGTTTAAAGGAACACAGCCAATATCTGCTGTTGTTTATGTTGCTATAAATCCAGAACAATGTATTAGTTACTACTCTGAAAGTCTGAAAGCACAGTTTGCCCCTGGTAGTCTTTGTCCAAGGGACGTAAAATTCAATTGTCCATGATGAATTTTTTCACATTTGTCTAAGATCCAGGGCAATATGCCAGTAGTAAGACTTTACTACTGGCAGTGATTGTGTTTGACTCCTGATATCTCCATTTTTAATATTAGAAAAATACCTGAGATCATATACATGGCCTCACATTTTCAGATTGCTGTGTGTCTAAGGATATCAGAGATCTTTATCATCATGGCAATCCTTATATGTTCTCTTATATGGGTGAGAAGTATGTTTTGTGCTATTTTTACGAATGGGTAAATGGAAATACGATTAAATGACTTGGCCAAGATTAAAGCACGATGTGCCACTGACAACTCAGGGAAAAGAATATGAGGTATTTAATCTAATTAGTTAATCACTGTAACCGTAGTAGTGTATCATGAGATGTGTGTTAGTTTGGGTCCTAATTCTTCCCTGAGATTAGCTGCGTGGTTGTGTGTCTGGCTGCACTGATTACAGCGAGTTACTCCTACTTGCCCTATTGAAAGGAAGAAGAATTGAGCATGTAAAATGCATTTAGTTTAGCTTTGTATGCATGTACCTGCACACAACAAATGGAAAGATTCTGGAGTTTATGAACTCTGCAGTTCATAAACTGAAGATCAAACATCAAAATTAAAGGACTACAATATTCCCTCATGTGGTAACTTTAGATGAGACTTAATGGGTTTTAAGCATTAATGACTTCAGACACAAAATGCTTATAAGGTAATTATTAAATATACACTTAGAACATTGTAATATGCGTCACCAATAACTGAGGTGCAGTGACTTATCACTCGCCAATACTGAATAATGTGCTCTGCAGTCCACGGACTTGAATAGAGAGATGCTTTTTTATATAACACTTTCCAAACAGGCAACTGAAGTTCTTTTAAAGCAGGCTTAAGAATTGGTATCCCCATGTTCCAGCTGGAAAATTGCAGGATGGAATTTGAACTATTTATTCTCTGTTTTAACCCAAAAAAAGTTGGTTATCATTTGAGATATAATCCATTGTCTGATATTCACTGGATTGCTGTGACATTGGAAAGACTTCTGATGTGCTAGATGGATGAATGTTGCTCACCCCTTACCATTTATATATATTATATGATATATAAATAAATATGTTTAAATAATCTTTCTATATGGAAAATTATTATTATTTTTCTGAGATACAAATAGATCTCTAAATGAGCCATTTTATTCATTTGGTTGCTTGAGACATCAATTTGTTTTTTAAAACATTTTCATGGAAGCAGATACTCATTTTATGACATGGTCACTTGTGTATTAGTACCTACTGGGAGCTGTGATAAATCCTAAGATTTTTTTTCCTCACTGGACTGTCTGTGTCTTTAAATGAAATCTTGCTGCCTGTTGGGAGGTGTTGGAGAAGTTCTCACCGGGGATGTGCTGTGACCTTGGTGTTGTGTGCCATTTGTGCATCATTAAAAGGTTGTAATGAAGTTCTGCTGCACACAGATTGTAAAAGGTCAAGCAGAAAGTTGGGAGCCAATGAGGTTGGGAAGAAAAATTGTGCTAGCAGCAGAGGTTGAGGGATTCATTATATTGATGCTATGGGGTTTTCAGCAGAGTAATAACTGAGTTAGCAATGGAATGTAAATCTTCTCAGCCACTTAGTCTGAGCCTGCTTCCTCTTGATTTGTGGGGATATATTTTTACTGGAGTACAGGAAAAGTCATTATGCTTTCAAGAAAACCACTGGAACTAGTTAATGCATTGTAGGTAGAAAGACAGAAGGTAAACAGAACAGTATGGGACTCATCTGTAAAAGCATGGCATCGATGACAGAAGGAAAACAATTGTACCAAATGAAAATGTTTGTATAAATAATTGGAGTTGCTACACCACATAATTGTAGGTTGGCAGGTTTTGGTTGGCAGGTTATGTAGTATATATGCAGAATGCTGGGATAATAATCATAAAGTCTGGCTTCATGGTTCATTGCACAGAAAGTGGTAGTAGCCTTCCAAAATCAGATTTACATGGGAAGGTATCCTTCAGTCCCACAGAGTTCATCATTTCCCTCTATTTCTCGAAAAACGGGCCCTGTAATTGCAGAAATACTACGTGTTCATCAGATAGAGCAACATTTAACAGACCATGTAACTTCCTTCCATTATAATCAACTTCAAGTTAATTTAAGCTATTGTGCATTATGAAATAAAATGGAAGAATAAATCTAAACTGCCATGCGCTTAGAAAAAATAATAGTACCTAAAATACGTGAAACAATTTTACTTTCCAGTTCTTTGGATATGTTAAATTATGTTCTGGTATAATTTGACACAATCTGCACATTGATGAGAAGTTACATAAACAGTTGTTGGTTTGTTTTACTCATAAAGTCTTGCATGCAGGACTTTCCTCATTTGCTCTGTCAAATTACAGGTGTTTGATACACATAGAAAAGATTGGAAATTTTAATCGTTATTAATGTTAGCAACTTGATTTTCAAGGAAGTGGTTTCATTAACATGGGAGAAGCACCAACCTGGCATGACCGTTCTAAGACTATATTTGTTAATTACTTAAATGTGCAGATACTCACTAAATGAATATCACTAATCATCATCCAATACCTGTAGAAATCACCAGAAGTCTTGCCACTGCTGTCTGCAGTGAATGCTGGGTAAGAGCCTATGATATTCCCAGAATGTCCTCCAAAGTCACTGAATTTCACCTCAATATTAATTAATTAATATTATTTAGGGAATTAAATCCACAACCAGGAAGACTGCCCAAAAGCTGATATCATCTTCACTCTTATCCAGATGGACACTGATCATTTCTTAAATCTGAGCTGTGTAGAAAGCATCAAAACCCATTATTCCTAAATGGTCCTAAAAAACTAAATGTCAGTGTTCATCCCTGTTCATTCCTGGCAGGTGATCTTGTAACTAATCTAATGTGTCAATTACACCAGCTTTGAAAGAAGATACTTAATGTATCTGGAGGAAAAAAAATACCATGATTACACCAGGTTATTTGGCATCCAGTCAGCTTACATCAGATCACTGTAAATTACCTGTCACGTTATTCCATTTCTGAACATGCTTTGTTTCAACATCCTCAGCTAAACAGTAACATATTTTGTGCCTTTCTTCTGTCACACTTTCACACTTGCTAGGCAGTTCTGTTTTGTTCTAGAAAATACCATCTCTCTCTATGGGTTGCAATAAAAGAGCTCAGAGGTTTTCAAAGAAAGCTTTAATCAATATTGGAGTCATATTATTTTGTGCATTGATTATGCTTAGTTGTTTAATTAATCAGCAGATAGTGTTTTAATAGAGAAAAATATTACGGAAAAAATCATAGTGGAAAATTACAGAAACTTCTTTTTAGACCAGCTTGAGAGTTTGCATTACCTGTACACATCCCTTCCAAAGCTCTGAACATGAAATTGTCCTGCTAATCCAAAGCTGATAGCTTGGAGGGCTTTTATATTCCTTTGGGCCCAACATCCCTCCATCCCTCATATCTCTACAACTGAATGTTTCAACCCCCAGATTTACATAGTATTTCTCTTAAAAATTAAAGGAGCTTATATCCCAGTATGATCCCTCTTCCTTAGGTATATTACAGATTCAAATCCCTGAAGTCTGCTGCTGTGCTTTTGTGACATATATTCTCCTCGATGCTGATTCAAAGAGACCCAGTTTGGGCGTATTTCTTGAACAGTCTCACAAGTCGGGCTCCCAGAGGCTATCTAATTCATTCCTCTGCCCCAAACAGGATCAGCCATACTCCTGTCATTCCTGATGGATGTGAACATCCATCTTCATAAACTTCCAGAAAGAAAATGACTGTAACTACTCCGGAAAATCTATTCCCGTGTTTAACTGTCCTTATCATTAGATACTTTTTCCTAATAACTAGTCAAAACCTACCTTGCTTTACTCTTACTCCTCATACTGCCTTCCCTGAAGGAGGGATAAATAGCAGCATTAATTTACGTATTGGCAGACTCTTATCAATTCTCTCTTCTACACCCTCCTCAGCTTACACATTTTCTTTCATACACTATGTTTCTTGTCCCCTCTTTTCTGTTCCCTGAACAGTTCTCTCTCCTTGCAGTTCCTGCCTGTGAAGATGGTGCTCAAAAGCAGAGTCAGTGCTCTAGATGAAGTCTTTCCAGTGCTTATTAGAGCAGAAGGGATCATTCTGCTTGTCCTAGAGGTGATACTTCTGTTTGTACATCTTGTTTTATGAAAGGGCTTCTGCTGAACATGTGATCTTTGGATAAAAAAAAAAACAAAATGCAGATCCATTCAGGGCAGCAAGAGTACAGATGTCAATGTGTAACTGCTCGCTGCTCGCCTGTCATTGTCACAGCAAATGCACTCGCTTCAAAAGCTAAGGAGTCTTAAACTTCCTGTCTCAGTTGAAACATGTTAATTTGTTTACCCTGTACTTGTTCTGAAGGAGGAGCAAAAACATCTTAATTAATTGCAAACACTTTACAATTTCCAGTACTGCGTCTTATCTCTCCTTTGGGCTTCCAAGGGCTATGGCTCTGGACCCAACTCTGTGCTGATACAGCCAGCACAATCAGGTACAGGCATCACCGTTATCCTTGCCCCACCTGCTCTGTCTTCGCTCTCTGGGATCCATAGGATGCAAGGAGGAGAAGGCTGGAGAGAGGCAAAAAGGAAGGAATTTCTGAAGTCATCAGCCGTCACTCTGTGTGTTCACAGAAGACAGAGCTCTGTTGGGTGAGTAACGCCTTCCTGCCTGATTATATCTAAATCAGAATTATTCTTGGTTGAAGCACGATATATTTCGTTCCATGTTGTATCTGAAAGGCTTGCATGGAAGAATGTAAATTGCATAGTGATTATAAGAGTTGATATTTCTATTCACTACTCAAGATGTGCATTGCATAGGGTAATCAGGCTTTTACTTCTATTTATCATTTCTCTTTTTGCTAGTGTATCATAAATATTTTGTTAATTATAGTCAATTAAGATACTAAGACATTATATCGTGGTTCCCGCTAATGCTTCATTCTTTCAGTGAGATATCTCTGTTGTTGACAGTGCAATTGTTTCACTGCTGGAGAGTGCAAGCACCTATGAAAAAAACAGATATGTTGCCAAAAACAGCACCTTCAGAATAAAAAAGAATAATAAACGCCCATGCATTGAACTGTTTCAGATACATATAATCTTTCTTCAGTTGGTTTCTCCCAATCACCCAGGCACTGAAAAATAAAAGCTGCCTTTTGATTCCTTTTTTTCCTCCTATTTATCATGCTGACTCCCTCTAAAAAAGTACCTGGGTACTTCCTATGCATATCTGGAGCTACATAGACTATTCCTGGAGCGATCTGAAGTATAAACATTTGTTTGTAAGATAAACATTTACAACATCAACAATCAGAAAATGTTGGTTTCAAAATAGCAGACCATTTAATTCCTTTTTGTATTAAATTTACAATACCTTTTATTTAGAAAACAAACTTTATTAATGCACACTTTGTTTACTATGAAAACACATTCAATCAAAATTTAATGGGATTTGGAAACATTGTTCTCAATTTATATTTTATAAATATATATATATTAAATTTGGTTCAATTTTGTGACAGACAAATTTGGGGTATGGTAGGACACGTGATAAAATGTGATCTACTACTATAATGGTTATTTTTTTTTAGTACAGTCATGGGTTCCAATTTAAGTCACAGTTTTATCAGCTACTTCAGGAAAGGAAAGATGAAGACTGTGTGGTATAATATTAGCGTACATCTGGTGTATGATCCTGTCACCTTCAAAGAGAAATCTGTTTGTGACTATGTCTTCTACAGGCTCCGTTTAGGATAGATTGGAAAAAAGTCATGAACGTGACATTCGGAAAGAAAGAGTAAGCTACATAGTGTTATACCAATTTAAATCTGTGGAAGCTGTTGCTGATCTGATGAGACAAAATACAGACTTCCTGGGCTTATTTCTTTCACAGTGCCGAAGACAATGGACTTGTAGTCCTATAGCTAGTGTTAAATTTAGCAGACTCAGGCAATCGAAGTACTGTTCTGACAAATTTTGTTGTAGAGTTCTGATCCATGCCAGGTTCTCCATTTTATATCATATACGATATTTTTTTTAATCCTGTTTTTGCTTTTTAAAAATGGATCTTATTATTTTTGGCAACAAATAGTGCTAGAGATTGTTAGTCTTGCAAAATGACAGAGCTTCTTTTGAGGCCAATTTTTGCAACAGTATGTTAATGAAGCTTGAAAAAAAGTCTCCATTTTCATGTTGAACCACATAATAGAGTTAGCACTTCAGTGCCCAAATTATGTAAGTGACAGAGAAAGGGAGAAATCAAGGACCCTACTCCCAAAGCAGTTGAATTAAACAGGCTTCAGATCATATCGAGAATCTGTGCTTGTGCTACTTCTATTATTAGATGGAAAAATCTTTCCTGTAGGGCATTGTTAATGAGCCAATATCTTTTGGAGTTACTCATTATATTCCCCATCACACTCATGCTCCTCAGGATACCCACCTTCTGCACTCAACTCATCCATACTGCTATTCCTACTGTATTTCTGCTGAGAAAATCAAAAGGGAATGGTGTTACATTTAAAATGACTAGCTCTTGTGGTCCTTTGAGAGATTACTGAGCTTTCAGAGTACCTAATTCTGCTGGCCAGTGCTGGTTGTCCTGCCCACTGCAAGTCTTTCAGAGCTTGGTTGTAGCATGGAAGGATTATGCCCTTAGCTGCAAGTGCTCATGCTAGCAAAGTGCCTTACCTAGCTCTTGTTTAGTGGGAAGCTATTGTGAATGGATGATTTTATTTATGAAGGCTTGTCATCATTCCTATTGAAATTTAACGGGGTATTGCTGTGAGATGGGGTCATCAGGCCTCTTATTAGCTTGACCAGAAGAGAAATAAAAATGCCTTTGGGCCCCATCTGCAATATTTCTTGAGTACCTGCTGTTTAATCACCTTCCTGCTATGTTCAGGATGCCAGTTATCTATATTACATATTTTATTTAAGTGTACAGAGTCAGGCGTGCTAATGATTTTTGCATGCATAGTAATGATGTACTAGCTTCCCTATGGTATCTGAAACTACTGTGGCTCAACAGCATCAGAGATACTTAAAATACCAAAACCCAAATTGCTCTATTTTATACTTGTGCTTTTGGTAACGAATTTCTACATTGTTACTTAACCAATTAAAATGTTTTATTACTTTTAATTACCTGTCCAGTTTACTTTGTTTTCTAATTTATTAAATCAGGGTAGAATATTTTATACCTGCTTATTTACAGACAAGGCAGCTATATACCACATTATATTCATGCAGCTAACGCTGTGAACAGCATTACGAGTTGTGAGGAAGCATTTTTTCAATGTCATTTCAGGGATCCTATGCACAAACTATGACTTGTCTTTTACTTCTCTTAAGTGCATCCCTGGTTGTAAACATCAATATTTGAAAAACCCCACACTAACATCTGTGAGAAATTGCATTTTTTTCCTAAAAGTTATAGTAGGGGAATAATTTTGCACTTACTTCCTTGCTGGATTTACTGCAAAAACACTTAATTAACACAATGCTTTCCTCAGAGCTGGGTACTTACTGCTGGCAGTCTTGCTGATTGAGGATAGCAAGTGAACAGCGACCAAAGACGGAGCAGATGGAATCTGTGGGGTTCAAACTGTGCATGGACATGAGCTAACTTACTTCTCACATCTGCCTCACCTTCCACTTCTCTTTTCATCTTGAGCTCATGGGCAGTGTGCTTCCAAAAGTTATTTGCAGCTCTGGACTAAATGCCAGATCTGTATTTCCTTTATGGCAATGAAAACATTTTGACCATTTCTTAGGCAAACCTTGGGATTAGTTCTTGGGTTTCCCACTGGACCTGTTGACGGTTGTCAAGGCAGCTGACTTTCTTCTTTTTCCTCCTCTTTTTCTATCTGTTCTTTCAGACTGCTTTTCAGAAATCTTTTTTTTTTTTATGCCATTCTGCTTTCTGTGAAGGGTTCCTTACGTGTCCTGGTTGCTTTCTTTTTTTTGCACTGTGCTTTATCTTACATGGATTTCATTTGCAACTAACTTAAAGAAACAATTCTATGATACTGAATTAAAGACCTATCTATTATCCTGTCATCTGTCGAAACTAACACCCCATCAACTCCAGAGATCCCATGTGACTGTTTAGTTTTAAGTTTAAATTTATCATCACAGAAAGAGAATGCTTATTCCTTTTCCCTCCCCCATTTCTTTCTCTGTTTTAATCCTGGTTGCTGCTCTCGTTGATAATAATCCTGCAGGAGTGAGGTCACCACTCAGCCATGTAAAATATTTTTGACTTTGTCTTTCTCTGTTCCTCATTGTTTCAGTTATTTATTTATTTTTAATATATATATTATTCCTTTATTGTCTTGATTATAACCAACATTTCATGTTCTTTGGGGAAAACCTGACTGCATAGCACCTGCTATTAAACTAGACTGACAGATTTCTAAATAACATTATTGTGAAAGTTAGTCAGAATACAGTAATAACAGAGTGCATGGGATGATAGGAAATGATAAAGCTTTAGGAGTTATTGAAATGAAAGCCTTATTTCATAAGATTTCAGGGACAAACTGAAGTTAAAAGTCAGATGAAACATGTTCCATTAGTTTTCAATAGTCCTCTTCTCTGTGTGCAGTGTAAGACAAAAGGCACCACATATTCCTCCCTACAGCATGAAAAGCCTTCGGCTAAATCCTGCAGGCTGGTGTGAACTCAGCTCCCAAGCTTTACCCAAAGTCAAGTTCTTCAGTATGAGCTGAACTTGAACTAAAAGGGACTGAATCCTTGAAGAGTTGTTCTTTAGCACGTTCTGTTCTAGTTTGCAGTAAGATTGCTTAGCATATTGCGGCCTTGGTGGAATCATAGAAAATGTTTCACGTGTTTCCTTGGGGAATGTTCAAGGGAAGCAGTGAACCTACAGAAGCAAGTTTCCATCCTGCCATATGATGTGTTGATAAAGTGGGTTTACATTGTTCATGTGCACCCTTAATACACAGCACTCAGAAGCCTGCTGTACTCATACAGAGGAGTAGTGTTTATGGCCAAGCTTCAATATATCGTAGAATCTGCTTAGAAACAGGGAGGAAGGGGGGGAAGTAATGCACAGTGCTTGAGGCACTTAGGTATAAATTACACTCTCTTCATCTATGACTGACAGAACTCAAGAAGATAAGATTTTCTGTTAAAAAGTTATAAACAAAAGAATATAAGCCTGTTCACATACGTACCACCAATTATTCAGTGCTGTATGAGAAAATGTCACGAAGAATGTACAAACATGTTGGCGCAGTGACCTCTAACAGTAAGAAGTCCTTCTAAAGCCGGCAACTATCAGCCTTCAGAAAACTCTAGCCTGACAGTTGCAACTATTAAGCAGCAAATTTCCCAGAAAATAGACAATTAATCAATGGAGACAGCAGGAGATTCAACTGATCAGAGCAAAGACTGATGTGTTGATCAAAATACACAGTTTTCTTACTTCCATTCATAGAAGATGTGGGGCGGTTTGAGCTGAGGTAGAGCCTCTTAATTGGAGATATTCCAAGTAAAGGGTTTATAGAAGCAAAAGAAATATATTTCTATTTGATGTCTCTTTGTAGACTTACAGATATTTAGATACTGATTTTCTGGGAAAAAAAAAAAAGAAAAAAGAAAAAAGAAAAAAATCCTATTTATTTGTTTACTTGTAGTTCAGAGAAACTGAGGACAGCTTGAGCCTGCGGGTGTATTGTTTTTGCCCAATAGAAACACTCACTTTTTTTTTTTTCCCCGTAAGATTACAAAATAAAGGCCTTAATAAAGACATTTTGGTTACACTTTTACTGCTTTACCTGTAAAATAAGCCTTCAGGATTATTAGCCTGGCATCATTAAGAACAAAAAATTCACTTTGAAAAACAAATTGAAACATACTTCTCAGGGATAAACAGGATTCAGTGGTTGTTGGGAGATATTATTGTGCTTTATGAGCAGTAAGACGTGAAACTTGTAACATTTTGAGAGTGCTATTAAGTGAATGAGGCGGGCGGAGGAACAGGGCAGAGAGCTTTGGGAGAATTTGTGTTTGATCTGCTGAGGGGATGCGTGGTGAGAAGCAGTAGCTTGTCCAGGGTTTATCAAGCTCTGTAGGCAGGCATTCTGTAAGAAAGGCTTGCTTTTAGCTCACCACAGCAGAGGGAAAGAAAACTAGTTAAACTACCAGCATTACAAGGGAGTGGAAAGCCTAAACCTATGCTTGTTGTCAATGACTGCCAGTCATTAAAGTCATGCCACCTCCTTCCCTATTTGTAGTGTGTCCAGAACCTAATTTTTCTCCAGGGCAGAAGCATGAATACGTAGCACAGGTTAAGGTACCCTTTGGGATCCGGAATGCCTTGCACCCTAACAGGCACAACACAGGCCATAGGAGAGACTCAAAGCCTTTTGAATCAGCAGGTGGAGGTGGGGCGGGATAATTTGCATAAGCGGAAAAAAAAGGCTGGACATCCAAATCCTGCCCTTCAGGTAATAAGCAGGATTTCTATTTAAGAAGTCCAGGTTTTATGTCTTAGTAAGTAAATATCCTAATTTCTGAAGAGGGTAAAAATGTGTGGTGAACCTCATTTGGTAGACAAATCATGGATTTGGGCAGCTGAAAGTATCCGTATATTTATTTTTTACATGAAATAACTATGACATCATCCAATTTTATGGCAAAGCTAGAAGGACTTTGTCCCACAGGTCTTTCTGCTCATGTAAATTTCCATTGATTGAGCTGTGTAGTCTGTACGGATATTCCATTTTATGCAATATAATGCAGTTGGAAAAGGAAAGAAGAACTAAGCCAGTTCTTCCTACTACTAATTGCTCAAAGGAGAGGTTTTATGTGGCAGCACTGGAGTTCTCAAAACTGTTTTGGAAAAGCAGGTCTGCCTCTTGGAGGATGAAGAAGTCAACTGGGAAGTTAGTATTTTGACATAACTAATCCCTTCTGCTACATTCAGGAATAATTTGTCTCATGGCTGTGCCAAAGCAAGCTTATTTTAGGTTTCTTACACACACTAAGCATGAATGTTTTTTCTTGTATCTATGATTAATACCCATTTTCTCCTCTCCCCTGGTTTGCTGCTGTCCTAATGTCTCTTTCAAACTACACAGTTCTAGATGAAAGGAACAAAATAATCAGTTGCTTTAAAACTCATCTTTTGAATGACAAAATAATAAAATGACAGATAAAATATAGCTTAAACTGGGTCTGACTGCATACAGCTCTTTCCCTCGGAAATGTTCCATTCCTTATTTGCAGTCTCTACTGAATCTTCTCTACTTTGCTCCTATGATTTTAGCAAGTGCCTATGGTACATAACTCTGCACACAATTCCTGTGTGTCCTAGGGCTTTTATGTTATTGTTCCCATTCTAGCAATCTACCTTTATTTCCAATGAGTCTAAAAGAATGTTCATCTCTGCTTTCTGCCTTCACCCTCTTGAAACTTCAACTTGTTGGGAATAACCTTGCATTAGTAGGTGAATTCTTTCGTGGACATTCTCCTTATTGAGGGCACTTGGTCTTGCTGTAGGAATATTATCTCCACTGAGGCTCATCTCCTTGAAATGGTTCTTATTTTCTAAATGCTGAAGACAAGGTAAACTACCCTGCCTTAAAGGAAAATAAAACACTACAGCATTTCAAATTTATTGTTTTACTTACCATTTGGGAGCTTCTTGTGAGTTCATATTAGAATTTCTTTAATGACAACCAATGATTGATTTTTTTAAAGCCTTTTCAAAGCTGTAGTACAACCTCAGTAAATACCAGGATGAGGCCAGTGTAAGAAAAATAAGTGTAATTCAGGTGTAAAGTACCAAAATGCAAATTCATCCCTTTTAGTTCAATAATGCCAATCAATTAGCTGTCACCTTAAAGGTATATACAAGAAGAATATGAGGTAAACACAATATGGGTTTCTTGCATCCAAAAGAGATTGCTTAAAAGTCAAGCCATGCCTTTCTGTTCCTGCAGCAAGGTCTTCCAACAGCTACATCTTTACTTAGCTCAGGAGGAGTGCAGAGGCAGTCTCATGGTGAGAGCAGTGGGGAGAGGGGAAATAAACATGCATTTCAATTTCCTTGGCAAGTGTTTACAGTCCACCTCCATCATATGTAAATGTTTAGGTGTTAACCAGTTACCGTAATCTTATGATGAAGAAATGCCAATACACCAGGACTACATCTATGTAAATGCTTTTCCCCAAATGCTTTTCTGCTCTTCTTTTTGTTGTTGTGATTGGCTTTTCTGTACCAAGATAACCCTACAGATTTCACAGGAGTGCCTCTTAATTTAAGTGAGATCAGGATCAGTGGTCTCCTATGTTGGGGCCAATTTTGCTGGTTGATCTGCTGAGTTGTGCTTTTCTATCTTCACAAAATCACTTTAATTCCAGTTAAACTATTTCATGTTATCAGTGACCTCAAAATGTACTACCCTGGTTATACAGAATAAGGTTAAGACTTCTCTCTCAGAACTAGCTCATTGAATTAGGGGTCAGATTCAGAGCCACTGTAAAATGCTATAATAAAAATTGATCTGAGGAGCTACATTACTTTGCATTGAGTGAGAATATAGCCGTTTGTAAATCTTAATTCAAATATTTTTCATTGGCTGTATTATTGTAAGGCAACATTTAAGCTATTGCATACATCTAGTTGTGCAATGGAAAGCCTACAGTGTTGTACAAATCAGAAGTCAGCAGAGGCTTTAATTTAGTCAGAGACAAGCTTTGAAGGCAGTCAAAGAGCCACTGATGGAGTTCAAATGCTCTTTGTCCTGCAGAAATAAAGAGCCTGTTTGTTCTGCTTTTTTTAACATTAGCATCTTCTACCTTGCTGGAAGAAAAGAAGGCAGAACTGTAATCCCAAGCTCTTGTTTTTAGTAGAAAACAAACATTGAACTTATCAGTCTTACCAAAACTTCAGCTATATGGCAAAAAGGTGTAGTTTGCAAAAGGATTTAACAAGTTTTTATAGGCTGCATAGTTTATGCCCTGGAAATATTGGTAGCAAAATAGATGTTTCTACTTTATTTTCCCTTTTGCCTTTCACACTGCCTAGGATCACTGCAATGCAGTGTTGTGGCAGATGCTGTCAGAAAAAGACTTTCATAGCTGGGTTTCAAGAGCTGCTGGGTTCCGGGCAGCTTCCACCAAAGACAAAATACTCAGTATCTCACGTTCACACTGCTCAAGCCATCAGGCACAAGATCCTCAACACTTGGCAGGGGATACTTCTTGACTATCAAAAAATTCTTTAAGAGCTGTCTCTACTACCTAAGGGAGGGAAATAGTTAAAATCAGATTACCAGATTGTAAGACAACAATGATGGATCGGTTTGCTTCTCATCTCACAGAAAAACATTTTCAGTCTTTATCTTTTTAGGTTATCAGTCCTTTTTGTATCATGTCATTCATGTGTGCTTGTGTGAATTTCCTTGTGTTGAACTGATTTTAAATTTACATATTTAAATTTACATATTTACTAAATCGTTAGTACGTCTGGCAAAATAGGATGGGGGAGATGTGTAGATGTATATGTAGAATGTGTGTGTATGTGTATACATATGGGTATTTCCAGCCCATTACACATATTTGATAACAGACGGGCCAGAGAGACACATGTAGGATTGTAGGATGTGGAGCTGTAAAACTTCTATGTAAAGAATCACAGAATCACAGAATTTTTCTAGGTTGGAAGAGACCTCAAGATCATCGAGTCCAACCTCTGACCTAAAACTAACAGTCCCCACTAAACCATATCCCTAAGCTCTACATCTAAACGTCTTTTGAAGACTTCCAGGGATGGTGACTCCACCACCTCCCTGGGCAAAGACACAACTGCTACTTTGAAACTTGCCCTGGAGAACAAAATAGGCCATAGAAAAGAGAGAGCATTATTAGAGAGAGTATTATTAGCTTCTAAATGCAACTTTGAATCTATTTTCTATATTTCTACATCCTATTTTATCTTGTGTAAAGCATGACTATATCATCTATAGATACTGAGTAGTTATGCCATTTTGCTTCAGGATCAGTCTAGTGACTGACTAGATTGATTGCCCTTTACAAAAATCAGTTGTTCTGCCTCTAATTTTCTCTATTTTATGTGCAAATGGTTGTGTTGTTTCAATTAAATATATATATATATATATTTATGCTTTCAAAGTAGATTTAATAAATATGAGCCATATCTACTAATGTTGAGTCTGAAATTTAGAAAGAAAACATAAATTCCAGGAAATTTTAAAATAATAAAAGAAATGCTGTGGGTGTCATTTAACACCAAAAGGTCTTTTTAGAATAGTAATTTTTCCCAGCATCTCATAATACATTAGAACAGGATATTGTCATCATGTACTTCAGTCCGGAAGGAACAGAGTATATGGTAGTGTGTCTTGATTACTTGAATTGTCAAATTATGCAAAATTTATTCAGTTCTACAGTTCTTTGGCACAAAATTTTCTTGCTGACTTCAACAGCAATTCGATGTATTAAACAAAGTACACTTACTCTGTAACTGCAAGAGGGTTTCTTTTTTTATGTGAGCCCATTTTGAAAAGGCTATAAATTATTCTCAAAGGCTACTCAATGTATTTACTTAAGGTCTGATTTTGCAATTCAGATGGAAGAAAAGCACTCATCTTCATAGGCCAAAGATTTAGTAAAAGATACATTTTATTTTGCAGAAATAAACAGGGCACCACATTCCCATGGACTTCTTGGAAATTTCAGGAGAATTTCTTTCTGGAATTTGAATGATGCTTGGTAATCTCTCATGTTTGTAAAATGTGAAACTATCTTCATCTTTAATTAAATACACAAATAAATAAAAATTCTTTCAAATCAAGCCTAAGAAATCACAAACATTACCGAATAAGTTCTTGTTGGGTTATCAGATTTTAATTGTAAATCACGGACAGCTTGAGCTGATTTTTAACTTCATTAGTTGTATCTGTTCTATATTTCACTTTGTGCACATCACTTGTAAGATTTAAATCTCTGTACTCTGGCACTGAAGGTTTTTCATTTTTTAAGCATGACTTAACTGAAAGACTATGAGTGAAATCTTGTTCAGTGTTGCTATTAACTTGCTACACACAAACTATTAAGCTTTTACGGGAACTGAGTTTCAACAGCAAATACATTGCTCTGAGATTTTATTTTATATCCAAGTAGTAAGAAAAAGTGGATAATTCTATCTGTGCTACTGGAATGTAAAGCTGCAAAATTTCAAGTCTCTTCATACATTTTTTGCTGTATTACTAAGGGGTAAAAATACCTACATCATTTCTCCAAAGGCAGTATGAAATAGAAGCATATAGTCCTGCCAGATACAAGTAATTCAAACTACCACCACAGAAGTGATTAAACAGATTCTTTCATACTTTAGACTTGACCACTCTTTATTAATATTAATGATTTTGAATTCAAGTATCACATGCTGTATAAAATCTTGCATTTTAGTAATACATGCTTGTATTTGGTCCTTCCTCATGGCAATTAGAGTTGTGCAGGATCTTTCATGAAAATCACTTGGCAACATAAATTTTGAAACAGATGCAGAAACAGGGATGCAGGTAGGTCAGGGGCATGTCAGAAAGTTAACAGTGCTTGCAATGACTTTAAGGCCTAGATCTTTGGTCTCCTAACCATTGACAAGTAACAGAGAAGTAATGCGGATATGTGCTGTTAGAACACTGCACTGTCAGTGCTCAAACTAGGGAGAGGAGTTCTGTTTATTACAAGTCTGAATCCAAATGACGGTTGTTGGGGGGTTATACTGATGAAGCCTATACCAGTGGATTCTGCCCCTTAGAGAAAAAACACATGTGAATGCTAAAAAGATTCTGTACCTTATGACAACTCTTCCATCCCACAATGCACACAAGCTTATCTGGCCTTACTGTTTCATAATGGGACAGTCCAAATGATACCAGGGTTGCTGGCACTGCTTATGGCACCAATACTTCCTGTGTGCATTCATAGGTTTAAAACAAACAAACAAAAAACATACGCTGTAAATGACAAAAATCCCAATGAATTCCCTAGGGTCAGAATTTCAACGCTGGAATGAAGACACCAAAATGACTGCTTTTTTTAGAGCTCAGAGAGGGATGTTTCTCAGTCCTTTCCCTAGGACTTTCCCCTAGGCATTCAGCTCTGCTCAGAATATCACCTTCAGTGTCTAATAATCAATTTTCATCTGAGAATAATGAGACAAAGAAGCACTTTACAGCGTGACTGCCAACCTGCAAAGATTCTTTTTTTTTTTTTTCTTTTTAAATTGAAGATATTATAATTCATTTTCAAGCTTTTCAAGGAAGAGACTTTAAACACATGACTGATTATGAAGCGTTGTTTAAGCAGTCCCGTAATTTGAGGTTCCTTTTTATGACAGATCTGAAATAGATCTCGAGTAGGCCGTGGAAAAAGAATACCATCTCTTTAAAAAAATCAATAGCTTTCAAGGCCCAGGATGGCCTCTGTGCTGAGATTAATAAAGCTTGACAATACATTCTGAATGCAAGCAATGACTTCTATTACAAGGGGAAAAATGAAAAAGCTGCTATTACTGACATAGTCAATAGATTGCACCTCAGTGTATACTGTACTTTCTACATTTTTAATATAAATGTGTTCAGTTTCAGAGACAGGAGCATTATCAGCATTCATTTTACTTGAGGCAATAATGTGAGAAGTTGTGTCTTGTGTAATAAATAAATAACCTGTCTTTAAAACCATTTACTCAGATTGCTTTTCCCAAATGCTTATTTAGAGGTGCTCTGTAAGGTGTCATATACCAAGACAGCCGTGTTATAAGGATTTTATAAAATACAACTTCTTTATTTTATACATAATATAAATGTTTGTGGCATATTTTTGTTCTGCTGGCATTAGAAGTATTATAATGACTGTCTTCTACAGGTTAAGGATGGTGGGCTTTCATGTGGTAAGTTGTAAAATGTGGCTTGAGGTCCCCCTGTTTCTCAGGGGTTCTCTGTGAAGACCAGACCTGCCAGGGCAGGCTAAAAAGCTTTTCACCATGGCTGCAATTGCCGCTCCTTCACACTCTTTCTCCCATCATGTTTTTTGGACTTTGAAAGAAAGAGTAGAAGAAATTATCTTTCCATATATATGTACATATACAGATCTTCGTAATCTTTGTAACAAAAAAATAAGATACTGTATTAATTCATGCTCTATGTGGTCAATTCTCTGTATCTGTCTTGCCAAATACATTCATGTGAACAAAACCTTTTCAATGTGTTCAGAAGGACAGGGAAGGAAAGTAGGTATTGCATGGGTAGCTTATTGGAGCATAAAAATGAGAAATAATCAGCAAACTTTGAATTACTTCCAGCATTGAAGGAGGTGTTTTGTACTCATCTTATGTGTGGCCGTAACAGATTTTTCTTTTAACCTAATCAGAACAATGGCCTGATATATTTCTAATGCCTCTTTTACATCAGCACAAATGTGCTGATTTCATTGGAGTGACCCATGATTTACACTGTTGTAAAGAAAGAAGAATCGGGTTGTAAATATATAAGGGAGGGAAAGCATAACTGTCCTAGACTTCTGGAGACTCTAAGTACAAAATATAGGAAGATTTATTCGGAGTGGCTCAGGGGTTGTAGCTAGCATAATAGGCTATAACTGAGCACAGGAAATTTAGGCTGACTGGAAACCACATGGTTTACTGTTCTGTGGCTCAGCCATCCATGGCTGAAGGTGAAAAGCTCATTGGTTAACAAATAGTCAGATTTCCAACTATAGTATAAAGAAACAGGTGGAGGTGAAGTTATACCACCATTTATGCATCCCTAATTCTATACCCCTCTGCTACTGGACCTGGTTTGTAACTCACAAAAATTTTCCCCTTCTGAGGCCCCCCAACTTCAAATGGCAGATTTTGAAGTTAAGCCTAAAAGTTTTGTCTTCCTCCATTCAGTAAAGAAATATCTTCTCACTAGTAGGTATGCTCAGTATAAAGTCTTCTGAAGTACTTTCTCCAGGTCATGCAGGGACACCTAATTTAGAAATATTACGGAAGGCAAAAGTGTTACCATTTTCTGTCCTAGAACTCAGCACTGATCTGATTACTTTTGACTGTGATTTCAGGTTATCTACCTAATTTGTCTACAATGTTATTACCAACATGTGTTTTCCCGTGAGGAACATATTAATTTGGTTGTTGCCCTAGGGAAATCTAAACAAAAAAAGATTAAGTACAAGAATTCTTTTTCATAAAAAAGAACACCATACACACAATAAATGACAAGCTTGTATTTAGAAGGGGGTTGAAATCAAAGTATTTTCAGTCTGCACTTTCCCATATAAATTGCTCATTTCAAAGCATAATGCTCTGCATAATTAGATCGCACAGTTGCAGCATCTGGGCTGTGTATCAGTCTGTTAAGTGATGTGCTAGTAGGAATGATGAAAGAAACTGAGGCCCACCTACAGGCCTTTAGATGGACAGTCTCAGTCCTTCAATTCCCAGTTGTTGCCAGACTGAAGTGCTGTTTTCCTGGTGCTCTTTCCTACTTCTCTGTGGCTCATCCATTGGCACAGAACCACAGAATGGCTGAGGTTGGAAGGGACCTCTGGAGATCATTTCGTCCATCTGCCTACCAAGCAGGGTCACCCAGAGCACATTTCACAGGATGGCATCCAGGTGGGTTTTGAATACCTCCAGAAAATGAGACTCCACAGCCTCTCTGGGCAACCTGTGCCCATGTGCTTTCATCCTCGCAGCTGAATTCTTGTATTCAGCTGGAACTTTGAACAGAAATCAGCAGAACTAGAGCAGCAGTGACACTTTTGACAGTGAGATTGTTTCCATCTTCTGCCTCCTGTACAGCAGGGTGGCCATGAGAAAATTCAGCCCTGAGCTGCAATTAGTGATTGCTCACTCATTTCCTCTGAAGCGCAGTCATCTAATTAATGAGAGCATTTCTTCAGCTGGAGATAATATGACAGATAAAATGGGGTTCTGTGAATCACACCATGTATGTGCATGAAAAGATTATTTTAATTTCTACATAAGCGAGTGTGTCAGACCGACAGAGCTGAGAGCATGGAAGAACAATATGAGAAAACTTCTTAGTGTACGGTCTTGCACTGCCCTCTGTACTGATCCCCAAACCTGTCTCCTTTTGGATTTTAATGAGTGAGCAGCCAGAAGCTCAACTGTAATAAGTAATGGGTGCACTACAAATTTCAATACTGTAAAAGAACATTGAGACATTGATTATTAGCACATTTTCTAGGTGGTTTTTAAAGGTGCAGAAGGTGCTATGGAAAAATGGAGATTTACATGGATGAAAATTAACTTATTCAATAGGCATATTCTTTACTAGGCCATGTGGCTTTTGTTGTTTTAATGTAACAAAATCAGTGTGAATCAACTTAATTTTGGTTCTGTTGAACAAAAAACAATAAAAAATGGGATGTGATGTTTGTTGAAGAACAATATGCCATTATTCCTATTTGTTGTTTTCGTTTAATTCCTTTATTTTGCAGTCTAGTTTTGTTATCAGTAATTCAGATTCATCAAAACTCAGGTGTGAGTTTCAAGTTTGACTATAAATCCCTTAATCTCTTGGAAGCAAAGTGTGAATGAAAAGTCTGGGCTGTTTCTATTATAACACAGAGAACCACATAATCTAATATATCAAACTTTTTAAATTACAGACTTATTTTTTTTTTTTTTCAAGAAATGATCTCTATTGAAAACAAAAAGTTTTTAAAACTTTTCATTTTTTTCTTAGCAAAAAGTTGAGTGATACTCTAATGCTCCATGGGATTTTGTTGGCATACAGACTTAGAGAAAATTGTTTCTTATCTAATTTTACATACCCTGAAAGAAACTTTGAAAAATAGGAGCCATTGAGTAATACCTTTGCTAGTGCCATAAATCAGAGAGATATTTGCATACCAATGAAAATTCAAACCAAAGTGCTCTATGAAGTACTAGTGCCCTGAGCTATGAATCAGTGTTAAAATGTGACCCCAAGCTTCCACCCTGGAGAAACCCAGAAACCAAAGGATATTTTCCATTGTGATATATCTTCTATGTATTTATGGGGGACCGCATTGTTTGGTTGTTTTTTTGTTTGCTTGTTTGTTTTAGCTGAACAAATTCATAGAAGGATGAAATTATTCACTGGTTTGTGAGATAATGTTATAGTTGTGTAAGCAATTCATTAAAATGTTATCATTGATAGTGTCAAAAATACATGAAATATTCAGCAAATAAATCACATCAAGTCCTGGTTGAAGTCTGTGTCAGTGCTAATTCAGAAATGTGCACTGGGCCATGTGAAACAGCACAATGCGGAAGATGAAATTGAACTCTGTACTTTTTTGGAAACCACTTTTTTTTCAATGTTGTTTAAACGAGATAGTGGTGAATTTAGAAACCAATAGCAAGTTTCATCAGAGAATGATAGTGGTCTTCTTAGAAAATAAATGATGAAATACAACAAGGCAAAAAAAAAGTATTTCAAAACACTGGAACAAAATGCTGCATCAAATTTGTGGGGATATTTTCTTGATAGTCAAATGAAAATACACAAGTGGACATTTTAGAGTCTAACCAAACTAAATCTAAGCAACAGTGGCCAAGGCAACACCACCTAATTAGTCTAAAGAAGGAGTTCCACCTACAGGGAATGGATGAAAAAGCTTCCAATTGAAACAGATTGGAAGACTGCAAATGAGATATGTAATTTATATTAAAAGAGATACAGCAATTTTCCCCATGGTAAGGTCAGCAGATGAAAAAAGAAGTTTTTAGAAATATAATGTATTATTTAGAATAGACCCTCCTTTCATTTTTTTCAGTCTTTGAATGAGAATATAATTTTAATTACACATTTGCTTCTTTGAGTTTGACTTCTCTCTGGGCTCAAGTTTTTAGCTTTTTTATTATTTTTTTTTTTTTAACTTTAACTCATTTTGATAGTCCTTAAGCACCCCTGTAGTCTTGTTGACTTTGAGCCTACTTAAGTAAGCATTACTGAATCTGCATAAAAATTATTGAATCAGGCTGAAAGCTGATTATAAACGTATGCTAAAACCTGTATAAATGGACATAAAGGCTATTTTTAGGTAAATCATGGAAAAGCAACTTTTTAAATTGTTGGAATAAATGAGTTGCATATTGAGTAGCTATATTGGCAAGCTAATATCATTAAAGCCTGAAATTACGTCTACATTACAAAATCTATTCCTGTGTATGTAGGTCATCATGGATTGTGTTTGTGTGGGCCTATAGAGTGTCATTTAAAAGATTGTATTGGTGGTAACAGCCTCTATCTCTGTTAAAGATGGAGCAAAAATACTACATATATAGTGTCAGTGGGTCTAAAGGTCTGAAGGTTACCAGGAAGGATTTGTCAGTGGTCAGCAAATGATTTTGGTTGGCTACCACAGCTTTCCTGTGCTTCAGAGACAGGTCCTCCTAGAAGAAATTTGCAAATCGCTGGGCTCTTTATATTCAGTGATCCAGTCAGAATTTAATTAGGAAAAAAGGCATTAATTATACCAGAACTAATGTTGTATTTCCCCTTATTTTCTGTTTATGTATTTTAATATCTTAGTCTTTAGTCAGAAAGCAATCCAAGGCTTTATCCACCTTGCTGCAAGCTCCTTTGTTGCTATCCATCCCCTCTGTCTTTCAGGCTTGAAACTTTGATCTGATGCACCATTGCCAACAAGGAGGAATTAAAGTACTAAATTGGTTCCTGTTTGAGACATTATATTAGAAGTGCCTCAACTACAATCAACCACCAGAGTGTTTAACAAGCAGCTATGATTACCCTGATTGCACCAGGTCATGGTGACCACTTCAGGCTCCCATGTCAGTCCTGCAAGAATGATTCAGATGATGCCAAAGAAATAATGGGAAGAAGTGTATGAAGAGGAAAATGGAAATCAGTAAGGAGGAAATTGACAAAGAGGAGAGGGAGAGAAGGAGAATTATCACAGACATGCTTGAGAGAGGTTCTAGTGCTGGCAGAGAGCCTACTGGTTGCTAAAATACAAGCTTGTTTTGGAGTGGTACAACAAACCGAACAGATTCATCTTCAGTCTGCTTTCTGGTTGAAATTCATTTCTGTATGCAGAATTTCTTCTGTCCTGCTTCCAGGTAGCATCACTAATATTTTAATTTAATCTCTTTCCGAGACCACTTTATTAACTCAGCCATAATTCTTCGCAGCAATTCACCTGAAGCAAGGTTTCACTTCTTGGAGGCAATCTAAACATGCAGCGAAGAGTTAAAATCGGTGAATCAGGCAGATTTGCTGCACTAAATTGAGTAATCAGCCAATGTGGAGCCTGCTGGTTTGGCTAACATTAGACTTACACAGAGAGGGACCCCACATATTGTGCGAGATATTTAGGACAGAGTCCCAGCCTGCAGCTGTGGAGGAGTTGTTAGAGGAGCTTGGTGGGAAAATGTTTAATATTTGTTCTCCCTAGGAAGGTTAAAGTTCTCTTAAACTATAACTGTCTCTTGAATGAAAAAAAAAAAAAAAAAATGTACAGAAAATAGCATATGGACTTTGTAACTATTCTGGAGAGATTATATTTTATATATATATTATATTTTCAATATATTACACAGTCAAGCTTCATATAATTCACCAAGGACATTGTAGCAGTGATTTAGTGGCTAAACTCTTCTCTGGAATAAACAAGCACAGTGTCATCAAGGGTGACACATCATGCCAATTTCCTGTCTGGCTGCATTATGGAAAGGAAAATCTCATTTAGCAAACATTCCACCCTTCTAAAATGTCCATGAGTGAGGACAGAGTGCTGGATTGGACAACAGGTCGGTAATATCTGCAAATACTGGCTTTTAATTTAAGTCTCCTGCAAAACTACTTATGAATGATCCCTTGAGATCTGTGGCAATGTGAGTAGATGAAGATAAATGTAAATAAATAGCCTCAGTTTCCCCTAACCTAGACTGTGTAAGTTGTGAAAGGTATGTCTGAATTTGAGGGTAAATAGGTTTAATTTCCATCATTTTGCATGCGGACTCTGAATTTTGCATACTGAATGTCATGCGGGGTGATTATTGTAAATTCAGTCTACTCTGGGGAGCATTTAAGGGAGCTGCTAAGCTACTATTAATATCCCAGTGGACCTGCTGTGCAATTTAGGGATGACAGTAATTTTGCAGTTGGTCAAATATTTAACATAGGGTTCAGGTATTGTTGTAGATTACTATTTTATGCCTTGATAAAATCAACTTATTAGAATACAAAAGGGTTTTCTGTGGCAGTGTCATTCTTCCCAGTTCAGATCGCTCTGCATCACAGTACAGAAAAGAGTTTTGCTCAATTAAGAGTTCTGATTTTAAGAAGCCTAGACATAAATTAATTGAGGACTGAATTTGGCCAGATTGGAAGACCTAGTAAATATTTGATCATAGGATGCATGAAGTGTAATATAAACTGTGGCGTTACTTACGTGTACATTCCTGATCTCTGGAATAAGCTGACATGGAACAGAAAATCTGTTTAGAGAACTAGTTAATTGAATATGCACTGTAAAAACTTTTCTGATTTCTTATTTAAAATATTACCAGTAATAAATGACAGTTTGTTTATTGCTTAAAATGAAATGGCCATTAAAAAAAAAAAAAAGTCTGTATTGAAGCATGTAAAACCAGGCATTTATTCATTAAAGCTAAATGTTAATTCACATCGAAGCACCTGTGCATCCCCCTGCCAAAGAACCAAAATATTTCTACACATTTAATACATATTTTAAGAAGTAATTATTCTTGCTTGACTGCATCCAGTAGTGCATGCACTGAGAATGCCATGCAGTGCAATCATCAAATAAAGGTGGCATTATACAGAATCAGATACCTGTTAGAATTTCAGCTGTAAAATATTTGAGTCAAATGTGATGTGGCAGCCAGAACTTAAGTGAGTACCAAAATGCCCCATTGCTCATAAAGTGTTGCAAACAGAACACGTTAAAGAATATCATGCTAGTCTTGTTCCATTGTGGTTACAGGTGAAACCTAGGGAAAGATGACTGTTTTTGTGGATGTATTGGTCTAAGACAAAAACAAATAAAACAAACAAAAAATACATTTAAGCTGCATTCCCATAGATAAGGTTATCATGAAAAGTTGCTTTTCCATACACTCCATGTATGTAAGGATGTTCCTATAAGATACAAGTGTTTTGTTTGTATTCATGCCAAATTGTATGGCTGTGCTTAACAAACTGAGATCTCTCAAGCCTCAAATGTTACAGGTTATTAAAACTCCTAGTGAAATATTTAATATTCATTTTGCACGAAAACAAACAAAAAACACCTTAAGGCTTTACATGTACTCAAAATACAGGTATTTCAATAATACAGAGTTAATTTAACTAAAAATACATTTTAATGCCCTATTTTTGGTTGTCACAGAATTCCTAACCATTCCTTGCATTTTCACAAGTGAACTGGGTAATAACCAAAGCTATAAAATTATCAACCTCCTTTTCACCCAATACTGAATGATCTTGTTAGTGGACTAGTCATGTCTGACGATCATTTTTGAAATGGCAGGATAAATTGCGCAGCTGAAGTTAATGAAGAACTCTGAGATTTGACAAATCTATTTCCTCTGACAAATACCAAATGTTAATAGCACTTGCTTTAGTTTCAAGCCATTACAGGTGCAGCAGAGGTGGAAGAATAACTTTATTTAAAAATGATGATTTTGCCGGGGAATAACACAATCATCCTGTCAATCACAAATATACTTCCTTTCAAGCACGGTAATTAAATAAGCAATAGTATCATTAAGCTGATAAGTAAGAAATGCAAAAATAGGAACAGAAACTTCTTATGAAGCAAGAGAAAGAGGAAGGTTAAGACCTTGGCTCTGGTCTGGAAGAGGTTTGTAATTGCGTTGTTGTCCGGGTGTTGACTGCCTGATTGAACAGCCTTGGAGGTGTCCACAAGCTGTCAGGCCAGGGAATTGGAGTTAATGGACAGCTAATATCATGATTGAATGGTAAAAGTGGAGCCTGATCTCTTTGAGGATGGAAAATCAATAGTCTATTAGATTTGTCAGGATGACAGGGGGAGAAAAAAGTGAATGTCTGCTGTATTTGCTTGCATTACCAGGGCTGCTCTAATTAAGCACCCACCTCAAGAAGGAGGGGAACCTGGAGAATTGAAGTAGTAATGAGATTCAGGCTTGAAGTAAATGAAGTAACTGCAGCATAAGGCATGCTGACAGACAATTAAACCTCTTTATCAATGCCGCTTCTTTCCAGAAATAAAATCTCATATGGCAGCTATAAAATAAGGCTGAGTCTGGTGCGATCATAAATCTTACAGCAGCTTGTGGTTGTGTGCGTTATTGTTCAAGTTGTTTTGGAGCTATTTTCACAAAAATTGGAGATGCATTGGCTAATGCTGAGCTTTCTAAATGAAAGTTTCTGCTCATATGAGTACGTGTCCTGCCTAGAATTACTCTGCATCAGACCTGTTTTTTTTTGTTGTTGTTTTTTTTTCCCCCTGTTAACTACTGGTATCCACCATGATGGCACTCCCAGCTCGCTGACAGCACGGTGGATCTGGGTGCCAGCCAGTTCAGTGGCACGACGTAACTCTCATTCTTCTTCTTGCTTACCCTTCCTGCCATCAGGAGGTAACTAATCTGCCTGATTCAATCAACGTGAGGATATCATGTCCAAACCTGATAGTAAATGTAATGCTTCTGATGTTGTAAGGAATGAGCCTGCATTCACTGGAGCGCAGTGCTGTACGGCATCGCTTATTTGAATTAAACCTGAAATTCCTGAGGCTTTCTTATGGCTCGCACACACAAATATGCACTATTATTTCTGATTTCTTTTCTAATCAGTGAGGTTGAGCAAGTGAAAGGTTTGTGGGCTCGAGATTTCTTGTGGGAGAAATTAGTATTTCAACAAGCAGCGGCAGCAAAGAGAGCTTTTCTTCTGCCAGCCTTTCTGCTGACTGCTGCTAGACAGTTGAGCAAGTGTTCAGACACCACTGTGCATTGCCTTGCACCATTTTTCAGCAGACAAGATTATGGGGGAAAAAATTCCCTTACTTTCCAGTCCCATTTTCCTCTGTACGTAAAGTGATTGCTTTTCACTGTAGCAAATTGAAGCCAATCTACTGCATGCTCTGTTTCTCAGAGGCAGAAGGTGATAGGTATTATACGAAGTTAATTACAATTTGAAATTGAAAATTTATAATTTGGGTTCTTAATACTTCTGACCTGCCATTTTGATTAATTAAGTTAATTGTAATGTTAATTGCTGAGTGTTCCAAGTAACAAAATCCAGAAAGAGTTTACATATGCCATACATGACTATGAACTTGCTTCATATTTTTGCAGTAATTTGTGTGAGGATTTGGTCAAGGACAGTGGTTTTATATTCAGTGATTGCTTGGTCAGGACTCTTTCAGGTGATGATCTGCACTAAATTCCTAGGCAGACTCAGAGGTGAGAGCACACTGTTTATGGCACCTGGTTGTGTTTCTGCAAGCAGGTGTTTATAGTGGCTCCACAGAACCAGGGAACCTTTCTGGACATAACCTCACAAAGGCCTTTGGTTTGGCTAGTCTGTTAAATGTCTGTTATTAGTCTGTTACAATGAAAATCAATTTATTCTACCTTACTCTATGTTTCTATTTTATGTCCATACTATAACACATATTAGGGTATGAATTTAAATAATTTTGTAACTAAAGAGGTATAGGAAACCTGTTCTATGTATTACAGCTCTACATATGTCAGCCATTTCTTTCACACATGTATGTATTCCTTGCAGCTGAATGTTCATGTGGTTGGCTTCTCTTCATTACAGATTCAGGTTGATCCAAAGTTATTAAATTCATCTCTGCTTTCTACTTTTCCTTATTTGTCTTTACTTCCATCTAAAGATCCAGTGGTTGCTCTTCATTTCATCTCAAAATCCCTTGTGCTTTGATCACATTTTTATTTTTTTTTTCATCTACTTCTATTACTGCGTTGATTATACTAGGCTTAATATAATGAATATTATATTAATATATTATATGAATATATTTTATTAAGACTGTAGCTCCCTTCAGTCTGTACACAGTTCAGGTTCAAACATGGAGTAGTTGAAAGATCTTCCCTTTTCTTCATGAAAAAAATACCTTGTAGTTTGATCCCCTTTCTTCTTACATATTTCTATTACATACTGTGTTGATTATGCTTTAAAAATATATTACGTAACTTCATATCATATATGAGGAAAAATGACTTATATTTCAAATATATATTGTGGATGCATCTGGCACTACTCTATTAGTTTGTTTGGGTCAGTAGATTAAATAAATGACAAATGACAGAGCGGTTTGAACTGAGTGCCTAGTACAACCTGCCTTCACATCTGCTGTGGATTAGAATAAAACCAGATATGAGTATGATGACCTTGATTTAATCTTTGGAGAATGTTTTTAAGGCATTAAAAGTTCACAGGTTGTCACGATGATGAACTAATTGACTTGTAGGAGGGTGCAGAGCAAATGCCTGCATGAGCCTGAAAGTGTTTGACATTTTCTGGCGTGCCATGAATGTCTCACTGAGGGGGCTGGACCAGCTGGGAACTGGGTGCTCCAAGGCTCTGGCTCTGGTCAATATCTCACAAAGTCAGGTCTTAAAGCAGCAAGGATTCCAGTTTAGTAACTGGAGAGTTTTGTACTGTAGCTTGGAAACTGCTTGCTCATGTTCTCTCTCGGTCAATACATTGTTGCCACATCATTCAAAAACTAAAATTAAAATTTGGCATAGTGTAGGTTTTGACTTTTCATTATAAGATCAAGGTTCATTATCAATTTGATCCTGATCCATTCTCTAAAGAAGTGGATTTTAAGCTTGCAATGGTATGAACTCAGATTTAGTAAAACAGCCTGTGGTCCCTAAGGTTGCAAAAAAATTAACAACTTTTAATCAAAATGTTGAACTGAACAGTAAAATAGCTCGTATGGGTCCCTGTAGAAAGCATAGGACTAACACACAATTGCAGCTACTGGAGTGCAGAAGTACAAAATAAATAAAAGGCCTTACCCCAGCACAGTAATTGCCTGGAATAAATATATTGTAATAACCTCAGTGTAATAATGTAATATAAATAAACATGCATTCTAAGAAGTCAACAGATTAGCTTTCCCTAGAAGTGACAAGTCTCAGAATATTCTTTAAAGTAAAGGATATTCTTTATTAAAGTAAAGTATACTTTAGAGTATACTTTAAAGTATATCTTTAAAGTATTCTGTAAAGATAGAGTTAATGCAGAAGCTAGAGACCCTTGCTGACAGCAGCACTGGTCCCCTGGCAGTGCCTACCTCTTGTACCAAGCACTGCGGCTTTGGTTCCTTTGCTTATCTGAGTTTGGCACTTAAGAACTGGAGAAAGAAAGAAGGAGACTCCCTGATTCATTTTTGTTGATGTAAGTAAAATGCATCTATTTCAAATGCAATACTGATTTTTGACAGTCTGGCTGAAATCTGATCCATTAAAATACATATATCATTGTAGGCTAGTGCAAATGCAGCTTTATAAATCATTCTTCTGACACAGTGATGTTTCAGTGATATTTCTTAATGTTATAGATTTCAGTGTATGCTGTGCAGGAGAATTCAGTGTTGCTGTGACAGAATACTTATATTAGTGCTTAATAGGAATGCAGAAGAGTGGACTTATTTTGTTGCATTGGTTACTTGAAAGTAACTAATAGTCTTCTTTATTTAGGTTACACCGTAGATATGAGAGGAATTATGATAAAATTTCAGAAGTTCTACCTTTTGTTTTTAAAATAGTTTTTGTTTGTTTGTTTTTGTTGTTGTCGTTGTTTTATCAGTCATAATTCCTTTGTCAGTCTTCAATAAGATACTTTTAATGTTATATCAACTTGGAACAAACTTCGGAGAAAATAATTTTATGACCCATTTTCCAACACTGGTAAATATGAATGGTAACAAATTTTGAAAAGAAGCCATGTGGTTTTTCAGTTAATTATTTTTTATTATTATTATTTGTTTTGTTAACTCAATACAGCTGTAAGTAATCATTCCATAATTTTACAAATCAGAAGAAAGATGATATATAAGGTTTTTCATTTCAAGTACTGGTCACTTTAGAACCGTTTTTTACTTTACATTTTATGGTGGGACCCCTTTAAGTCCTAGATAAGGCATTACTAAGACCATGTGAAAGTCTGATATAGTCTAAAACAAAGGCCATTTAAGCAGGTAAAAGTCTTTCCCGAAAAGCTTCCCTGTGTTTTAGACATAGTTTTTCATTTTTGTATTTGTTCTTCCTGAAACCTGTGAATGTGTTGCTTTATGTTTGTATTTTTTCCTTTGCCCTAAGTCCTGATCATTAGGTTTGGTTCTCAATAAAAAGTCCTACTTTTAGACATAGATCTCAGAACTAGTGATGAGTGCAAGTCAGCTTTGGTTGTAAATAATGCCAAATGTTCCTATCTTCAGTACTTCAAAGAACAGAAGTAATAAAAAGATCAGGCTATGAGTGGCAACTTACAACCTTACTCACTGGATGGAGAAGATTATAAAGTTACAACTTTATGTGTATATACTCCCAGTTTTTAAAGCAGAATATAGATTATTCTAGTAGCTCTATAAATACTTAACTGAGCTCCTCAGGCCTATTATTCTGATGCTACATTCATTCCAACCATAAATTTAAACTAGACTGTGTCAAAGGAACAATTACAGTTTGTCACAGAAAGGAAAATTTAAACTCATGTCCTTTTCTTTATAAATTATTAGACAGATAAAATGTGTTATTTTCCCCTTAAATTTTAAATTCATTTAATGTCAAGTTCACTGCCATCTGGATACATGGTCTCATCCAATTTTCAAGGAGGACTTATTCCACTAATTTTCACTTCAGTTTAAAAGAAAAACCTTTTTAAAAGAAGTTCTCACTCTTTTCAAAGAGGCATCTTGAGTCTGCTGACCAATTCCTGTTTAGGATCATAAATCACATTTCAGTAGGCATATTAGAAAACAAATTGTTCTTTTCAGAATATACTTTATGGGGTATTAGACATGATGCAACATAATGGAGGTAAATTTGCAGTGAATATATTTTGTGTAGAATGGATCCCAATTTGTTTTCAAGGCAAAAAAAAAAAAAAAAAAAAAAAAAAAAAAAGAGAGTTAACATTCTCTTTACAGTATGCTTTCTACAGAGCATTTTATTAGCATTTCATTCATAAGGCCTGGAATTTTTCCAATTTCATTCCATTGAGATTGTCTAACCTTGGATTTGGGTTTAGGTAGTATATTCTCTCCGGCCTTTTGAGTGTATTTATGCAGTCTATACATTTCAAATAGAAAATATTGATTTGTACAGGTTGCGAAAACAATACCTAAATACAGCTTACTATGTATGCTAAAGAAGTGGAAAATGGCCATTTCACTTATTTCCCAAAGACCCAGCTCCTTTGGATAGTGCACATGCCTGTGTTATCTCTAGTATGTAGCCTTAATGAATGCTTTATCTTTGGCAGTACTGTGCAGAGCATAAGTGGTATTGGCCTTCGAGGGCTTTTTGACTTAATTTTCTGGATGCAAAACCTCTGTTTCCAATAATTTATTATGTTTCAAAACCATCTCTGGGAATATAAAATGTGCACCTGAGGCTAGCTTTTATTTATTTTCAATCAATTTTGAAAGCTGTGCTATTTTCTGGCATGAAAAAGTAGGTACTAGTCCCCCTTTTTTCTGTACCCTCCTAGTATTTAATAGATGAATAAAATCAATATGATCACCTATTGATTTGTATAACATCTTTTGTAAGCTTCAAAGTGCATAGCAGAATTAGAAATCATATTAAACTCCAGAAATAATTTGATGGCAGATTATGTTAAGTATTTAATCACCCCTCAAAACAACCCTAACAAATGCTCCAGCTGAATCTCTCATACCAAAATTGATTCTCTTGCATGGGATTTCTGACTTTCTGTGAAGTATATTTTAAAGAGCTTAACTAGTAAATTAGAAGACAAGATAAATGCGATGGAGATAAATTGACAATGCTCGAAGAATTTTAACCATATTTTTGCATAATTATTTATTCTCTTATGTGTAGTAAAGATGAGCAACCCCAACTATGGAAATATATTGGATTTTGAATGGATTGTTTCCATGTATCTGAGAGTACAGGGGAGTCTCACAGTTATAGGATTTGATTGATAATATACAGATCTTGACTGTATCTATGGGACTTAAACAAATTTCTGTACCTCTCTGTGTACCTGCATTTACTTGTATCTAATATTCAACTTGCAAGGTATTTTGGTAGAGTTTATCACTCATTAGACTTCTTTTCAGTGCTTAGTCTAACGGTATCTTTTTCTTGCTTGGGAACCCATCCTCTTTGTTGGGACATTAAAAAGGAAAGGAGCATAAACTCTCTCTAAATATGAGCTTCAGATAGTTTTTACCTTGTCTGCAGTTCGCATTCCAGTGCAGCCTATTCAAATGCGCGCTACAGCTACTGGCTAGCTTTGGTCATTTTTCTACCCGGCTGGACAAATGGGGTAAAAACCCAGGTGAAAAAGCAATGCTGTAAATCTCCTTTATCACTTCCTACGAAAGCTAAACCTACAGCCCGCAAAATGTATGTGCTTAACTTCACATGCCTAAGTCATCTTCTTGATATCGATGGGACTTCTGAGGGGCATTGATTTAAACAAAAGCATCACTCCTCACAGGTCGTGGACCACAATTTATGGACCTGCCACGTAAGCCTCACAGAGAAATTGTGGCTGCAAAAGCATTCGGGGGCTCCTGGATTTAGGCCTCATGGCAGACTTTCCAGCTTGTGTGTTTGGTTTGTGCAGTCGGCTCCTCTCAGGACATGTCAGGGGATGCCACCCCTTCAAGTCCCAGAGGTGCCTGGGGGGCTGTAGGGAAACAGTGAGCAAGGGGAGAGCCTTGTGAGCACAAGCAAAACAGAGAGATGCTGAGCAGGGCTGGAAAGAGACCCCCACCCATCCCCCAAGTCTCTGGATAAGAGAAAGGAAATTTCATTGGGAATTTGAGGACCGAGCAGTGCTTGTTGCAATCCAGAAAGCTGCAGAGGGATTTACACCAATCCTGGGACAGAGGGACAGCCTGGAAGGGCAGAGGAGGAAGAGGGAAATCTTCCCTACATCCACATTTATTCGTTTTCTGTCTTTTCTTATTACTTTGAATTTTCTCCGTCCTGAAGAGTTAGTTATTCTGCTTCTTAGTCTAATGGTATTTGGCCTTTTTAATTTTAGGAGACTGCCTGTCTTTTTTTTGTGAACTCACAGTAAGGAACAGGTCTAGGCAGATTTATCTCACAGCTTTAGCCAAGTTTAAGTCCTATTACAAGCCATTGAGGTGATTTAATTTTATTACTTCGGGACACTTTTTATGAGGGAAGTTAGTAAATGCTGCAGTGCTTTGCTGAATCCGGGCACCCTTCTCCCTCATTGCTTTCTGAGCACTTTGTAAGCAAACTCCACAGATGCAGTTGCAATGCATGCTGATATTTTAAGCTATAGAGAAAGATGTAAGATTTTTTAATATTGATTTGGCTTCATCTTCTTTGGTGACTCCTGGAATGAATACCATACTTAGCTCTGAACTTCGCTTTTTTCTTTTTTTTTTCCTTTTTTTCTTTTTTTTTCCATCTTATATATATATAAAGGGCCCAGATTATTTTTTCTTTTTGTGTAGAATAAGACTCATCTGGCACAACTTGGTAAAAAAAATCTCGACATCAGGGAACCAGAGAATATTTTTTCCTTCCAGCTAACTATCAGAATGAACACTAGGACCAAAGGCTCTCATTGAAAATAACTCCTTAAATAATCACTTACCTTGAAGGCATTTGATCTGTATGATCTGAATGAAACTGCTGATAACTTCAGAGAAATAGAAAACTGTGTTAAAAATCACTTTTTCCTGGGGACTAAAGTCCTGTCGGTCACATGGTGGATTAGAGGCTTGGCAGCGCTCCAGCCCATCAGACAGCGTGTAAGTTCTTTGATGCCAATTGCATTAGCTTTCCTCTACTAATGTGCTACATAGCTTGGAAAATAAAAGAATGAAGGTCAACGTACCAGCATGTACCCCTGGTACAGCAAGGGCTGTTCTCAATGTTCAGGAGAATGAAAATGCTTCCGAGTTCAAGCTGCAGGCTGGGTGACCTTCTCTGATGCCCAAGGTCCTGAGATTTTTGTCCTCAAGTCCTGAACAAAATGAGTGCTTGTCAGAGCCCTGTCCCAGGCTGCAATTTACTCTGAAATTCGCAAATGGACACAGTTTGCCTACAACCAGTCTGGCCTGCTATTTATGTGCAGATGCTGTGGGCTATGAACTTTCTGCAGTGTAACCACTGCTGGATTGCACTCCCAGTCTCCTGGTTTTTTTCAGTGTGAGGGCCATAACACACATGAATTGGTGTAGCTCATGAGTAAAAAAGCTAGATTTTATTTGGATGCCCTCAGACAAAAAGTCTGCTTTATGTATATCTTCTTCCACAGGCATCTTGCTAAAGAGATGTTACAGAGTCTGATGATAGACCCATGTGTCTGCTGACATACGTTAACCATAAAACAGTAGAGGCACTACAATGATGATAGATGACCAGAGATGATTGTGTGTTTGCAGGGTAATTAATTGCTACATCCTTCCTCCCCCCTCAGAAACAGGGAGGAAGAACCAAACTGCTCCCTAAAGCATCTGAAGTATGATACTTGCTGGGAAGTGAAGCTTATGAGCTGAAGCAAGATGTAAAAAAAGTTGCCTAAGATATCATCAGAGCACAGCAAGATGACCATATCCTTGGTGTACCTGGTCATCACAAAATAATCAGTTTAGGTGTAGAGAAACATGAATCCAGCTGCAAAAGAGAGTTAGAGCCCTCTGGTCTAACTTCCATCCTATCCAGAGCATACCTGAGATGTTTCCACACCTCTTCTTGTTTCTCAGACTGCACAATGCCTTGTATTCTTTGCATTGTACATGCTTTGGAAACCTTGGAAAGCTTCTGCAGCCCTGCTGAGCCAGTACCACAGCCCTTAAAATCAAACTTTGCTACAGAGGAGTAAACTCTAACTCCCCAGATAGCAGTTGGCACGAAGTCTGGCATCAATCAGCTTGTAAAAGCGGTAGATTGACACTGAAATTTACCTTGTGACTAGTAAAAGAACTAGAGGGGTATTAAACTATGGAAAGAAAGGAAACACTTTCATATGGAATGACAAAAATCAAACGGGTTGTTTTGGTCTTAAGCTGTTTTTAGTTCAAAGGGGGAAGGTTTTTATTTTAACCTCTGACTTTTTGCTTTTATGCTACAACAGCCTCATCAGGGAGACAGGCTGTAACATGGGGAATAATTTGTAGTATTTCCCATGACTGTTGTGCACTATATTTGCCCTTCAGGCTTGAAGTGACTTTGTTTTTTAGTCATTATAAGGGGATAGATTTCCCAAAGCAAAGGAGCTCTGCTGTACTTCTTTTCCCTTGTACTGATGAAAATTAATGCTCATAAAAGAGAGACAGGGGCAACATTGCAACAACTAACCATGTAAACTTACAACTTCATGAGAAAACTCTCATTACTTTCCTCGTCCAGGGTTGGATTACACAATGCTATCTGACTTGGAGTGAATAAAAGCTATATTATTTTGCTAGTTTAAAAGCAGTAACAAGAGTACGTAAACAGTGAAGGAAGAACATATTTTGTCATTAAATGAACAAGACATGATGGATGATGTGAAGATTAGAGCAGTCTCCAAGTGCAAGAAATGTTGGAGTCATTTTTAGTTGCTTAATTTTATCCCTGTTGAATGAAGAAAGGAATCTTCCATGATTTCAGTAGTAACAGAAGGTGAATTGTGTATAAAATAGAGATTTCTCCTGAGATTAAATCCTTTCCTTAGATTTATGCAAACCTAGACTTTTTTATTTTTTTTTTGCTTATAATTTATATGAACATATATAAGCTTATAATAAATGCTTTGCAACAGAGATAGCAAAAGATAACAAGAAATATATATATATATATAAACTGTCTTTAGGTCTTGGAGGCTTTTTGGTCAGTGTAGAGATGAGTTGTATACCTTTGACTGAGCAACTTTTTTCAGGTCTTCTGTAACCAAACTCTGCTCATTTGCAGGGCTTCTGAATTTGCAAGATTTGAACTGCTAAAGCAATGCAGAGCAAGTCCAACCATAACCTTGAATGTATTAGAGGATGACTTTAGAATCTTGTTTGTATAATTCACAAGTAAAATTTTAGGATTAATACAGAGCATCCTGATACATAACACTTTTTTCACATCTGCATGGTTTTCACTTGAGGTTTTCAAATTACACCAGTAATGGTATTTAATTCTTCCTCTTCTACAACTATAATATGAAGACTTGCAGCATTTATCTAGAATTCTTTCAGTTTGACTATTATTTGAGGTACTGATTTGGAAGGATACTTACAGATTAGCGTAAGATATGCGCTATAATATAATGTACATTGTAAACAGGGAAATTAAGTAGGCTATAACTAAGGTTTTCTGATTCTTCTTATATTGTAAGATGCTTTTTGGAGTTCCTTCTATGACTTTGTATTTGTACTGAAAAGCAGAGCAGATCTTTGTGTCAGGCTGAATTAAATGGAAAATTGGAACATTTTTTTCTTCACAATACAAAACTGGAGGAGAAAAGTTATTTTGCTTAAATTAAGTCCCAATAGTTCTGTCTGTGAAAAAAAGTTTCACCCATATATTTTGCCACAGAGATTTGAAAAGTTACAATATGGAAAGGCAACTTTTTCTTCAGCAATGTCCATTTCATAAATGTTGTATGAGTCCCCAGTATTTCATTTTCCAGACATCCATTGGATACTTATTAGAAATACAATTTCTAGTTCTGTATGTTTTCTATTGTTTTCTAGTTTTGTATTATGTTGCTTTGGGAAGGGCAGGGGCAGAAACAGTGCTCCTCCTGAGTTTTGTTAATTTTGACTCATAATTACAATATTAATCATCTTCTAAAAACAAAGTATAAATTTGTGATCACACTTTTTTTCTACCTTCTGCTTCATTTCATGCTTTCTCACTTGAGACTGTAGTGTAAATGAAGAGACGAAAACCTTCTTGGAGAGGGCAGGAACAAACGTAAGAGAATAAGGAGTTTTAACTGATTTTGCCATTAATAGAGCTTCACTCTGATCCACCTTGGGAGGTTTCTCCCTCCACCCTCAATGTCCTCACCCCTCCTCATTGCAATATACCTCTCACAAAATCCTTTGTTTTAACAAATTCTGGTCTGTTTTCATTTGGGGACTCTGAGGGGGTAAAAACTTTAAGACAAGAAGCAGAAATGAGTAGCTGGAGGCAGGATTTCTCTATTATTTGGGAAGTAAACAGATTTATCTTACTAAGTAGTGATTAGTAAATCCGTTGCCATTTAACTGCCCTGTGGCTAAGATGATAAAATTACAGTTTATCCCAAACCAGAAATATGCCAATGAATGTCATCCTCATAGTGACACTGCAGTCATTAGGAACATTTTTTTCTAAGAAAGGAGAATGTAGCTGAGCTGAAAATATTATACAATAATACTTTATATATATGGAAAGGTACAGACTTGGCTCAACTGAAATAGTATTCTCTGATAAAGATATACAATTAAAGGATATACTAGCTTATAAAGTATTTTATTTTTGTTGGTTTTCTTTGAGCTGGGGACAGCAGAAATGGGGAATATGAGCTGCCCAGAGCACAGCAAGGTGGGAGGAGAGATGCTCTGAAGCTATAAGGTTATATGGGAAGGGGAAGGAGAAGATGGACTGTGTAAATGACAAGATTGAGGCCACAAGAAAAAGAGAATGAGGAGCTAGGTGGACTGAATGCAGCAGAAGGCAGAAAATGAAGAGAAAATCAAAGGGGGTTCTCCAGTAGAGCAAATGGAGTTTCAGAGGCTGGGAGGGATCCCCCGAGGGTCCCCTTTCTTTTGCTGCCACTCAGTGTCTGAAAAACTGCTGTCAGATTGTTCTGTTCTTCTACCAACCATGAAAAATCACTTTCTGACTTCACAGGAGGTGTTACATGAGTATGTGCAGCACATACTTGGTGTGCTTAGGGTTTTAGCTATCAGCTGCCTCCTTTAGCACATGTTGCTCAGCTTTTCTGTCCTGCTTCCTGCAACCTTTCATAACATCACCCAATCCATCCACGTAGAGGTCTACTTTGTGAAATGAATGGATCTGAACTTCTTTTCTGCTTGGGGGAGGCATAGGTGAGGGGGAAGAGGAAGCATGTAAATTATTCATATGCAAAACATTGCACTAGCAGCACCAATTCCAGGCATCTTAATTTAAGTGCCCAGCTTTATATTTAGGCAGCTCTTATTCTCACTGACTTTACTGCAAACTTTATCTGCAGCCTAGCATTTCTGTAAAAGAGGACTGTTTCTTAGAGCTTGAAAATGTGAATGGATTTTATAGTTTGGAACCCAAGTTTATAGATTTGCTCAAGAACGCAAACCTATTCAGTGGAAGAATCACAATTAGAATTTATTTTTCTTCAAGGGCTTAGTCTTACAGGAGGCTGAACATTATTGACATTAAACTCATAGAGCTAAGGTGCATATAGAGTACACAACACTCTGAAGAACTGAGCCGTAAGCATAGAATTCGCTAGATTAATGCATTCAGAAACACTTTGCTTTGCATATAGAGGGAGTGATCACACATCAGACACCTGGCAATTTTGATGATCCTGGTTTCATAAGAATAACATTGCATACTCTATTACCAGAAGAGTAATAAATGAGAACACTGAACAAAAGTGCCAAAAGGAATCCTTAATATCATTTTTATGAACATCTGTCATTTTGTTTAAGCACAACGAAAAATGAGCTTATGCAGAATGAAAAATAAGTTCTAAAATGGAGACTATTAGTACCTTTTGCAAAATGTTCTTATTTTTATTGAGCTTTTTACTGTATGCATGAGAATTTGCAGCATTATTTTTATGGCTCTGCACAACCTCCATTGTGCATTCTGCCTTGGTATGGAACTGAGAAGAGCTGGTTTACACATAAGGACAAAAAGAGGTGTAATGAATCATAAAACAAGCCTGTTTTATTCAATAAGACATTGTTTGAGCTTTCTTTCCACATGAAGAACTGGCCATTCAAACAGAAATGACCTGCAGAATTTTTGCATAGAAAGGAAACTAAATGCATTGGGGCATACATGGTAATAATTCTGTTGTTTCACAATACTATGAGATTAAATTAAACAATATTTGCATTTGGAAACTTCTCCAGTACAAAGAACAATGAAGTATTTTCTCCTGAAAATGTCATTGATTCCTTTCTCCAGTAATTTTTCACAACTCTTGTAATTGTGAGACCTTTGTTTTCACTAAAAATGCAGGCAGCAATATCTGGCACAATGGAGAATAAAAAATTGAAAGAATTTCTGAGGAAAGCAAGTACCAACATTATATATTCTTAAAAAAAATAAGTCACAAATAAAATGATGCACATACACAGCAGGTAAAAGATGTCACAATACACGATGTACACAATTAGTTTTTTTTAATGGAAATTATATATTTTATGTATTATCTTCAAGCTGTGAAGAGACGAAAGAAAGCTTATTACATTTAATGACATCTACAAGCATTGGTGTGTTTATAAAGTCTTGGCTCTCGTTGTGCTATGTAAAGCACTGAGTTACAGCATGCCATTGTTGAGATGTCATTATTTTAGAGGCTGGTGTGTATAGTAATGATATTTGTACTTTTTTTTTTCTAAAATCACTTCGTGGTCTTATGAGGAAGAAGGGAATATTTTCGTTGTGAGATTTGAAAATCTTTTACCACATAAAGGTTACTCTTGTGGTTTTTTTTTTAGTCTCCTTTGAGGAATAATATGAAACTACGAAACACGTAAAAAGCTTTTCTTTTTTTTTCATGTCTTTGCAGCATTCTAGTTTTAGTGGAATGCACAGAATTTTCCATTTAGCCTTTCCACACAACAGGTTTGGTAGTTCAATGCATACCCTTCCCTTTCTTCTTGCTGTAGTCACTGGTGCCTCTAGTTGATTAATTTTAGAATAAAGCATTGCTAGAATAGCTCTTCCAGAGAGGGTTTTCTGAGGGCATATGTTCTTTACATCCAGGGCAAGATGGTTCCTGCATGGTCAGGAAGGCTGTGAAGTTCAACGTACAGAAACTTTGATTTTTAAAGTCTTTTAACTTTTGCATATGACTTCTTCACATAGGAAACACTTGCTGCAAGTCAAAGTGCAACAAGTTATCAAGTCAAATTAAAACTAGAAGTAAAAAAGGAAATGAAAGAATTTTTATTCTACCCCAGAGTCGAACAGTGGCTCCAATGCACATCAAGGTTTGACCTTAATGCTTTCACCAATAGGATTCTTTAATAGAGTAAGAAAATAAGTAACTGAGGAAAGTGGAGAAAAAAGGGAGAGAGCTGCAACCCATAACGGTCCTTTGACTCATTGTTAGTGGTAGAGGAGTCAGTGCTGGATATGCCGCTGCCTTCTCATCACTTTTGCACATACTATAATGTGTCTGATCTTTTTTTTTTCTTTTTTGAAATATGTGGTTAGTCATTTTCATTATGAAAGGTCAATTTACTGTTCTGCTGGAATTTGAATGTTGTCCACATTTTTTCCCCAAATGTTATTACATTAGCTAACATTTTTATCACCTATAATGACAAGATTTTGCAGAGTTTCTAAAGACACATCTTTAGAACATATTCTGTCTGAGGAGTTCTATTGGTACTTAAAATTGACCTGGCTACATACTAAATGCTAAAACATTGTGAAATGCTAATGGCCATCTTCAAGGTTTGAGAACCTTCCGTTCCCAGTAAATTGTGCTAAATGTGAATTCTGGATCTTTGAGAAATGTCTTCCCCGCCACGTTCATAAATTTCAGTTAATTTAAAAGGATAAGGTCACTGGGTTTGTCTAGAAGACCATTTAAGAATTAACCATTTCTGAAAACTTAGTTTCTTAAGCTGGGATTCTCAAACTCTGTCCAACTCCATTGCACTTTGCTTCATAAGCACCCTTTGCACAAGGGCCAATTCTGCCCATCTATCCCCAACCCAATCTGTCTAATTATAGGAAGTTATTAGCTTAGAAAAAAATACACAGGAACCGTAGCTGGGCTAGGGATGGAGCTGTAGCTACCACTCAGATACTGTTGCTATCTCTGAAATCAGCCTGTAGGATGCCTTTTATTTTCCTTTTGCATGCCTCAGTTCTGCTGTCTGCAAATGGAGTTAATGCTGCGTGGCTCCTCCCGGAGCACTTGGCTCCTACAGGTGGAAAAGGCTTGTTTGTTGTTAACCGTGAATTTTAGCAGTTCTTAATTCAAAATCATTTAAACCACATGGAAAACTGTTAATTGCATTTCTGCTCTTCCACGCCTCCTCCCTCCTCCCATCTGCTGCAGTTCTCTCCCACCTTTCCTTATCACCTGTTCTTCTGATGAGGGTGGAGTTGGGTTGTTTCTGCCCAATGGCCCAGCTCTGTTATTTGGCTGTGTGCCTCTGCTTCCCTGGTGTCTTGGCTCTGGGCATCTCTACTCATAATGTTGGCTCCTCAGCTACGCATTCTCACTTGTCCTTTGCTTCTTTCCCTTTTGTTGACACAAAATGGTCTCATTTTACTTCTGTTGGAAGTTTTAACCATGTAATGCAGTCACCAAAGTGGGCAGAATAGCAAAGTTGGCCCCGGAGCTGGGGTGTGTGTACCTACAGGTCCTGCTCGAATGCAAGCCCAGGAGGGCTCTGTAAAATCAGTAATTATAAAACAATTGAAAAACTCCAACCTTCAACAGTTCTTTGCATAACAGCATGTCAATGCTTGAGCTACGCTGGGTATTCTGAGGATGTGGTAAGTAATCAGAAGTTTAAAGCATCAAATTGTAAAGAAATCATGTTTATTGACTGATGGCAAATTTAAACACTGTTTTCTGTGTGGTTTCATGGAAGGTACAGATGGGGATAACCTTTTTTTTTTTTCTTCTAGTTCATTGGGACTTTTACTTGTCAGGTTTATGATGCCCTTGCAAGTTTTAGGGACATTCAGAGTTGTGAAGTACATAAAATGGAAAGAAACAAAAGAGAAGGCTGTCTAGAAGGAATTTTCTAGCAAAATACATTTTCCTGGAAAATGATGTTTCAAGGAAACTCACATGTTTCATGGAAATTCTTTGGGCTTTTGTTGAGAACTTGCACAGAAAGAGAGGCTGTGATGTTACAGAAGGCAGTCTGCCTTACTTTTCACTACTACTCTTAGTTTGAGATGTTATTGAATAACATAATTGAAATAACTTGGGTTTGCTTTTAAAGTCATTTTAAGGGCAGCTGTTATTTATTATTGATCGTTGAGATGTCAAAATGTTCCATCTTAAACTAAGCTGGATACATTTTAATCTAGAACAAGTATCTTGTTTTAATCGATGCTCGGTGGCAGATATGTCTCTGATTTAATACTAAAATATTTCAGCTCTTAAGCTGTAGTTGACTATACCACTAATTGTAGTGCACTGTTGCTGGCATGGAATGCATTAACACAAAATAAAAAGGCATGTCAGAATATATTTTAGAAGGAAACTAATTGAATTCTAAAATATTCCAAAAGGAATGTAACTCAAAACAAAGCATTGCTTTGTTGAAGGATGTTTCTACGGGATTTTTTTTTGTAAACATTTGTCTCAAAATACTAAAATTTTGAGAAATGACCATTTTTCCCTTTTAACAAAAAAGGGGGAAAGAAAATATGGATAACTTCCAGGAAAGATCCTGGTTTTGTTTGCTATGCTCTGTAGAGTATGGCAAACTCCTGGAAGAAGAGACTGGTCAGAGTGGTCTCACGTTCCTATCTGGGAGATCTAGCCTAGGCTGCATCGCTCTTGTTCAGACAACTTTTAGGAATGCAAGCTCTCTCTCTCTCATTTCTGACTTAAGTCTATAACTTCTGACACTTTTATCTGTGGAGGATAGTTGAACCGTTTACCATATGTAATTTTTAAACCTAATTTAAGTTACTTCTATACAGCTTCTCATCAAGGCACTTTCAATTTATTTTTTAGGTCTGTTTTAATTAAATTTAACATAAGTCAATTCATATTGATTGAAATTATCTTAAATGAGTTTGGCTTAAGACCAAATAACACAGTCTTTTGCACCTGTTTTAAGTTAAATTGCTTTAAATTTATACCAACAGTTATACTTTTGCCAACTGTCAATGGTAGTCAGCATACAAAAAGCTTATACTCCCAGGATCTCTTGCAATACTAAATAGGAAAGAATCTGAATATGACTACTATCATGACAGTATCATTTGAGGAATAGAATATGATTTAATTAATACAGGCATCCAAGAAACGTATCAATAAGAGTTGCTTGATCTTCCTCTCCTTTAATCCTAATTTCACACTTTTCTTTTTTAAAGAAAAAAAGAAAACAAAGCACTGGTCTTTATTGTAGCTCTTACTAGAACTCAGGCACTTCTGGTGTAAAGTTTTGATTCTCTTTCTTTTCATTCCCTAGTTTTAATGGGAACTACCAAATTCTTGCTAAATAGGCTGGACTCAAAGCAGGAATAAAAGCAGGATTCTCCATCGTAGGGAAAGACTGTGGTATAGGCAAAACCCATGTTCTAAAACTTTCTTTTCCAGAGGTTACTACTCTTAGAAGCAAACTGAAACTCACTTTCATCTGGATTTTCCTTTTCTGCCCCTCTAGAAATGTTATCTAGGACAAAAAGCAAGTTTTTAAAAAGAAATCAAAATGGTTTTTTTTTGGTTTTTTTTGTTTTTTTTTAAGAAAACAAACAAACAAAAAACCTCCTGGGACTAGGAATACTTGGCTAAATCTTATCTTGATTTCAGTAAGGTAAACAATGGAGCTAATTCTATACTCACTTCACTCTAAACAAGAGAGAAATCAAATTAAATGGAGAAGAACAACTTAGATGGGTTGTACCTGTGATGAGCTTGTTGCTATAAGAGAAAAGAGTGGATGTCCACTTCTGCTTATAATCCGTGGAGATGAGTAGAGCTGAAATGAGGGGCACAAAGAACTGTAGAGGATAGTAGGAAATGTATTCTATATGCAAATAGGCAAGTATTTTACCATGACTATGCCAGGTGAGTGCTTTATTTATCTCAGTGCTTTATTAAGACTATAGAAGGGTGCACACATCTACAAGCTTAGTTATTTATAATGCAAGATTGTTTGTGTGTGAATTTTCAGGGAGGAAAGGCAGATATTTATTTTATCCATTTTTTTTTTTCCTACTTGATCTCTTTTCTACAGAAATAGCATTCTGGTACAGGGCATTGACTGATGTAACCTGGTGTGTATGAGCCATATAAATTAACAGAAATGGTAAATAATGTGCTGCCACAATTTGATATAGCATTTAATGCTACTGTGTTAATATCAATTGCAATGTAAATATTACTATTTAGAAAATGTTTGACCCTTCCTAACATAGGAGGCCACACTACATTATATCAGACTGTGCTCTGTCATGTTGCAACGCAAAATGAAGTAACAAGAAGTGACATGAACCTTTGTAAAATACCACAGTGCGGTAACCCATTTTTAATGCTGTCAATATAAGCTATGGTAGCAGGTAGAAACAAATCAAATGTAACATCTGAACAGGAAAATATTGTTAAAATTACCTACAGCCTTCAGTTAATATCCGACTGTCAGGGCATCTCTAGCTGGAGTATCAATTCATGCTAATAAATCTGGGAGGGTTGGGATGAGAATGGTTGTGATTCTCGTTACAGAGATTGCCACCCTGATGTTATTTATTGGTACATCACACAGTATTGTGGTATAGCTAGCAACACGAATTTCAGCCCTGGTAATTTTCTTGACTAACAATTCCACGGGCTCACCTCACCTCTCTTCCCAGGGCTAGATGTGTGAACACTGCAATGGTTTGATTAAGCATCCCAGAAGCTAATTCACCATTTCACCTTGCAGTATTTTTGTTCCATTTACTCTACGACTTCCTCCTCCTTAACTGCCCCAAAGCATATTCCTAATGGTATGAGAAGGCTAGCAAGGTGCTTGCTGGATTTCTTTCGTAATACTTCACTAACACTTTAAAGATTAACAGCATCCAGCTTTTATGGCCCTGACATTTCAACGGTCCTAGGGTCTGTTCCACAAACGAATCTCACTCTCGATGCCAAACTATATCCAGCAGAAGCAATGCAAAACCTGTGAGTTTTATTGGACTTCATTTATTGCAATTAACTGGGTAACCAACTGAAGAGTATAGAGACTGGTTCACCAGTGGTACTACTGAGGAATAAACTAGCAGATTAATTGGATATGTTCTTTTGGTGAAAAAACGACATTTAAGGTGGTTAACAATGGATTTCAGGCTTGTCCTGATGACTTTATCAAACTGATTCCCCAGAGCAAATGATGCTTGCAAATACACGTGTGTAAATTAAAATCCCAGTTGTAAAATGAGATTCCTTGACATGTGTTGTGCAGCAAGTTGGCCTTGATCTTACTGCTCGTAATGCACGAGGACTATAATAATAGAACCAATCCTTCTGTTTATGGTGGTAAAGGTGGCAGCATATTAGGGCTTTCTCTTTCATCTGACCTTTCTGCTGCACTTTCATTCTTCTCCTAATATTCTTTCCTCCCCAGTGAAAGGAGGGTGATTTCACTGGGGAGTATTCTTCAACGAGCAAGTGAAACTTGCAATCTGATCTGGCAATGGAAGATTTGGTATTTTTCCAATTTAAGGGAATTTTCACAGCTACTGCAGAGATGGAGAAAATTCCCACAGCTCTCAGCTTTCTAAATAGCTCTCTCCTAGCATTACACAAGTCGGTGATGTGATCTGAGACAGGGTGGTACAGGGTTTAGTGTTGGTAAACAACACAAGAAACTAGGATCAAGCTGCAACAAGGGAAGTTCTGAAGACTCATTAGGAAAAAGTTGCCCAGAGAAGTTTTGTAATCTCCATTGTTAGAGGTATGAGAAACATGACTGGATAAAACCCTGAGTAACCTGACCCAATTTCAAAGTTTGTTTCAACTTCAAAGCTGGCTGCTTTGAAAGATCATCTTCCCAGGTCAACTGCAGAGGTCCTTCCAGTCCTAAAATATGCTGTGAATCTTAGCCAGCAATTTCACACTGACTAATATTTAGTGACCTTCTCATCTGCATTGATTTGCTAGAAAGACTGACTCCAAAGGGTTAAAATAATTTTGTTTAGGGTTATAAAATGAATGTGAGTTGGGATCTTAGAAGCATCGCATGCTATTGGCTCATCCACTAACCATCTAATTTTATAAATGCTTCTAAATGTACCATGAAGATATTCTAAATTGTATTCATTTTTCATGTTATCTTAAAAGCTGGTCTAGAAACTGAAAGTCATATTTTCTTTAGTTTTATTTTATTTTTTTACCCTCTGAAAGAATTGAGGACTAACCCAACTTGCTGCAGGCCATCTGATTCCCTCTTTGACCTTGTCTGATATAATCTTATCTGTTTGCATTCAAGACAGGTTCTGGTTTTTAAGCAATCCTACACAAAATAAATACAGGAGGAAAACCTCTTAAGAAATGCTCTTTATTCTAAGCCCAATGGGCTATCTTTATTCGATAGAGCTAAGTATTTGACTAGTATCTAGTTCTGCAATAAACAGAAGCTGAAATGTAATTTACCAGCTCCTCATGAATTGTTTATTCATATCCACCCTCGGGATATTCCAGTACTATTGAATTACTCAGTATGATGTTGACAACTAGTTTAGTTTTTTTCCTCCTAATTTCTGAAATGTTCTGTTATCCTGTATTTAGATCTGAGAATTAATTATCAAGGACATGAGGCTTTAAAAAAAAAAAAAAAAGTGTAGACAAGTTAAATGTAAGGGGCCAAATTCTTCCCTGAGATAAAATGGTGCAGCCCAGCTCATGGCAGCAGAAAGACAGAAAGTAGGCAATTAAATATTACTGCAAGATTGTTTTTTCATGTGTGACATTGCTTTCTAGATCTCCTAAAAATACTCCAGGGTCTGGGGGTGTGGGGTGGTATTTTTCTCCCCAGTCGAAGTAGTGATACAGTAAACTGTAATAAGAAAGGAAAAAGCAAGCATAAAAAATCCCTTGACATCAAATTATTTTTCAGGAAGTTAATAGGGAGTGCTATTTACTTTCTCAAAGAAATTCACAAGTGAAGGTAAGACTGTATTTTTAACCAGTAATTCAGGACAGGAAAAAAAAAAAAGTTTTCACCCAGGCTTCAAAATGATGATTTAGAATTTGTTGAATATCCTGAGAATTAAATTTTTGCCTGGTCCCATGGCCTGGATGGAGGCTACTGAGGGATTTCACTAGGACAGAAACATCAGCCCAAATACAGGGACTGAAAAAAAATAACCAAGAATTAAGCAAATAAATAATTTAAAAAATAAAAATAAATTAAATGGAGGGTCCTAATGAACTGAGATCCACAGCAGCTTTGGGGTTCAGCCTGGAAAGATATGGCTGTTAACTTTAGAATAGGCAGGACTTGCTTCCAGCAGTATAAGATATAAAGATGAGAATGGATATAAAATATGAAGAAGAGAGAAGACTGCCATGCATATTTTCAGTTAATGTTGAGACAGCTGGCGCTTAGAAATTTCACAGCTTAAAAATAACATTCATATTTTCTTACATTTTTAAATTGCAGCACTCCTTTTTCAAAATCAGTTATGGCACTGGTAAGTTAATGTCCTTAAGTATTCAGGGGTACACTAGTCCAGAGCACAAAGATATGGTTAAAATTGAGGGAGAATGTGTGTCTCTAAAAAGAAAGCTTTGCAATGCACAAATATAAAGGTTCATTATATTATGAATAGGCTCTAACCATCAGAGCCTCTATATTGTCTGTTACCTCTGTGACCTATGTTTGGCAATTGTAATTTAAAAACACTCAGGTTCATTTCATTTATCGGGAGTCCCATAGCAAGCGATGCAGTGCGCCGTATGCTTTCCATAGTGGCAGACATATGACTGGGATTAACCCAGTGCAGTCGTTCTGGCAGTACGTAGGCAGACCCTTGTAGAGTGCCCTGTCAGAGCTGTTCTCCTTGATGCCAGCCCAGTCAGTCTCTGTATTTTGTGACAAGTCCCCTATCACCAGAGCTCTTGTCACAGCTCCTTCAGTGCCTGGGCTCTGACTGGGTGACAGTAATCTGCAGCGCTTGGCTCTGGGGATGGAGGGAACAGCAGTCAGGATCCTAGCTCAGACCTTGTCCACCAGGGCCTTTTTCCTTCCTCTCCCTTTGCCTGAAGCACTGTAGCTCATTTGGACGTCACTGGCTGTGGCCTTGCTGGGATTTTACCAGCCCCTGGATGTGCTGGGTATAGGTCACGTCATCAAAGCCCTACAGCTTTTTGGTTTTCAGACTACTATATTTGTGTCCATCCCATAAAGCTTACTGCACAGCCTGTTAGGAAAAGAAGCAATTTTACTGGTACTTACTCCAATTTTTAACTAGTTTATATGCGTTGTGTCAAGTCCTGTCCTATTTCCATGAGCAAGAAATTACTTTCTACATTGTTATTGGTTTCAGCTTTCCTACCGCCATCATGCAATTATGTCCACAGACTCTGTGACTAACATTTCGTAATAAGCAGCCTTTTTACTTCATGTATGTGAAATCATTCTCACGTTGGATATGCTGATGTCGTATTTGAACTCCTTGCTTTCCAGAAGTCACATTTCCTTCTTTTAACATTCTTGTGACCCTGCTTGGAGATCCTGTTGATGCCTGGTGCTTGCAGTGGCACAATAACTCCATCATAAATTCCTGCTGTTTTGCATTCCTTCTGAAGTGATTAGATTGCACTTCTGCTTGTCTTCTTAGTCCTGGCCAGGTGGCAAAGTGTGGAGAATCCTTCTCTGGGGCTTCAGGCTGGTAGTCTATGAGGGCAGAGCTCTGCTTCAAGTTTTACACAAACTAGAGAGTTTTACCTATGAATTCCAGAGTGTGAGAACAAGCTAGGCTGTCACAAGTCCTACCAGCCACAGTTATCTTGTCCATTCATTGTGAAGCACGAATAATATTCTATTCACCCACAACTTCAAAGCACGAAGGCAGTCTAACAAGCATTCGTAGCAGACGACACATCTTTCTAGTCTCTGCTATCTAGCCGTGGTTGCTCACTGTGAGGGCTTGTAGTGGAAGCATTTCTTCTCCTTTGGTGCATCTGTCTAGGAATCAGCAAGTCTCTTGACACTTCAATACTCAGGAACCTGTCCGTAGTCATCGGTAGGTGTCAGCAGTGAAGTCTCCATCCCTTTCAAGTTTCAGATTACATAGTATATAGCTCTAAAGTTCAAGTCTTTGCACCATGGGGCTGCAAAGTAATGCAGATCTGGCAGGAGGGAAGCCATCATATTCATCATTCCAGCTTTAGAAGTCTTCTTACCCTTTCTAGCTGTTGTCCTCTGTTCTATGAAACATAAAGTGCCTTTGAGAAAGCATCATTTATTAATAAAATATATTCTTTTAGATTTTGGCAGGTTACATTCCCAAAATAGACCCAGTGTGTCCTTATGTAATGAAACACTGCACAATTCATGTCTCACCTCCTGCCACTGTCTTTAGAAATGGGTGGAAATGAGTAATTACCCATAAATGGTAGGCATTTCTCCATTACTTACAGAGAGTATTTGGCAGTGATCATTTAGACCTTAAATGCTTTTTAAAAAGCCAATACCATTCACAGAGCTGCCAGTTTCAGAACTTTAACAAGTGTCCCCTAAACTCATCAATCAATTCATTACAAGATTACTCCATCTTCTAAATTGTTTACCTCTACCTCTCTCTGCTCCCCATTTAAGCTGTTATTGGGGAATTCTTCATATCTTCTTGAGTACGAATGAGAACATGAAATTAAGCATTGCTGTGAGTACTCTAATTTAAAAGAAACTTAGTTTGTGCCACAAAGAATAAAGTTGTGTCGTGTAATTCAGGCAGGTGTTGAAGAAACACCAACCTGCTGCAGTGCCACTGATGTCATTGTGGCATCATCACGATACGCTTAGGTTGAATTTCTCAGCATAATGAATGGAAAGAGAGGGTGGTTTGCACCTTCCCCTAGGGCCTCCCAGCAGCACCATGATATGACAGCTGGGTACTTAGTGCCAGAGAAAGAAGGCGCTGCCCACACAGCTTGTTCCCGGGGTCAGTGAGGCATGACTGCCTCCAGCCAGATGTTGCTGAGCCTGCTGTGCATCTGTACAGAAAGCTGTGCTGCTGTGTGCAATTTTCTCTGGGTGCCACAGGAGTTTTTCTTGTTGTTCAGTTACTCCCATACATCTTGAATGCATGGTTGAGTTTTCAAGTTACAATCTAACCTATATCTACACTTACTTAATGTGCAACTGTATTGCAGTCCTCTGTTTTACAGACCCCCCCCCCCATCTCCAAAAGTGACTTCAGTAGCTGACCTGATGTATGATGCCTAGCCAAATATAACACAGCCGTGAATGTCATAAAGCTGCATTCCAGCTGTGATCATGGTTTGGGGAATTTATTTTTTCTGATAGACTTTTCAAGAATAGAGGAGGGAGATTTCTTTTTTCTTTTCTTTTCTCTCTCTCTCTCTTTTTTTTTTTTTTTCTAGAAAATCTAGAGGCAAGGACTATAATTTCAGAAAGCAATTGGACTGCAGAAAGTGTTGTAACATCAACAATAGCTTTCTCTATTCAATTGAATTACACATTTTCCAGTAATATAAACTAATGTGCAAGAATTCTTCATACAAATTATATTATATATTTGATCTTCTGATGGTTTTACACCCAATGTCTTCTCTTCTACATCAGAATACTAATAGTAGTAACCACTTGCATGTATGGACCACTTTGGACAATAGCACATGCCAGCTTCAGAGTTTCATATATTGTTAGAAGAGGAATTGGGTGTTGGCGGATTGTCTTAGCTGCTAAAGGCTGAGATGTGTCAAGGCAATGTTTTGTGTGTGTGTATAAATACATATATGTAAACACATATGTACATAAAGAGATAATATTTATAAAATATGTTTGTAAATATACATTTTAATAAATGATTAAATTTAAGGGACTTTTCCCATGTGTTTAAGGAAAATCTCCCTGATTTAGCTTTGAGTGAATTTAGTGAAATTATATACAGTCAAGTCAAGTGACTTAAACTTGAGGATTTTAAATACACGATGAATGAGCAGACTTGCTGGTGAAAAGAATGGCAAGAATACTGGCATTTTCTGACTTGCTAGGGAAGCATTAAAACCCTCTCTAAAGCATATGGGAATAATATTTATATACAAGCTAATATAGTAGGAATATCTTGGAAAGGCAGTAGAGATCAGCTTTAAACTCAGTGTATTAGTTGTCCTGTCTTTCTGATCAATAGCAGTACAATATCTAGGTCAGCTTTTATTCTGTGAGTTCTGTAGTGTGCTTTTGTTTCAAATAAGAAAAATTTCTAATGAATGTAATACCCCACTTCCTTGCGCCTTTGTTTTTACCATCACTCAGCTACTATATAAGAGAATGCCAAACATAGTGGCTTAGGTTAAAAACAAAAACAAAAATAATTTTTCCGTTTGTCAATGCAACTGAAATGCCATGGGGCAATGGCATTGTTCAAACGAAGCACAACAGTACAGTGCAAATATTGTGTCATACAGTAACAGTTCATTTAGTTCTGCAGCTTTAATTTTGTTCCCAATAAATTAATTTTAGTCAGACAGGAGGATTCCCAGTCTACATTTACATTTTCTATAGGATATACAATTGCACACTGACTGATAACTTCTGTGAGGCGCTGAATGGAGCTGCCAGTTTAGCGAAACAAGGAGCAAGGTTCCCACCCAGAGGATTTGGGAAGCCGTTAAGAGTATCTTCCTTAATTTCTGTGGGCATTGAACCAGAATGCAATGAATTGCAAAACTGCTCCAGGGAACCTTTTTGTTGCAAAATATATGATGAGACCGTGGGTGTTTTAGTAACGTAGACTTCTGAGTCTTCTAATCGTTGCTGTAGGTGGGCAGTAAGGGGTTTCTGTGCTTCCAGTCACAATGCATAGCAAAAGTATTTGCAAGTAGAGTAGTTTGTACTGTTTTCCACAACTACTATTCAAAGTAAATGATCTTTTCTAACTTGGTAGAAATGTTTCTATTATTCTCTAAGCAATGCTTTCTAGATGGAGACTTGCTGGTGTGCTCAAAGCAGCATAAACATCCCATTGCTTTGTAGCTTCACCTAAGCATTAATTACTCAAGTGTTTTAGTACTAAGTGTTATCGTATTTATTAATGGGTTTAAATTGGAAAGTTTTAAAACTCTCTCTCAGCACCCACAAAGTGCACATCTGAGAGCTCAGGGAATGCTCAGAGCCCAGGCTTCAGTATGTGTCCTATTAATTCACATTGAATAGCTCCCATTCTTCTCTTCCAGGATCTAAAGTGGTTACAAGAGATTCCATGGATTTCTGACTCAAAAATAACTTTGACAGGCACAGTAAAATAGGTATCTGTATTAGTTAGAGGTTAGGTTAGATATGAACATAAAGGACACACCTGTAACTAAAGGCATGGGTCTGGGGCTTGGAGAGGAACCAATTAAAGGTGTGGGTTTGGAACAAGGGGCCCAAACCAAGTTCCTGGAAGCAGGAATGTCCTGAGCCACTTCCCATCTCTGGTCACAAGTTCTCCCTTCTGCAAGAGACGATGGGGGATTAGCTTTCCAAGCATATGGTGACAAAGAGTATTACTGAAACTTGCTAAAAAATCTAAGATAAAGTTTGATTAGAAGGAAATAAACAAAATTGGAAGTGTCAGGAACTACAGTGAACTTTGCTCTTTCCTCAGGGCAGGCAGGAAAGCCCCGATGAATCTGGGCTGTTTTGCCGGACTGATGAGGCCGAGTGCAGCTATCAGGGGAAGGCTCCATGTAACAGAAAGTGATATGCAATTCCCAAGAATGATCCACAAAAGCAGTGGATATTTAAAATGGCAAGGAGAAAGATAACCGCAGTTATGCTTTTTCAGTATAAACAGGATCCTAACATTTAAAATAAGTATCCCTGCATAGTCTTCAACAGAAGATCAAAACCCTATCATTTTAACATCAAAAAGCATATTCTGAATATTTTTTTCAGTGATAAACACCCCTTGCTATGTCTTTTTTTTCCTCCCAGAGACTAAGGCATTCAGACTCTAGGGTGGAGGCTGTTTATGTCTCTTCTTTTGAAAAGATGTTTGACAGCTGATCCCAGGAGAGGGTCTCAAAGTCTTTAAAATTTTATTAAGCTGCAATATTTGGAATTTTGAGGCTAGACTTCAGCCTTTGAGGGGGGGTGTTCAATGGCTTGAATCGTTTAAGCTGAAGTGCTGCAAGAGATGATTTCAGTAATTTGCCACAGACTGTTTGTCAAAGGGACAATGAGGCATTGGTGAGCTTTATATGGTGGGAGTAAGCTTCAAGTTTTTCATATAGCAATGTGGGAAGAAACAGTTATGTCTATGTGGTTTACATGGTCCTTAAAATAGCTCAGGCAACCTCCAAGTGAGTATAAAGGTGCTCTTTAAAATACAAATCTCAATTTCAGGTCAATATGGACAAAGAAAACAAAGCAATTTAACAAAACCACTTTTTTTTTTTTTTTTTTATCTCAATGTGTAAGCTTGTAAATGTAGGTGAAAGCTAAGCTCAACTCTGGGATGCTTAAATGAATTCATTCTAACCCACCTTGTAAGCGAGCATTGGCATTTCATGCCTTTTCAGTACTTAGCATAAGGTCAGGTTCTGTTACTTCTGCTAAGACTGAGGCATAGGAGAGCTGGTTAATGTAAATTTTTAACATGAAGTCTGTATGAACATGAATAGGCAGAGTGGGAGGGAGAGAAGAATCCAAGCTAAAGTTATTGTAAGCCATCTGTACTACTGTGAAACCTGTCTTGATTTTTCCATCATGGGACTGACCAAAATATGTTTTACTAAATGGGGCTTAGATATGAGCATAAGTACACAGTAGAATAAGACTCGCTGAAGTTAGGAAACCTTGGGTGAAAAGAGTCTGGTAGATTGCTGTAAAACTGGAAATTTTTGCAGGTTTACTGACTGGTACATGCTTCTTAGCATTCACAATTCTAACTCTGTATTTCAGTGATTCACATTTGTTCACTGTGATTTGCAAAATCTAGGTAATTATGACCATTTTGGTGATGTAAGAGACATACAGACATATTGTAAAATTCTACAAATAAGGACTTTGGGATCAATGGGAAAAAAGTATTTTGTGTTCTCATTCTGTTCATCAGTGGAGTAAAGCTCTGTGTGGTGCAGCATCAGCATAGACTGCAGATAAAAGTGGAAAATAAAGTTTGCAGCAATGTTTTCCCCTTCTTCAGGGAAGATCTGTAGTGGTAACTATAGTGCCGGTAGAGGAAAAACACAATGTTAAAGTATCTCATAATAATGACTTTTCCATTCATCACTGCAGTAATCCAACTGTTCTCCCCCTTGGTGTCACAGCAGTAGGGAAATTTCAGCTGCAAGGATCCACAACGTTGTTATCTACTTTCTGCCTTTGAACAGACCCAAACGGCATAATGATAGTGTCTGGTGCTGTGGAGTGAGTTTCAGCATCCATCTGCCCTGGCTCCTGCACCAGTACTCTGTGTCATTACTAGGTACTCAGTTTAAAGATATAGTCTAAACAATTTCTTGTTAAGGCTGAAGTTCTAAAAAAAAGAAATTATTGGAGAATTAGAGCAAATTTATTTTCCTTACAGATAAGTATTTAAAAACTAAGCTATCGCAAGACAGTTGGTAGGATTTCTCCAGCTTACTTTGAAAGTGCAGGAAATGCACGAGCATGTGTCTACATTTCAGAGCTGTGCTGATAGCCCAGTTATTCTCCTGTGCTGCAGAATATTGTGCTGTAAGTGCTGTATGTACATCACTTCAGAGATTAGACTGTCTTGAGCTATTTTAATTTCACCATATTTTCAGCTCCCTTAGATCTTACAAGTGCACATACATCCTCTTGCAACCCAGTTTTCCATTGCAGTTTATTTTCTAGTGCTTTTTTTAATTTGTCCAGCAGCAATAAAGATGTTCATTATTTTATTCCCATGTGCCCCATGTGTGAAAAGTTTGCTGAGTTCATCCTTTAAATTACTGTTTTGATTCTTTGCTATGCCTGTGGGGTCCACATAGATAGTACATGGGTAATATCTTCTAGTTAGGAATGAATACTTCATAGGATGGAGAGGAAGTACTGCTTTCTATCAGGTACCACTTGGAAATGTCATTCTAGTATTTCAAGAACCAGACTGAAGCATGTTGTCAGAGAACACAACCAGATATTTCGGAAACATTTGTTATGTTAATCTGTTTCAACTTTTGAATATTCAACTTGAAGGAACTGATTTTCCAGATGTGTTTAGGAGTTACTGCTCCACTCAAAGATACAAATGAAGCTGTCATTAACTTTAAAAATCTAACAGAATTCCTTCAGTGATGGACAAGAGATATAAAAGGATTCCAGATTCAAAGAACAGGTGAAAAAATTAGTCCTATAAATGAAATAGGTTGTCCAGTTTGTTTCTGAAATAAGTTCTCAGCTTTCAGTTACTTTCCTGCTGAATTCCTAAAAATCTGCCAGGTGAGCTGCTGACCCTGCTCCCATGACCAGTTAGTTGAGCAGAAGGTTCATCCATTTTCCTGAACACTTGCCTTTTCAAACATACACTGTGGGCAGTGGTCATAAATTAAAGGTCTGAGCCTGGACCTTGAGGCCACACGTGCGGGACGCGGGCTGCCGTGTTGCCACCTGGCACTGCTCCGCTTCTGCGTAGCACTAATTGAATCCTCAGCAGGAATTCCCTGCAGCACCGACCCCCAGGAAGCTTGTTGGGATGCTGAGCCAGAGCCAGCGCTAACATGAAATCGGAGCTCCAGCTTCACGCTGCCTACTGCCAAGCATCGCTGTGGGAGGGCGGTGGATTTGTGCCTCGGTACGAAAGTCAGCTTCGCGACAGAAGCCAAGTAACTAAACGGAGAGGAAAGCTAGCTGAAGACTATCAAGCCATATGAAAGCTCTGCATGTGTGTGTTTGTTTTTCATAAAAAGAGGTAGCAGCAGGAGGTGAATGACCTATTAATCCATGTAAAGCTAAGGCCAGCATTTGTAAAGACCTGCACCATTTGTAAATTCAGATGTAGAGGTTTTCAATGAGCCCAGCAATCTGCTTGTGGTGCAGAAGTGAGAAGCAGCTACGGCTCTTTGAGGTCTCTTCAGTATGTTCATAAGGAAGAATACATGGCTGTGGATGTCTCTTTCCCCAGATTTGTTGATGAAATTAAAATCAAAACTTGTCAGTAAACCTTGAATTACATTTGACATGTCCCTACTAAGCTTTCCTGCTCCCATTTGTTTAAGACAGACTAATGTGACCAATAACAAACTTCAGAAACCTGGAATTTGCTCATTAAGACCCAAATCTAAATTTATCTACGTATAGGGAAGGGAGTCAGAAAATCTATGGACATCATGTTTTCTGTGTCACATCAATCCCTTGTGCCTAATTACTGAAGACATTTTATGCAAGGATGGAACCTTTCACTTTATTTAGAGTTCATATTCTTGTGCTGCTTTTTCCGTTGTGTGAGATCAGTCTCTAGCAACAACAACAAAACAAAAAAACAAAACAAAAAAAACATACCAAATCTTTTTCTCATATCTTTTGGAGCACTTCAGTGTTTGTGCATGTTTTTAGTACCTCTACATAATCCATACTGTTTGGTTTGTTTCCCCTTTAGAATGATTGTCCCTAGCTGCACCAGTTCCTGGTAACCAAAGTAACAAAGACTGTGGAAACATCTCAATAGCGTTATCCTCCTGTGTACCTTCTGTTAGGTCTCATTCCTACCAATTCTCCTGTCATTTACCTGCTAGTACCATCTCTACAGGTGCTTCTTAAATACATTGCTTTCTACTGCCTGAAGGCATTTGGTCACAGCCCCATAGCATAATACTTCTCCGGTCTTCTTTGAGAACCCAGAAGTTTAAGGGAGATGCCCTTTCAATGGAGAGTTTTCTCAAGTACACTCTGGGCCCCAGTGATCTGAAATCTTCCTTATTTCTACGAGCCTGCTTTCAAGCCTCTATCTCAAATTGTTTCTTAGCAGAATATGCACTTTCACAAAGTTCAAACCTTACAAAACAGACCTGTTTCCCAAACCCAATGCTTCCAAGAGTGTTCTCATGATATACCAAACAATCATCTATTATATCAGGGCACTCTTACAACATACTGTAATAACATATCACTGCAGTCTCATTGCTTATTTGATGTAATATGTCATCATAACAGTGGCAGACAAGAAACAGTGTGCTTTAAACAGCCTTCTATTGTACAAGTTGTTAAAATGAGTTTTCAGATGGTAGTGAATATATTTGTGGTGAGTTCTCTGTATGTCATTAAAACCATTGTTAGTGCTCATGGTGGTGTAATTTATTGTAATCCAGGAAACAATAATTCAGGTTCCAGTCCAATCTGTTGAAAGTTGTTATATTTTTCCTAGGTTATATTGCTGTTTCTAATTTATTTAATGCTATTACTGTGTTTTATATTTTTCAGACAAGTCTTACAAGCAAAATAGCAAAATCAGAGTATTTTGATACTTATGGCTGCAGTATTGGAACATTTTTCTCTTCAAAAGTCATTTGAAAACTGCATCAAAGGAAACTTTTAATCTGGGTTGCTAAAGAAATAAGACTTAAGTGATTATGCTGTCCGTTTTTACTGTACTGCCTCCAGTCTCTTTTCTCATACCAATAGGTTGTTAATCTGTTGGTCAATTCCCAGCAAATATGACTGAAGTTAAAGATCTAAAAACGTTTCAGGGACAGACATGCTTCGTGTATGTGATAAGTCAGATAAAAGAGAAAGATATGTCTTAATAGAAGGAAGCAAAAGAATCATGAACACATTAATTTAACTCTATTACTAGAGAGCAAAGGTGATAGGAAAGCAGTTTTCATAACTCATTTCTGTGAGTTGCAGGATTTTGATATATAAACATAAGAGTTACTCAATTGGCATTTATGGGAAAATCCAGTGTGCTGTCCACAGCTATTAATTTCACAGCTTTTAGTTCCCTGCCAAAGGTGCAAAGTTTCATTCCAAGTACTTGTTTTGCAGCCTGATTCCATTATTGATTACCAAAACACCGTTCATGAAACATCTTGTCTATCGCAACAAATCACTAAGTGACTCTTGAAAAAGCTTTTAATGAAGAAGTTCACATGTGGTCACAGTCACTGTACGTGCTTTCTTCTTTTAAAATTTTTCACCGGGACCAGTAGCTTGAAGTTAATGTTTTTCATCAGGTAATAGATCAGTTTGTGTTGTTTTCAACAAAATTTTTTTGAGAGGAATGAGATTTTTCTTTTCTGACAACAAATTTGTACATACATTTTATTTGGATCTAGTGTTCAAATTCTTATAATCCAAAGATGCTTGGATAATAATAATAGTTATAAAAATATCTTTAATATGTCTTGCCTGAGAGATAAGGAAAAATGTTTTTTGTTTTTTGTTTTTTGTTTTTTTTTTTTTTTTTCAAACATTCTCTTCCAAAATAAAAGCTGCAGCAAGACACAGATGCATGTTATTCATTCTGCCATAGTTTTGGGATAGTTGTTCAAAATAACAATTAAAATTGGAGATAAATCACAGAATTTCTAGGTTGGAAGAGACCTCTAGATCATCGAGTCCAACCTCTGACCTAACACTAACAAGTCCTCCACTAAACCATATCCCTAAACTCTACATCTAAACATCTTTTAAAGACCTCCAGGGATGGTGACTCCACCACTTCCCTGGGCAGCCCATTCCAATGCCTAACAACCCTTTCAGTAAAGAAGTTCTTCCTAAAAGAACTTGCTTGAAATGTCTCTGAGCATCCAGGTATGGCTTATTTTTCCTTCTCTGTGACGGAGGGCACACCGTAAAAGACCTACCGTAATATTGTACTCTACCAGTGCAAATAAAAAATAAATTATTGAAAATGAGATCAAATGGAAGAAAACATTTTAGATCTGAGAGAAGTCAGATGGAAATGAAGGTTCCATCTCTGGACATGTAATGACATGGGCAGTCTAAACTCTTTGGCATGTAGTGGTTGTTTATACATTGGCGTTAGCCATTGTTTGGGTAGCAGTGGTAAATTGCATCTTATCTGCTAGCCTAGAAGGATGCGTATTGGCTTCATGATTTGATTTGTTCTGTTCTTAAAAAAGAATTTGAATTTTAGTACTTTATTTTAGTAAAGGCTTTAGAAAGAACTTAAAAAAATAAAAAATAAAAAAATCTGCAAGCCCCTTAATTGTACTCAGTAAATGACTCATTCATCCAACATTAATTCATACATAGTATATCAACCTCTAATTTCTGTTTGATTTTAGTTATAATACTCCTTGAGCTTATTTCCTCACAATTTAAAAGTGACAGTTGCATTAACTTAATAACCTTTACAGAATAAATGAGAAAGCAGTAATGCCTTTAATAAATGTTTTTCATAAAATACAATTGTTACAGGATACTTAAATAGAAATATTGTGTGGTCAAAATAAGAACAGAAATGGATGAGACAGGTAATGTTTTCTTGCTAATAGCAACATCTCAAATGTCTATAATAATTCTTATAATAACTACTCAGACACACTGCATGCTTTGTAGCAATGTTTGCACTTTGTCTAACTTGGAAATTCAGAAGTTGGTGACCAGAGAAATTGGAAATAACATGTATTTTTATATTGTTGGTACTGTATTTGCTAGGGGGAGGGTCGAAGACAAACCTTACAGTCCTGTGTTGATATTCTGGGCCGGAAATTTATTTTGAAAGATTATGATGTGGTGTGGCTTTTTTGTTGTTCTTGAGAAATGAATGCAGAAGCATGGTCAGTTTGCTAGGTAATATTCAGGTTTTATAGGAGCTTGGTCACAAAACATATGCAATCTCCATAAATAGGATTTCTGGGTGAATGTTTCTTAATATGATTTAATGAAGACATTAAATGAGGATAAGAACATTTAGTATTTGGGAGAAGAGCAATGGCAAAGATGCTCTTAGTAGAGAAATGCTGACCAGTGGGAGGTTTTACAAATGAGAGTTTGGGAGGAGCATAGCATCTAACTGTGGGAAGGAATCAATAGGACGGTTTTACTCTGTTTGCTGCACCTCAGTATCTAAACACAATTTGAATGCATATATATGACTGTATTTTTTCCTCTTGATGTCTGAATATGTTGATTTGCCCATTCAGTCAATTAAATCTACTTGCATATAACGAATAGTACATAACTCCTATGTGAGTTGCTGTTAGTGAAATGTGTAAGGGATGGCGACTGTAATAAATAAAATAAAACTGACATGAAAGACAGCTTCTGACTTAAATCAACTACTTAAACGTAGATAGGCTATCCAAAACAACTTCTTCGGCTTTTAGTTAAGGGATCTGCTCTAAGTGTTGGTTTTAATTTTGGGGAGGGGGAGATTTCCCCCATAAACTGCTTATAAATTTATTGACATTTAAATGCATCCATTCACTGTTGAGACAGCCAGAATCTGGAGGATAGCATTATCATGTTCGTAGAAGTGTCACTGACTATGCTAATGATTTGACAAGGACATTTCATGAGCCGTCCTGATCTCTAGTGCTCACTAAAAATTGTAGTCCAAAGTTCTCATGTTGCAATCTGAACCATACTACTGCTGATTGGTTAATTTGACATTTATAGTGTTGCTCGACTAAACTGCTTGGAAGAAACATAAAGGCAAAATATCTCAAGTCACAAAACTTAAGTTCACAATTTTGTTAAAGAAGGTAAGTGTCAAAAGAAGAAAAAGACATGACTTTTGTAGGAAATAAAATGTTATTGAATTGAACTGTTCACCCAGCCTAATAACTGTGTAAAAACACAAGTAAAAACAAGAATGAGAGACTCTAACTAAAGAGTAAGAAAATGTATAAATGAATTTGTAGGAAAGAAATTTCCATGTTGTGTGCCTAGCCACTGATTACAAAGAAATTCTGAAAAATTAATCTCGTAATCACATCCTGATGACTACAAATATATGAGTTGAACAGGGGATAAGCACATCTACCTCCTTCCCACTCTTTTTAATCTGAAAGATTTTAACAATCAAGGGTCTCTCCCTTTTGTTGCAATGTAGTCTGTTATGTAAACCAGGAAAAAAGTATATACTGCTGCACATAGACAGTTCCATTCATGCTTTCAGAAGGTGTATTGTTCTCCATAGAGCCTCAAATAGAAATTAATTTATTTAGCTGAGAGGTGCAAATAGAAAAGTCAGACAATATTAGTAAAGTAAATCTAAACAAAGATAGTTTGATGAGATGGAGCTTATGAAAGGAATAGCAAATGACAAACAGCAAGCAAGGCTGAACAAAAGGAAAATATCGATGCCTCAAAAAAAAGGCTTACCCAAAAAACAAACAAACAAACAAAAAAAAAAAAAAAAACAAGACAGCCTAGAGTATTTTTAGGATCTCAGGCTTCTACATTGGTAGAAGATGAAGCTCGGTTGCAGCAAGCTCTGATACCCCAGACCTTTGTGCTCTTACACAGCAACTAGAACTGGAAAATCCTGCCATGAAATAATGAAGCAGTATTTGCAGTATTTTACAGTTTGGGTTTCTTACATCGGTGGCCAAAATATCTGTAGAAAAATAAATAAATAAAATCCCAACTCTCTCAGTTCAGAAATCTTTAAGCAGTGGGAATGCAAAATGTTCTGGGAGTTCCAGCTGAAGAAAAATCTACCTGTGGAAAAATGTTATATGTCAAAAGAAAATGTAGTCACAAGAAGACTTGTTAGAGTCTTCAAGGAGGATCAGTGACTCCCTTTATGTATTCTGAGAGTACCCTGCCTCTGACAGATAATAAAGGAGAAAGGATTTCTGTGCAGAATTACTTTATTTTTTTTTTTTGAAAAAGCAATTAATAATGAGAAGTGCAGAAGTTCCAATGTAGAGCAGGTGCTCTGCACAGCATTAGATAAATGAGGCCAGTCCACTCGTTGTTTTGTACGTTACCTCTTTTTTTCTTTAAAAAAGGTGGGTAGGAGTGTTAATATGAAATATGCCACTGCTGAAGCCACTGGTGAATAATCTGAATACACTGGGACTCATGCCCTAATAATGCATCTTTAAAAGCAAAGTATATGATAACTACAGTTATCATATAAGTATAAAGCAAAGTATATGATAACTATAGTGGTGAACAATGGTTCATGGTGAACCATTCTAAAGCAACCTGATATTACTGTACTTGTAATGTCAACTGTGTTTGCGCAGCTGGCTAGTGTAGGATAAAATATCAAAATGGAAAAGTATTTGAAGAAAAAAATGACAATTTCCCATTGTTTCCCTAAATATATTTTACAAAATATTATTATAGCATGAACATGGGTGCCAAAATTTGTGTTTATTGAAACCCCTATTTATTTCCAGATATGGGACCTCATTACGCTAATAGTATACTATTATGTAAATGTATTTTCTATAAATGTCTAGTATCTGTAAGTAGTTCAGTCTCTATGTCCCCAATGTAATATATCAAACAATAACTCATTTGTCAAAGAGAGACAGTTCATTAGTATTCAGCAATCATTTGACTGAATAAAACAGCAACAGTATAAAAATTGATGTTGCGAAACTTAAGAAATGAGGGAATAAGGAATGTGTGATTCAGGAAATTGCAGGCCTGCCCTCAAGGGCCATTTTTAGGTCACTTGTCTGCATTTTAATATTACATTTGTTTTACAGGGAGTCTCCAAGTTATTAGGTTGGGAGGGAAGCCAATTTGCAACCATGACATCAATATCCAAGGAGGTTCAATAAATGGGAACATAACAACACTTGGGACAGAGTCAGGGTGAAAAGGTGTAACACCACCAACTGTGGTCATGTAACTCAGTTTTGCAATTAAATTACTGGATGACATAAACCTTAACTTTTAACATGCTTAAGTCCTGGGAAAATTTGTTCTTGAAATCTCTTACCCTTTAAAATATGAAAATAAGTAGGTGGATGTCTATATGACTTAATTTATGACACTTCTTGCATTCCCTTTAAAATTTAATTAGTGCATAAATTCATACAGATGTGTTTTGTCTACCTATGGGCAAGTTTGATAAAATGCCAACTTCACACTTTTGTTAGCCATTCTGCACAGGTATTATTAGATGGGTAATTCTTAGTTTCTTGCATGGTGTTTTGCCTCTTCACAAACTAGCAATTCCTTTTCTTCTCACATGCATGGGTTTGTTTTACACTGGTGTGCATTATCTGAATTGTAGAGAGTGATTTTTTACTGACTTAGTTAAAAGAGGCGTTTTCAAGGGAGATTTCAAAATATCTCAAAGTACCTCAGCTGTCACCACTGCTGCTTAAGGGCTGCGTGAATATGTATCTCTTTTATATGAGGAGTTTGGAGGATGCTGTGTATGGCCTTTAAATGCCTTGCTAGGCAAAGATGCATTTTCTCTTCTGACTCACAGAAAATGTCAGCAGCAGATTTTGTGAATCTGTACATAGTTCTACATATTGCTCATCTCAGGTCAGAGTCCAGCACTGCCAGGGTACTCTTACTTTAGCTGTTCTGGCTGCCATCATTGTCTATTCAAAAGAAAGGGGTGTATTCTAAATCAATCCATTGTTTTTGACAGTCAATTTGTGCACATTTTATTTTTAATTGGGTTTTTGACCTGAAAATAAATGAATCAGAGAGGTACCTAGGTACTGGGGGGAAGTTAGTTTTCTTATATGCTCAAGCCAGATGTCTCTCATGTCAGGCTTATTCATGAGGATGTGCCTGTTCGTTTGATTCAATATTCTGTTTTCCTGTTATTTTCCTCCTAAAAGAACTGTAACCTCCATTCATCAAGTCTAAGATTAGCCATCTACGGCTTTTCCAAAAATACCAAGAGCTACACAGTTGCTGTTGAATCAGAATTAGAATAAAACCTTCTTATAGTGCTTTCTCTTTTATATTCAGCACCCTCATTTCCATCCTTCACAGCTAAATCGGGTTATTTAGATTACAGCAAGGTCTGAACCAGCTCAGATGTACAAAATTATCTACAGAACCTATTTACATTTATTTAATGAAAGACTACATTGATTTTAGTTTATAAAAGTTTATTTTAATGAAAAACCTGAATTTGATAAGCATAGAACTATTGTGAATTAAAGCTTAAAACTGAAGCTATCTTTTTTTTTTTTTTTTTTTTTTTTGATAAATAAATGAACGTGATTTCAGAGCAGGATGTAGATGACGTTTAATTAAGAGACGTATTGGAATGGTCACTCAATAAAATTCAAAAGGTAACAGTTCCACAGTGGCATTTGAAATGCTTATCCTGAGCACTGCAAATCACTTTCACCAATTCAGCTGCAGGTGTGATAAACATTTGTAAACACCAGGTTTGTTTTAAACTTATGAGTACATATGCACATGGAATCCAGACAGCTGATGTGTTCCCATAAGGAAGCTTTGGTGCAAAGCATCCTTCCCATGCACTGCTAGGCTGCAGAGTGATGCCAGACCTGCTGCTCATGCTCCTCGAGCTGCCACAGTGAGGACATCACATTGCTGGAAATGCCCAGCGGTGTAGCCACCCATTTAGGATACATCAGGTCTCTGTATTGTATTCTCACAGTGCAAAGCAAGCCAGGGTCAGAAGTTTTATTTTATTTCACACAGCCATGGAATTGGAGCACAGATCTGAATCAACAGTATTTCCCTTGGCTGGTAAATGGTAGCCAAAATATGGCATTGTGTTTTTGTCTTTAGCAACAACAACTTTCCTTCTGTATGTGGCGCATCTACAGAGTGAATTTAAATTCGTCTGTCATTCTTTTTCATAAGAAGTGAATATTATCATTCTACACCTGAAATAGGAAATCCTATGGATCAGGCGTTAAGTCTGTTTTTCCAGCCTTTATCCTCATGATGAAAAAGATGTACCTGCCCAGTCAATCTCTAAAACCAGGAGGAAAAAAAAAAAATTAGTCCATTCTTTTAATTGAAGCAGTAATTGACAGAGTAGGAGGTTTCTGATATTGTGAAAATGTGATATGAAAATATTTGATACATGAAAAATAACCTGCCATTTACAAGGTAGTTTAAAAACACAGTTCAGAACAGATGCTATGTAGTGATACTCTTTGCAAAATGTCATCTCTCTGCTGTCACGCTTACTGCGCTGCTTTGGTGAGCAAACAAGAAATGTTACAAGTGCAGCTGATGAGCAGGCAGAGATCATGCATCGATGAGACTGAAGCAGTATTCATCTTTGGGTTAATACAATACCAAAAAATGAAGATCTAGCCTCATAAATAACTGCTTGAGAGGCAATGACTCATTCTTCAGCATTCTACTAATGACTGACTTTGCAGCGATCAGGCTGGATTTATAGAAGGCCCTAGGATAGCCATGCTAATAATGAGTTTTTTATTTATTATAACCTGAAATGTCTCTTAAAGGCGATGTCTGGTTGAGTTGTCTGCGTTATCCCTTGTTACCGTCATTTTAGAACCTCTGGGGTTTGAGGGCTTTTTTTCCCATTCAAAGTACCTCAATATTATGTGTCTTACAAGAATCTCAAAGATTTTTACAGTCCCATATTATTAATAAATGATATGTATATCATTTTACACCAGTAGACTTCAAAATAATCCTCAGAAGAGAGAACCATAATCCTTATCTTTTATGTGGGAAAAATGAGGCTTGGAGCTATGATCTATCTCAAGCGAAGAGGAAAGGATGCAGCTGACAAACCAAGAGAGGCTTGCCACCTACTGCTGAAGAGGTGCTTTGTATCCAAACATGCTCAAGCAGTGCTCTTGAATAGCTACTTATTGCTCCAAATCATTTATTAGCTGAAACAATATATAAGAGGAAAGGTGAAAATCAGTCCATGTGTAGGTGGGCAGACAGCTTGCGTGTGTTACACAAGGGAGGGATTTAGCCCTTGCTTGTCTGTTCAGAAAAGCAAGAATCAAACTCAGAAACACTTATTGCCTTCCTATTTGGGGTGACTTTTCTTGCATTCCAGTAAATGGAAGAGTATATAAACCAGATTATTATTATTTTTTCATTGTATTGTTGAAAAGGCTTGTGTGGTCAAGTTATGAGACCAGTTCAGAGTTGCTCTAAGGGCCATTGCTGCCTTTAACTCAAGGGATTATGGCTTAATCACAGAGAATTTGGTCCACGCAGAAATATGATCTATGTTTTTGTGTGCATTGTATGTATTCACTGACATCCAAGTAGGAGCAAGCGGGTTATGACATGGAAAAGAAATTCCTAATTAAAACACAAATGCAAGACAGTCTGGAAATACCTCTAGTAACATTTTTGACCTGTATCTAATTGGATCCAAACACTGGAATCTACGCTGGATTCTTCAGAAGAAATTTTAAACAGTTCTTCACTGAAGGGTTACTGAGCCACAAAAACAAGGAGATAAAATGATTTACCCCCCACCAAAACTTTGTTTTGTTCATATCTTGGCATCGTAACTCATCTATCTGATTATCAAAGTTGTTCTTTGTGCCTTACAGACATGCAGTATTGTTAGAAAAGCAGGCTTAGACAAACTGACTTTTCAGCCAAGTGTTGCTGTGGATTAATAGAGGGCTAGTAATGGGAGCTGATGGTCATGCAGAGGAAGGTGGAAGGCCCAGAACAGTGAGCTGTACTTCTAGGGGATGCAGAGCTATCAACTTCTGCAACATCTCCTCAGTTGAAGTCCACAGAAGGCTTATTTATGGTGACGATGAGTCCTGAGGTGTTCATGTTTACAGTTTTCATCTGTAGAGCTTAGTGATAGAGCTTAGTATATCACCAACCTCCAACTTTCCAAATCTTGAATTTTCTGTCTGGTGAACTATTAAAATGCAGATTAACTAAACTTCAAACAGATTTATTGCAGATGGCTGCTGCAAAATCCTTTTGGATTACCTGCCTCTGGACATCATTTCCTAGAGTGTAGGGGTTCATTAAAGACAGATTTAAATGTGCTAGCTGGGAAAAGACCAGCAGGAAGAGTATGTTTAAAATTATTCATATTATTATGCTAGATCTAGCGATATAGCCTTACCTTTTAGGAACTCTCAAGTTTATCATTTGCAATAATGAATAAGACATGCCAGCATGCCTTATGTATCATGGCTTTGGTTAAGAGTAAGTGCATTGCACAACCTCTGAGTTATTTGTGGTAGCAAAAGCAGCTTGAGCTTAGAGTGCGAAGAGAGAAAACAAGAGCTGCAATGTATGCCCCTTGGTTCTCAGCTGCAGCAGCTCTGTATCTTCCTCTGAGGAGATCCTTGAGATTCAAAGCATAGCTATGAAACATTTTGTTTTGTTTCTGCTTTCTAACCCATTTCAAAATACAATTAGCCTGAGGTTAGATCTAAGGTTTATTTCATTATGCTTTAAAAAAATAAAAATAAAAAATAGCAATGTTTAGACTTACATGATTCACTAATTGTTCTGCGACTTGTTTTTTTCACAAATTGGCTTCAAAGCTCTTAAGTTTTTTTTGGAGATGTATTTAATCTAAATTTATGCAAGAGCGCTGTAATGACTTATTCTTCAGACTACAAGGGGTTTTTAATCACTTTCAACATTTAGCCCCTGATTGGGCAAAGCACTTCAATGTAAGTACTCGGGTGCTCAAACTCCTTGCTGAATCAGGTCTGAGGACTACATGCTGGATTCTTGGTTGCCACAGGTTTTTAAACAAAGTGGAAGTGCTCTGAGAACAGGCATCATCTTGAAGCCATTTAGCAGATGCACGGTAAATTGGAGCCCTTGACAAGGCAGGCAGTAGTGCTCAAGCAGCAGAAGCCAGGGTCTTTCTTGAGCTCAGCTATCTCCCTGCCTGCGTGCTACTTAAAGGACACACTCTTCCTCTAGATTTTCTGCACTTATACAGGCTAAATACAGAAACCCTCCTAACTTGTTTGAAAACGCTTTCCACTTCACATCTCTAAATGTCTTATTCATTATTGCAAATGAGAAACTTTAGAGTATTGTGACAGTGTCAAGTTTACAGTCCAAATACTCTTCAGAGGATCCTGATCCAATTTAACTTTGACTTCAGCAAGCACTGGAAGCCAGATTCAAAATACACCTATTTCCAATCTGAAGCTGCATATTTCATTGACTTGCCAGAAGAAACTGCCAAGCACTGAGTAGTTCTCAGCCATCTAGACTAGACTACCTTGTCTACAAGCTGGCCGTAGTCTAACATGCATCTCAAATATTGAAACCTGGTCTCAGCTAATGAAAACTTCATGCAACAAGGAGTGACACCAGTTTGTTCCTTTGACTAGCACTGACCCTCACACCTGCTTCAACAGTTTTGTATTCAGTGGCTGTGCTGGAAACCAAATTTTCCACCATGTTTCCTTCTAAAATGTGCTCTACCACTTGTGCAAACAGATGTTTTTGCAGCTACACTTGTGCAGGTTAACAACCACAGTAGTAAAGTGCATGCAGGTTTTAGAGTTTATCCCCCTGAGCTTTCATAAATGCTCTTTTCAGGCTCTAATAGCACTGCTGATGTGTGTGCGCAGGTGTCAGTCGTGTTGAAGTGTGCTTGCAGGCATTCATGGCTGCACAGGATTGATGAACATGACAACTGGGGGCTTGAACAGCAGGTGCTGAAAAACTACCCTTTTTTCTTCTCGCTTTTAGTTTTCTAGAGCTCTTTAACTGACTTCAGAATAATTCAATTATATTACAAATACAGCTACTTTTCATAGCATTATGAGCATGAACATCATGATTGAAGTTTTAATCTCTCATGGATTGGATCTCACTGTCTAAAAAGAAGAAAAGGTTTATTAGAGGCACTTTATAATAATTTATTTTTAATCCTAAGTGACTGCAAAAAGGATTTACTTGCCAAATTCTAAATGGTAAACAACACAAATGCTTTGTATGCTTCTGTAGCCACTTTAAAAGATGCTGCCACATAACATGATGCATCGAAGTTTGAGAAAAAGGAAATCAATCAGTCCAGACACCATTTCAACCTGAAGCCCATTGCCATGCTTGGATGTTTGTTTGCTTTCTGAAAAGGTTGGGAGCAGTTTCTTCTTTGGGTTTGGGAAGACCTACATGACTGGACCCTTCTGTAATGGCTGAGTGACCCCTGGAGAGCCTGAGATCTCTGTTGCTCTGCTTTCAGTGAGAGGAGAGCAGCAGATACATAAATGTCAGTAAGAAGGGGAAAGAGCAATTAATCAGAGTAACATTTGGCAACTTGGTCCCATTATGTAAGGGGTTAAGTTAATTTTGTTGTCTCTGGAAATGAAGGGAGGAATGGAGGGGAGGTTTTCTAGATGCCAGTCTGTGACATAAAATGCAAAAATTCCTCAGCAAAGCCTGACCCTTGCTTCTAAGGCCTTATTGAAATCACATCAACATCCTTTATAAAAATGCCTTTTTCAAGAGAGCTGTACAGAGGATCTGAGGCATATTGTACGCTCACATCCCAGGTTCTCTAACCTTCTACAATAATTGGCAGCTAGCCTGCTTCAAGGATAAAATTTATAAAGCAGAGAAAGCCTCCCATATGCTGCCCTTTTAAGGAAAGTCTCCTCATTACTGGAAAGCAGGAGCACAGTGATGGTAAAATACTATAAGGATCGTTTATCAATCATGCCGTCAGCAAAGCTGCAGAAACACAGATCTAGAGAAATTAGGCAGGGAAAAGCTCAATTTTTCATCTTCATTTCTCTGTTGTCCACCAATGCACAACTTTGTGGTGCTTTATGTCTCCTGACTTTAAAAGTTCAGATCAATGAGGTATGCCACCATTTCCCTCAGGAAACTTTCCTTTATTTATAGCAGTTCTCATAACCAAGCAGTATGTTTGTTTCCTGTTCTTATTTTAGTGCTCTTGTGCCAAGTGATAACCTTACGTGGCAACCTGAATAATTCGGACTGTAACATACCCATAGTCCCTAGGGTGGTTTTTGACCAAGTGACACTCATTTTACCTTGTGTTGTTTACTCAATTTCTGATCTTTGCCAAAGTCTTCCCCCTTCGGCACCTTATCTTTTTTTTTTTTTCTTTTTTTTTTTTTTTTTCTTTCTGAGCTTATTCCCATTTGTTTTTCCTCTGTATTCTGGGTAAGAAAGACATGCTGTCACACCTGGGTTGTTTAATACCTATCCACTGCTGAACAAGTGCTGAGCCGCATTTGCAGAAGCAAATCAGTTTTGGCTGCCATATGGCAATGCAAACCTGTGATGGATTTAACTGGGGTAGAAGTGGAGAAATCTCAAACATATTGTCCTATCGTTTCTCATTTCTCCTCAGGTTTAGTGGTCTGCATTTTTTTCTGAAGCTAATCTTTCTTCACCCTGTTTTTATTCTCTCTGCCTCTATTTTATTGCTGCTGTGTTCACAAGCACCTTCTCATTTTAGTGTCACTGGTTAACTTAACTGATTTTCTTCCTTCTTCCCAATTATTTTTCAGGGTTTAAATTAAAGTACTAAAGCCTTTTTTAATGATGTTCACTTCAACTATGTACCACCAACATATTTCCCCCAAAAAAAAGCTAGATAGCAAAAGCCCAGTCTGTGTGATCTTACAAAATCATCAGGTCATGTGTAGGAAGCTGAAAGAATCTGAATAAAAGAAGCAAACAATCATAAGCAAGGAAGAAAATTCAATAAACAGCACTCAATAATCTCAAACAAATACAACTGTCAGCTCTATGTTGATGAATCACAGATGTACCTCTCTACTCCCAGCTTCTTGATTTCATGACTCTCGACCCTCTAATTATTGGGAGAGTGAGAGATTTGTTACTTTATCCTTCCAGCTTCTTTTTATTTCTAGCAAAAGAATAAATACATTCCCAGTCTTCTAATATTTCATTTGTTCTAGAGTTTTCTTCACAGCAAACAGTTGCAGTATTCTGTCTGTGGAATGAAACCTTTTCAGCTCTTTTCAGCTTTTATCAGTTTCTCTCCTGTTTAATGGGTTGGAAATTAGCAGTGAACAGGAATAGTTAATTGCTTTGGTCTGTAGTTTAGGAAATTGTAAGAAAAAAAGGAGGCACTTGTGAAGGCTGTCTGCAGACTCAGAATAGTCGTCTTTTTGCTTTTGTAAGTTTTTTTCAGAGTACAAGGCTGAGTAAATCAAAACAGATTCAGTTCAGCAGAAGGCAGTGTTCAAATGCTATAGATTTTACTTTCCCAGACAAATATTTTGTTTTTCAAAACCTAGTTTTGTGTGAGTGTTCTATATTTTTCCATCAGATTTACTTACATGGATGGTTAGCAATATATAAGGTCTAAGAGGATTTTATATAAGATAGATAACCACACAAAGACTACTACATTCTGGTTTTGCTGTTGATTTTTCTTATAGTGTAAATAAGACATTTTTAGGTAGGCATTTGTGCTGTGGTGTGTCATATTAATCGATAAGATTTTGGTTTTCGAAGTCATATATAGTGATTTCTGAAGGGTACTGTGGCAGTCACACCACGCCATAAGAATTTGTTGTTCCTACGGATAAGCCCACTCTATGGAATCATGCATGTAGGATAAATGGGTAACATGAGTATGGTTGATCAGCATAGGGCCCCCTAACAGTTGTACACAACACAAAAAAATCCTATTAGAACTGCAGGGATTTTTTTTTCCTCAATCTCTTAATCAGCATTGCAGCACTGCAGATGAATATTATTGCCCACTACTTAAATTTTATTACTCTATTTTTCTGTCTGTAGCCCTTTGCCTTGCCAACCCACCTTAAGGAGATGGCAGGCAGAACCATATAATACGTTTTATGACCTTGGCATCTGCACTGTTTTGTCGCATGAAAGATAAGTAATATTGTGACAATGAAGAGGTAGCCAGCAACCCTTGGTTTTACAAGCACAATTTGCCCTGCATCCCAGTCACAAGAGCTATTTGATCCTCCTGAACAATGCTTCACCCACCACTGATGACTGAAAACAGAATTTGCAACTTCTTTTTGAGGCTGATGCCTGCAGATAAGAGGCAGGATGATCTAAGGCAAAGGAGCAGGTGTTGGCTGCAGCCAAGCCCTGGCGTGCACAGAGGTACAGATTCATTGTGTGACCTTGCATTGAGTCACTTGACTTCCAGTGTTTCAGTCGTACTATAAAATTGACTAAAAGCAGGACTTAAAACAGACACTGCATCCCAGGTAAATAATGTACTTAGAGAAAACATATAAGAGGAGGGGATTATGTTTTTGTGTCTTAAAATACCTTTCCTGACAGAGAGGGTGGGTTTGGAATGGATGAATAATCTGTTAGCATAAATTACTGTTATTTTCAGTGATGGCTTTCCAGGTATATGTATCAAAGAGTGATACAGTCTGCTTGATTTTATGGTACATTAACTTTGCCAGAATGCATTTATTATATTTAAAACCTGCTAGGTACCTGCAGTGGGAACAAAGATTGTATAATTATTTTTTCTTTAGCTTGTGGGAAATCAAATGCTTTGAATATAAAAGATTCTAGGGTGAAAAGTTCATTCTGTTCACCCCTCCATGCTGAGAGGGTAGGCAAAACATAATCTGATTACTAATTTGAAAACAGATGAAAGAAAACAATATATTGATGAAATAACTGCTACTTCCATTTCTGCCCTATGTATTATTGGAAGTAGTAAATAGATGCAATAGGTGAGCTGTGAAGCAAATCTTCCATTATTTTATAATAAGCATCTTCTCCAATCAATTAATCACTTTGGAATAAATAGCTTCAGGGTTTTGATTTTAAAACATATATGCAAGATTGTGCTGCAACAGCAATAAACAGCAGGAAGTGTACCAATGTTCAATCCCTGTTTTAAATGAGGAACGCAGAGTCTATGAAATTAATGAAAATATCTTCATTAAGTTCACTGGCTTCATTGCCTCAAAAAACAATCATCTCTTCTGGAAAGCATTGCAATAACCCCATGAACAAATTCATAGGAAATGACTGATAAAGGTTTGAATTGAGGATGGCTTTTCCATATATGTCTTGGTTAAATTCATTCCTACATCCCAGCTGTGTTACTTTGTTATCTAAGGTCTCACTTTTATGATAATAATTGTGACTCCTTATTTACTCTTTTTTGTGTACTGGTCTATACCTGCTCTATATGCGTGGGAGAAAAATGCCTGTGTGTGTACTCTGATATGCAGAAAGCTGTCTGATTTTATTTGTCAGCACTGAAACTCATTGATCCTGATATACATTAAGGAGAAAAAAAGAAAAAAAAAAAGTTTAACTCACCACTACTTTTTTAAAGCAGAGAACAACTTCCTAGTTGCTCCTCCTCCAACTGGGAGAAGATGAGGAATTAAATTATAAGTATGGAAAACATAGGAAGCCTGAAGTCCCCAAGCAATAGAAAGCCAAAGATTTGCTAAGCTCTGGGTGATCTAGATGTAGACATATTCCTTGGCTCTGTGAAGTGAGATACAACCCTCAAAACAATTGAGTTAATCAGAAATAGCTTTTAAGTTACCTGGAGTACTACGAATGCAAAAGTACCATTGAAAATAATGGCCACATAATTAGAAATAATGTAAATGATGTGTTGTTCCACAAACAAGATTTCTTTTCTTATGTGTAGGTTTCTGACTGTCCAGCTGTAATGTTCTTTTACTTGGCATGTCTTATTACATAGCATCTTTTCTATATCTATTTTGATATAGTTCTGGGAAGAAGGACAAAGGTAGAAGGAAACATAAACTCTCCTTGATGGCCAGTTCCCAACAGCTATCAGGAAGTGACTTACAGTATTAAAGCACATATTTTTCACACCTTGCACGGCATTATTTGTGTTCAGTCACATCCGGTGTGAGATATTACACCTTGTTGACTACAATGTACACATATTGTGAAACAATAGCTGGGGCAGTGTACAGTAATATTTAAAAATGGTTTACAAAGAAACAGAGATCAAGATATGTGTTTTAGGTTTCCACATATACAACGAATGATGCAGGGAATTTTAATATAAACCATGCAAAGAATTGAGCAAGTATTGCATTTAAAAGAAACAAAACAACACCAAAAAAAAAAAGTTCATATCCATGCCTATAGAGCCTGTGATAGTGGGAGATGGACTTATTGACAGCAGAGGGGGACATGATTTTGCAGTCCTGGTAATTCTGTTACATAGTCTTCCAAACTTACAGCAATCAACTCTAATCTTCAGGAGAAGAATGATACTTAAAGTAGAAGTTCAAGTTTCTCTCCTAGAAAGAAACATGTTGTGTTAAAATTACTGAGGCTAGTTCAAAACATTAAGGGACATGCTTTGTTTATTTCTCAAATCATATATGATTTTGCCATGAGGATTAACAAAGCATTTTATAAATTAATATTTCAAATTCACGATTCAACTTATTTGAATTTGATGAATCATTGAGGAGCAAAAGCCATGTATACCTTTTGTTCTGGAGTTAAATAGCAATGGTATACTGAATGATACCAAATGAAACTGCTAGTCACTGAGCCGCTTTCTTTCTGCAGTCGACTCATCACTGCTGTTTTCAGAAGTTAGCAAATTAAAAAAGAGATGAACTTTCTTCTGTCAGTAACTGTCTCATGAGTAAAGAATAAGTACATAAGTACTTTAACTGTTAAATGATGTTCTACACCATTGAGTACATATATAAAGTTATGCACATCTTATGTTAGAGGCTGAGAAATCATATAAAGATTAATCAAGCCAGCACATCGACTCATTGTATCACACTGATCCTCCACTGAAAACAGCTGGTATTTTGCTAGCAGTACATTGCCAGAAATGGGACATGATTCCATACTGCAGTGTCAGAGATGCCTTTGTTAACTGACGCAATCCTCAAAGTCAGCAGAATTACTGTTGAGTATAAATACATTTTCTGACAAATCTCAAGCACACCAAGAATGCAATCCATAGCAATCTAGCAGATGCGCTTCACATTCAGTAACTTTTTCAGGACATTGCTTGAGATCTGATGGTAATTACTGATGTGTCATTTGGGGTATGTTGTTGAGCAAAGTCTATTAAAACTCAATTTATTTGATCAGTTAGCACCCAACTTACTTTATATGGTACATTAAAACAGTGTCTTTTTCTGGAAGTTCAAAGATGGACATGTGGTGGCTAAAAATATTCAAAACGTACTGGTGTGGAACTTCACTAGCTATTTCATTGCTTAAGTCTGCCAGCAGCTATAACTGGAGGAAAAGAACTGCAAGAGAGCTCCACCACAAGGTGTGATTAACCAGGGAGGGGGGAAAATAAAAATAAAAAATGTTTCTGGCCTTATAGTTCAGAGGCTAGTTCAATTCCCTCTTCCACCAGGGCTTTCCTCTGTAATCTTGTCTGTGCCATTGTCCTCTTCGTGCTGTATCTCCTTGTACCTATGAACTGAATATTGCTACTATTCAGGGCGAGGAAGAAAGAACACTGATAGACCATTTATATTTTGTTCCCTTAACCCTAAAACAAGCAGATCAAGACTGGAATCCCAGAGTAGACCCTGGGGCTCAGGCTTGCTTGCAAGGCATACAGAGATGCCTGACTTGGAGGGGGGAGGAATGGGACATGTTGTGTCCCATTGTGTGAGGTGCAGCAGCTCCAGGAGAATGGGTATCCTTCCTTTCAGTGTGGTCTTGTGAAACAGTCTTTTTGTAGGTTATGATGCTGCAACAAATCTGATCTTTCTTAGACTACTGAGAAACTATGACTTGTGTGGCTCTTTTAATAAACTCTTTTTTTTTTTTTTAATGTTATTTCACCTTTTTAACTTTAATTAATTTTCCATATGTTGATTGCATTCCTCTGCACAGAGTGTAAAAACACCCTGTTTTCATCTCTTCAACACGGTTAAACCCTGGTCTGCAGTGAGGGTTTAAGATGCTTACATAATAAGAAGCACGTGTTAATACTTACTGTCTGCAATCTTTATTTTCAGATGAGATGGTCTTTAGTCATAACTGTTGTCAAGTGATGTACATGAATGAGGTTTAGTGGCTTAGTCCTGTTTTTATTTACTTTCCATAGTGAATAGAACTGCTTAGCCTGGAGTGAAACATTTTCCCATTGTAAATAACACAGATATCATTGTACTGTCCGTGAAAAAAAAAAAATAAATGTTTTATCAACTAGCTTTGCATACAAAATGTAATCCCTTGAAGGCCCAAATTGTCTAACTTTGCTCCTATTGAGCGTATCTTCCTATACAATAATTTAGTTTGTTTTCAGTTACTTAAGAGGAGAACAGAGCCCTAAGAAATGAACAGTAGTTATCCCAAAAGGGACTTAGTGGGAATGAAAGCTTAAAAGGGTCTACACAGTTTTATTCATGCACCATCTGTTTTTTGGAAAATTAGCGCAGATTAGATTTTACACCAACTCATCTGAGGCTAAGAAAGTGCCTTTAGAACCTGTAGTATTTGGTTAACTATTAAAAACAAATCAGCACCGTTTTACTTAATGTGTTTTACTTAATATTGTGCAAATTAGTCCACTTTGTTAAGTTACTTTGTAGTAAGTTACAAGAATTGAACTAGAATGCTTATTAATGGCAAAATAGAAAAGTGATGCCTCTGAGCAAGCCACTCTGCCACAACATTTCTTTGTTACTTTATAGAAGTGCTTGACATTCTTGTCCTCTCCTGAGCACTGTTTTGTTATCCGTGACCATTTTGGATAAATTTAGTTCTTGCTCAAGGCTGAGAATTTATTCCCTGTGACCTCTGACTCCTGTTCCTTCTCTCAGATTGGCTGCAATGTGTGTTGTAAGCTTCAAGACACTTAGTTTCATCCAAATGTGAACAAGTGACAAATTTTACCCTCCCCATAAAAGAATCCTTCTACGCGAAAACTATGTAATTGATTGTCTTGTATTAAAGTATTACTTTACAATTGTAGAGTTGCTTAAAAAAAAAAAAAAAGTGTTAGACCTTAAAATACAAGATAGGATAGCAGCATGAAAGCATGAAATAATTTAGGTTTTGTTGTTTTTATTTTCCTCACTTTGGTACTTACCTGATTTCTATTTTCTTATGGCAAAAGGTGAAACTAGCCATGCTCAATGGGGCTTTTATGCAATGCTCTCCATCTCTGATTAGGCAGTATTGAATATGTGGATTCCTACTGTGAACCAAATATAGGAGCAGTAAATGCAAAGTTAGCATCTTTAACAGCATATTTACCTCAGCTGGACACTGGTTTTCATTCATTTTATATGTTGCAGAAATCTTTAAGTGTAGGGCAATCTCAGTTATTGAGAGCTGGATGGCATATATGCATGCATTTGTCTTTTCAAAGATTTCCAGAATCTTACTTCAGCTTCCAGTCATCTCACATACTTAATTATCTGAAACATCAATTATTCCCTGCTACCCATTCAATATTACTTAGTTTAGCCATTTTGTTAATGCTGTGTATTTGATGCAGTATCTATAAATGCACTTACTAATGTCGTGCTTTTACATATCCTAAAAGATGAAGTACATGGACTCATATCCCTGCTTGCTTTGAATGGGCAAATTTTCATGACTTCATTAGAATTACTTAGATTTAGAATAGCAGTAAGCCTACTCCATCTGCAGATCTGTATATGCGTATTTTCAGATGATGTAGTAGCAACGCATACAATACTGCAGAGTGGCATGAAAGAATGCAACATTTTATGGAAAATGAGAGGTGTGCATTTAGTTGAGGCTGAAGTAGAAAATCTTTTGAAGAATACTCTCATTGCAACATAACAGAGAAAAAAAAATGCCTTTCAGTAACTGAATAAACATTTGAGACCGTCAATGGAAACACTACAGGCATTTTTGTTGTGACAGTTTTTTGATGAAAGAAGCTATATTTAGTGAAGCCTGAAGATCTGATAGCATGTGTCCATGTGTGCCCATGTGTTTAAAGTACCTCTTACCTTTAATACCTTTAACTGGAGGTGTTTTGGCTTTGTTTGTGTGTTATCAAGGTGCTAACTGCAGAGCAAAACTCAGAGTCCTACAACATTTGTTCTTCTGGTACTCCAGAAGCCTACTCTGAGTCAATCAGTGATTTTTCACAGACGACATCTAATCTATGAGTATAAATGACTTTGCACTCTTATTATGCCTTAATTGAAGTGCACCAATGTGAAATTGCAGTAGATGGAGCAGCAGTGATTTTAGCCTCAATTAACTTTGGGAGGATTTTAGTCTCTTTTCCTTCCCTTTCCTTGAACTAGGGACAATTATTTGACATCTTGTATTTATTTAAACTGCTGCTAGAAAATTTAGAGGATAGACATGTGACCAGGTGCTTCAGAAGACTGCTTGGAAGAGATGCACAGGATTTGTATGTATGATTTGTATATTAATATATATCTACTGTGTCCTACTGTTTTGTTTAACAGATAAGCAGTCAGCAGTAGCCAAATCCCTCAGGATTCTGCTGAGGTGAAATAGTTTAATAGCAATCATAGCAATCTTTTTTTCTTTTTTTTTTTTTTTTTTAATAGCAGTTACTGCCTCTATAACATCCTTATCCCATTCTTGACTCTTCAGTTCCCTTTCTTTAATTTATAGAATATTTGTTGCAAAGAAATACAGCATCTTGTCCTATGCAACAGGAAATTTAGATGCAGCAGTGTCTAAAAGCAAACACTGTACTAAGAGAGGCAGGATGCCATGTGAGAAAGGAACAGGCATATGGTGATCCAGTCAATTCTTATTTACTTCATGTTTTGCCAGAACTGATAGATATTTAGCATAAAATTAGATTTGATGCCTCTGTCTAAGTATATATGTTCTTATGAATGTTTCTGGTGTTCAGTTAATAGCAATGAAAACAGTGTGGGAATCTGGCTAGCACAAGTCTGTTTATGAAGATGGTTGTTTTCAACTTATTTTTGTCAAAATTTTTCTTGGTACCACAAATAGTCTTAAAGTACATTTGTGTTTGCTTTACTTAGTGATTTTTAGTCCCTTAGTTTGTAGTCTACAGACCTTTAATGGTCTACAAGTATAAGTCAAAAACCCGCTATATTTCTTACTGTTGGACAAGTATCTCTCTCTGGGTAAGAGCATTTGCACCTCTGCTTTCCTCAACACAAATGGCAGCTGCAGTAACAAGTCATGATGTCTAACCTGATGTGATATAATCACAGAATGAGATCTGTAGTGTTGCAGTGTGCTTCAACATGCTTCACTTTAAAATTCAAACTGAAATTGGCTTGCTGCTTTCTCTGTGCTTTTTTTTTTTTTTTTTTTTTTTTTTTTTTAAATCAGAAGTTATTACACACAGGCTAAGATAGCCATAAATAGCATCTTCAGTAAGACAAATATGCCTGTAGGTATTGAAGGGGACAGAGCAACTTTCTGATCACTGTGCTACTGCTGCGTATTGTATTGCAGGAGGGAAACAGTTGTGGGTGTGGTGCCATAGATAGGGCAAGGAGTTTGTCAGACTGTAGAAAGTACAGCAGATTGTTACCATGGGGTAAAAATATGGCCAAGTGTTCCTAAGGATTTGTTAAGCAATTAAATTGATTCTGTCTCCCCACGTATATTTAGAAGAGTATGGTGGACATACATATCTTCATATGCATGACAGAACTCCAAGAATAATGTTGATAGTGATTAAATAAGATTAAACTTCAAAAGAGAGAAGGAAAGAGAAGAGGAAAGAGAGAGGAAGAGAGAAAGATGCTGTTGCCGACGGAAGGAAGACCCAGCACATCAATATGAGTGAACAGTGAACTTCAACTTTAATGGATAGCTCAGTCGTCTTTTATCTAGTTTGAACATAATCAACTCATACATATTGCAGAAACTAAGCTCAGGATTGGTTAACACTTCCCGGGCTTTTCAGTCTGGTCCTCCTTCTTTTGGCTACCTGTCCCACCTTAGGGACTTTCCCGATGGCCCAAGGGCATCTTGTCCTTGAGCCTGATTGGCTCTCAGCCAGCTGCATACGTGCCAAGGCTCATGTGAGTTGAGTACGGTGCTTCACCAGCCCATTGTCTCCCAACTGCTCAACATTCACATGTCCTGCCTCACTTAACGATTCCTCCACAAGATGCAAGATAGAGAATCTTTATTTCTCACAGTTTCTCAAAACTTATTTAAATTCCCAATATGCTTCAAGTGTCTGTCTGCACTGTTCAGGCTACAGAAGTTAGATCTTGATTACTTAAGGCTCATATGTTTTTTAGCTCACACATTCAAAAGCAAGGAGGCATTTCTGTGATCTGGTATCACATCTACCTGTATTATACTGTTCATAAGACTTTCCTGAACGAAATCTTATCTGAACAGTGATATATTTTTAGAAAGTCTCCAGTTCTGATTTAAAAATGGAAGTGATATCATACTGAATGCAGTTCTTGGTAAATTGGTCCAATGGTTAATCTTTTCTATTTATTTTCAAATAAGGATATTTGAGTTCACAGTAAATTAGCACCATAATTTCTGTGTTCTGATTGAAAGATTGCACTTTCAAATAGCTGCTAGGCTTCTAACTAGTGATTTGCATATGCAGTTTTACATGAAGATTTCTGACTTCCCTTTCATCAGCTCGTAGAATATATATTAGCATTGATTGGACCCTCATTGCACATCTCAACACTGTGAAGAAGTATAAAAAATTATGGTGCTGTCCCTCTCAATGGAACTCATAATTATGATTTTCTTATTTCTTAAATATGAAATTTCCCTTCTAGTGAAATTAAATCTGTCCTTTTTCTCATCCATATACATATTCAAAATTCTGAAAAGCTAAATGATATTACTGAACACATATACTATTACACAACCAGAATGGCCACTATAAAGCAAAGGTGATTTCCAGGCCCAAACTGGAAAAAGTGATCTCTGGCATGACAAAATCAATGGAAATGTGCAATATAAATGATGCTTTTGCAATCTGAATTTGAACTACATGTAGCTTTAAGTAGCTGCACATATTAAACAGCTCGTTATATAGCAAAAAATTCTCAAATATATTGGGTACAATGATCTTCAAGTACCATCTGGGCTATCTTGAGAATAATGAAAATGTTCTGACCCAATCTTGAATGAAAATAGAAAGGAGATTTTTTAATGGGCCAATTTTTATATTTAAAAGCTTGCACATTAAGAATATTGGTATTTGTTAACTCTCCACTATGTCTTGTTATTGTTTGTGGGTTTTGTTTATCTTTTATTTTTATTTTTATTTTTATTTTTATTGAAAGTGGGAAAGGTGAGAGGACAGATATTTGATACAATGTGCTGTGGGTTACATTTTTTTTGCATATTGTGCTACTTAAAGTAAGTAGGGCTGGAACAGCTGACCACTCAATCCCAATGAAGTCAAGAATCTCTCCCTTGAGATACCACTTTTTTCCTCTAAGTCAGGAAGTCAAATGATTACTTTGGCTATGGACTTTTCCATTCTCCCAAGTAGTCTTTCCTTATCATTTGTGGTTTGGCAGAATGTATTTTAATAAATAAAAATCATGTTTGATTTTTATTATTCCATAATTTATCCTGTAATAAGATTTGGTTTCGCCTATGCTGTCTGTTAGGGACTATTGATTTTGTTTATATTTTTTGTTAAAGTTCTCAAAGAAGCTAGGGCATAAGAGCATTGTTATTGTATTATTTACTACTACAGTGTTGCTAATTATCCTGAGAAAATTTTGTATGCAGCTTAAAAATACTTTTAGTTTAAAGTTGTGCCACCGTAGAGCATGACTCAGCTGTATACTAGCAAGTTTGAATTTTACCTTGCGGAAGGCATTAAAGCAGATGTTATCTGCTGACAGCAGTATTGCTTACTTTTTCAAAGATGAAAATATTAATGGATATCTGCTCTTTTCAATAGCAAAAGAATATATATCTTTTTTTTCTGTATTTTTAAAGAAGAAAAGCAGATGATCAAATCAAACATACTCCATCTTCCCTTTGTGTCCACCTATGCCAAATGTCATTCATCAGCTCTTAGAGCTTACTTCTACTTCCTGATATGTGTCAGCACATATCACTAAAAATCCTGTAAAATGAGTTTCTGCAGCTGTGTCCCTGAGACTAGTCTTGCCTTTCCTTTTCTTTTTTCCTTTTTCAGCACATTCAGATATCAGTATTAAAGATCACTACTAGTGAACTAGCCCTGTTGCTTATACAACTGTTTTAAAGTATCTTCAAGATTATTATCAGTCTTTCATTTGACTCTTCAGCAAAGACCATCCATAATAAGCTACCACAGAGCTGATGTCTTGGGTGATCATTTGGAACCAGCTGTGCTGTATTTTGAGCACAGGTCTGACAAACAGAGGGCAGCTGAAGCCCGTTTTATCCGCACTCCCTGTGCAGAAGCCAGAATGACTCTGGCTGTAAGAGCTGCCTGCAGAGCCCAGGATAAGTTTACACTTCCCATTGTGATCCCAAATCTACCGCATTGGCTTAGAGGATTGCCTCCATGAAGCTTGTCTCTTCAGCTGTAGCAAACAGCTGACTTGGTGTGTTCCCACCATTGCCCCACGTCTGACAAGCTCAGCACATGCTGTGGGAGCTGCGACCCAAGTCACGCCTGACGTGAGGGCTGGGGAGGAACACCAGCTTGACAAACAGCACTTTGTGTGGGCCTTCCCCATAGCATGACCCCATATTCCAGCATGAGATTGTTAAGTGAACGTATTGTACGTGCGAAATACTCAGAACGTGAGAAATTGTCCATATCAGGTTTAACACGATGGACAGAGACAGTGGAAAACACTATTCTCCACACGGAGAAGAGGCAGCTGAAGCCTTTGGAAGCACTCTCAGACGTCTGTAAACTCCCCACTGAAACTTTGATACTTTCTTACATCCTTCAGCGAATGCCTGAAATTATAATCTCAGGCTGATTCAATGTCTATGACATACTTGCCAAGACTATCACAGTATATATGAGCAACTTAGAACCACAGAATCGTACAATTTCCTTCTGTAACAGTTGAGGATAATCTTTCAAGGACAGGAAAAACTCTGTCTTCAGGCAGACCTTTTTTTTTTTTTTTTTGTCATTTAAAGCGCTTTGATATAGCTTGTGAGAAAGAACCTGCATTTTGGAAGAAGGGGCTATTATGCTTTGGGCTGCACTGCACCCACATTGTGCCACTGTGACATTGTGTACCGTTGTGTACATCTGTGACAAAGGAATAAACTGCTCTGGTGTACGACACTTCACTCTTTTGCAATATGCCTCCACGGTCAGTCTGCTGTAATGCATCAGCACTGGCAAGTGGCAGTTGCCAGACTCAAACAGCTGTAAGGGACTTCTGTAACTTGCAGCGCTCGACTCATTTTGCCTCTCATGGGAAAACAAATGGAGTCAAATGCAAGGATGTGAAAACTTTCATTATTTCTAAGAGCTGAAAGGAAAGGCCAGCCTTTTTGTAGGCTCCAGCCTCTTTGCTAATATTGGTTCAAGGGATTTGGTACCCTTTGGAGAAGTGTTAAAAATTTCAGCAGTAAAATAGCAATGCTGGAAAAGCACATCACAGCTTATATAACACAACGCACTTTTCTCCATGTATGCTTTCAAAATTGCAAAGGACAAAGGATAAGAAGTTCCTATATAGAGAACTAATTAAGTTCTGAAAATTATTTACTTTGGAAATTCCTATTCATTTCACCAAAGGCTAACTGCTGGAGCAATAGCACTGGCCAGAGAAGTTGGAGCTGTTGGTATATTAAAACTATAAGAGTAATTTCAGGCTATTTGTATGGAAAACACTTCGCCTTAATGTTTATAGTATGAAATCAGAGATTATAAATAAGTTTTCAAGCGATTTATGTGACCAATCACATAACCTTAGTACTAGAGTGAAAAGTGAATAGTCGCAATCGAATATGTGTATAGCATGAACACCTGTTAACAAATATTTTGCAAAAGAACATTTATTTGTGTTCAAATTGGTTGAAAATACAGTGCATTTATCTTCAGATTCTGATACAAATTAATCTTATATTAAAAAGAAAAAAAAAAAAAGAAGAAAAAACATCAAAATACAATCCATGTATAAATGCAGTTTCACATATCTTAAAAAGCCAGTAAAGAGTGCCTAGTGTTCTAGCATGATACTTCACTTGCCACATGGAGTTCAGATAAAATCTTGCACTTCTGGAATCATTCATCTTATTCCTAACATGTATGTGACAGCAAGCTACAGAAAGAGATGAGAACTTTGCTAGTTTTGCAATGACTTTTTTTGCACATCAAATAAATTTGTCACAAAATTCCTGTTTGAGCAACAGCCTTTTTAGAAGACCTGCTTCTCTGATCCTTGAGCAGAGGTATATTGTAGATGTATATGAAGGTATATTTTTCTTGCTCTAAGTGTTTCGCATTCTCCTACATCTTCCTTACTGGAGTTCCTAGTCCTTTTAGTCTCCTTATCACTTATCCATTACTAAAATATGCTATTAATATTAGGGTGGGCTGGTCAGCAAAGTGAGGATCAGTATCATCAGCTTCATGAATATCATATATACACTAATGTTCACAGTGCTGCTGCCTACGTAATTCATTCAGATTAGTTACTTGATTCAAATTCAAGAGAGATGTCTAAGATGAAAACAAATGTGCTGTTTAAGTTTAACCATATTACTTAAAATTTGCTTATCTTGCTCACATTTCTAACTCAGTAGGTACAGTTTAAAGGGCAACTGAAATTTTATGTAGATGGCAATTACCATTGAATATTAATAGAGGATGTCAAACCAAAGCCCTCACCAAGGAATTTACAATCCAGAGGGAATAAAAATTACTCCCTCAAAATATGTCCTGTATTCTTCCACTATACGTTGAAGCATTTATACTTGTACAATGTAACATATGCTTTTAGCAAAATAAAAGATGACATTTGACTGCATAGGGATTTATAATAGGAAAGATAGCTAAAACACATGCCTAAACCGGTGAGCAATTTTAAAGTCTTAAGTGTTGCTGCTTTCAGTAACACAGCTCTTTGAAAAAAAATTCTTAAAGTTATACCACTTTTCACAAGGTCATGTGTTTTATTTTTAGAATAGCATTTGTTGCTGTATATTTTCTCATGGGTAGATTATTATTATTTTTTTTAATTCTGCAAGACATTCTGCCCCCCTTTTTCATCCGGTCACAGAAACTGCTGGGTTATGAAACACTTAAATGGCCAGACTCATCAGAGTGATGCGTTGGTTCCTGGTGATGTGAATGGCACCTGCATATTAGCCAGCCAGAGCCTCCTCCCACTGCATCATCAAGCTGTGGACATTTTCTTACAGTAGGAAAAATTCTCTCTTGGCCTTCCCCTCTTCATTAGTTTGAATGTTCAGATTAGATCAGAGCTTAAAATAATTGAATCTAGTAAGGTTTTCAAAAATATGTTTTAACATACCCACGTCTGTTACTTTATTTACTCTTCAAAAATACAGGAATTGTATTAGAAAAATGTTTTATCTGAATGGCAAGTATAAATCATTACCTGGGCAGATAAGCCTACACAGCGTTAAAATTTATTCAAACACGAAATACAGGGCCTGATTGTGGCGCACACTGCCCATTTGTATAACAGCAGTGTAACAGACACACAGTCCAAATGAGCTTAATAAATCCCTTTCTTAATTCACAAAAGACCACGTCCTCAGTTCCATAATTCTATTAGAGTCTGATCCTTTGGAGGAGATGGAAGAAGAGATAACCTCTCCATTCAGAATATAAAATAGCAATTGTTCACTGATGATTGGAATATTTTGAGTAGAAGGACTTAATTATAGAATAAAATTAGCTCAATCTGACCTTTTTAGAGAATAATGCAAAAATAAGGGGTTTTTTTTGGAAGTCTTCCTGGAGTGACTAAAACAAGGAATAATTTACTTCAGCTTTTTTTCATTAGAGCAAAAGGTGGCAATGTATGATAGTAGTGTTCTTGCAGAGATGACAATCCAATGATGTTAGTAAGACAGCATTTGCAGAGATGGATAATACATTCTAAAAACTAGCTGATAGAGTTGGAAAAAAAAAAAAAATAATTGAAGGAAAAAAAAAAAAGACAAGCTTTCAGACATACAAACCTTTCTAGCAAGAGCAGGTTCACCTCTTTGACTCCAAATTGCTAGCTTAATATCTCGATAATGTGATGATTGTGTCCTAGAAATGCCACAGATGGAGAAATAGATTTGATATTTGTTTGTATAGTATCTGTATTAATTGCATTCTGAAAGCTCCTCCAGGGATAAAGACAACACATATTGGTACAATCTCTCTTTTGTCTGTCATAAATAAGTACTTGCACCTACAGACCAGGTATGATGTTGTGTTTTAAGGTATTTCTCTATGGATGTTTAGTTAGATAATTTTAGCTGCACTGAGGGACTTCTTGCTAGGGGAGAAAAAAAAGAAGAAAAGCCTCATCTGTTTTATCAGTCCTATCTCTGATTTCATGACATTTTGAATGCTTTTAAACCATGCTGGTACTACTGCATACAAGAAAAAATGCATGAACAGGTGGTGATATTAACAGGCTTCTTATGGTTCTGAAAAATGAGATAGAAATGTTTCATGTCATGAAAGTCAACATCAATAATCATCCATCTTGTGTAGATATGGAAGTCAGCCAATGTGGTTCTTGTTGAGGAGGCGTGAGATATTTTTTTTGCATCAGAGATGTTGCTCTGGACACAAGTCATAATTTGTCTAATATAGATAAATGAGGTAAATATTACTAATACTTTTTTTTTTTTTTTAATAAACTGAAAGCTCCCCCTTCTGGCACATTTCCTGAACTGAATGCAAGTTTCTACTTTTAGCAACGAGAGACATTTCCCTTTCTTTTTAAGGTCCTTTTCACAAAAAGTTCTTTAAAAAAAACGTTCTTTAAAACTATGATTTCCCAAGGATTTCCCATTTTCCCATCAATCTTCAGGGCTTGATGTGAACTCATTTAACATCAGGGGACCGCCTTAAGGCTTTACCTATAATTTTCATCTGTTGCTTTTTTAGGCAAAGACTTGCTTGCTTCCTATTTTGCTGCATATTATGCAGAGTACAAAAACCAATTTTTTCTTAGAGCTTGAGTGTTCGCATTTGTTCTCCTTCAGGGAGATCACTGTATCTCAGCTATAACCCTACCATCTATTTTACTAATAAATGCGAGGAATCACTTTGAGATGTCTAAAGCATCTTTCTGAACCAACACTGCAGGTCTGCTCAGGGCACATCCTGCCTGAGCCCAGTGAATCTCAAAGCAGAAAAAGGGGGACAAAAAGCAAAGAATGACTTGTTTAGGGCACAATTTTGGTAACTGCTTCCAAATGCTCCCATCTTATTGGTGCCTGTGTTTCAAGGAGCACCACTGTCAATTTTTCCTGTAGTCCCTTAAATCAGTGCAATCGCTTATATGCTTCATGACAAAATAGTTTGTCTCTGAAATTCCACGGTCATGTACTTAGGCAAGGGGAAGACTCTCCTAGCAAGTGCAGCCATTGGATCTAGTAGTTCCCATAGATTCCTATGTTTTACATGTAATTTTGTTACAGTCTCTGGTGCCATCCCTCAACTCCAAGCAGGCTGACAAAGGCAGCAAGACTAGTTAGGAAGCTCTCATTAGATTTGCTGCCATGGATTCAAAGACATCATCTCTCTGCATCTTTAAAAATTAATTATTTATAGGGGACAACATTTTCCTGGAACACGGAGACAAGAATGAATACTTCTCTGCAGGAAAGAGTATACCAGGGCCATTCTTTGACAGCATTGGCATGCTTACCAGCACCTCTGGCAGCATGGAAGAAAATGAAAGAGAGTGAGAGAGGGTAAAATATCATCATATTCAGCTCAGCTCAGTACTGAGTTGTAGTAGTAAAAGGATAGTTAATTGGTTATCAGTTTCTTTCTGGGTTTCCCCTGAGTATCAAAATTATATTTTCTTCTATGGTAGTGTTGCTACTTTGCTCTTTTATATAGCAAAGTAGTAAGCGTGGCCGTTTTTGGTTGTAAAATACCGGTTATTTTAGAGACCAGTATCTAAATAACAAGTTAGTATGGCTACGGTGAATTAAGTATGTCCCTTAGACTGGGTCTGAAAGTGGGAGAAAGCTGGCCTGGCACCTCATGCCTCTTCCCTGTTTGTTCTCCATGGTAACAAAAATCAGACCTGACCTATGCAAACAAGGCTGCTCACCCTAGAGGTGGCACAGCTCAGCCACAGAGGCAGTGAGGCCAATTAGCCTCTGGTGCAGTTTACAGCAAAGAAGGCCTGTTACTATAAATGTCTACACAGTCAACAGAGCACCAAATATAAGCTTGCCATCTGAAGTCAGGTTGGAACAATAATACAGTACCGAATGACATGTTGGTAATATATGTGGATATCAGTGCATTTGTGCACCTAGCTGTATTCTTGTTAAATCCTTACATTACATATGTATACGCACATATGTATTTCTTCTTAAAAATGTCTCAAAAGCTGCTCTTATTGTCATAGTGAAACAGTAAAGTCCTTTGAGAAACGTCTTCTGGTTTTCTCCGAAAAACTACTGTAAACGTCTTTTGAGTAGGCTGTCTACACTAAAGAGAGATAAATCCATATGACTTTAGAGTAGAAGACCCACTAATATCTAATTAATGTGGAAATAATTGTCGTAATGGTTGCATTTCTCTACAAAGCATGTACGGAAAAGCAGTTACACTGTTGATTTAGTGATTATTAAATCAGTTTCATATGCAAATTGAGGCACTGGGCTACTTCTCAATGCTGGTATTATTTAAACATTTTGGTTTTTAACCTTAGAAAATTGGAAATGTCAGCTAATGGGTTCCAAGAGCAAAACAATGTCTTTAGTCAACAGCAATTGTCTTCAAAGTTTGTATTGTCCACTGTTTAGTAAGTGGCCTCTAATGACAAAAATAACAACAATAACAAATACCAGGGTACTGCTGGGAGCAAAGTGTAAAACAGTCATTCCTGCACCTGACACATTGCATTGTCTTTTTTCCAGTAGGAATAAAAAGGAGCAATTCCTGTGCTCTACAGATTACCCCTGAGCTCTTATCTTTTTGATGTTGGAGGGGCATGGAAACAGCTTAAATTATCTTTATCCTTTTAATGTAGATTCAATTAACTGAGGTTAATGACTGTGGACTGGAGCTCAGGGAGTTGAGTGTTGCTCACATTGTTCAACACAGCCTGTCCTGTGACACGAACTGTATTTTAGGGGAGAGCAAAGCCAATGGGAGAAATAAGGGCGGGGGAAGAGTGTGTTATTGTGAGTTAACCAAAGTCTCCAAAGAAGTTCAGTCATTGCCTGCATCTAAGGCTATCGTGGCTGCTGCTGAGTACAAAAATGCAATACACAGTTGACCAAATCCCTTAAAAATACCTTCATTGTATCTGTTTGCTAAAGCTTTACTCTTCAACCTCGTGTAATCAGCACAGAGTCTTTGGGTGTAATAAGTTGTGACCTGTTAATACTTTGAGTACTCAGCCTGTGATGTTTCTCCATCTTCCCTACATTACTACGTTGTGGTCAGAAGAGTGAATACCATAGGATTTATTTGGGCAAGAGTGCAGAATTGCAAACTGTTGTTCAGTAAATATGGAAAATTTTGTAGTTCCATAATACTTAACTACACATACTTTGGAAGTATTACTTAGAAGATTGCAACAAGATTAGTCAGAAGAGCACTCTCTAACCCTTTCTTTTTTTCATTTACATTCACAGGATTTTTGAGCACTGGGGACCAAGCAGCAAAAGGAAACTATGGCCTCCTTGATCTAATTCAAGCTTTGCGATGGACTAGTGAAAATATTGGGTTCTTTGGTGGTGACCCATTAAGAATAACTGTTTTTGGATCTGGTGCAGGCGGTTCATGCGTCAATCTGTTGACTTTATCCCATTATTCTGAAGGTAACCGTTGGAGCAATTCAACCAAAGGTATTATGCAGGTTGCAAATTTTGACAATTTTGGTGTCTGCATGCCACCACCATTAGTACTATGTGACGCTCTGTATATTCTCTTTGTTCTAAGAAAGGTTGAGTTCAGCTCAATGTTAAGCAAACTTTTGAAAGGCTGTACTAGCTGCCTTCTCCCTCAGCTCTTCTGTGCATGTTTAAATTTTGGGTCACTTTCTTCTTTTTCCTATAGAGCTTTGTTGAAACACTTTATAGCAGACTTCTGAACAGCATATGCTCAATGCATCATTTTTGTCTCTCTTCTTTCCTACCTAAGGGTGTCCTCTTTTTGGAAAACCAGTCAGTCATGCTCATAGTAGATGAGGTCATCTATATTCAGAAAGTCATGAATGGCACGTTTAGTTTCTCACGAGGAGCAGAATTTAAAGAAAACTAAAATGACACAGTTTCTCTGTTCAGGCTAATAGCTGAAATGCTTAAAAGTATTATTTTGTGTGTAGGAAAGGAGTACCTAGTTCAGAAATCTTTGGTCTGAAACTGCATGAACTTCACTTGCTGTCATCTAATAAAACAATGGTTGAATGTTTTGCATGCATGATCCAAAATTGTCAAAGCATCCAAGTTGCAAATGGATTTTCTTCTATATGTTTTTTCCTGTTCCATAACTAACACCTTTTTTTATCTACTTGAGGCAGACAGCAGGAAATTAAAAACATGCTGTTTGAGGCCCCGCTTTTTTATCCCATGATTTTGGCATCAAAGTTCCACACAGTTTTTCTCACTTGCATGGCTATTGCTTATTGATTACATTACTTTTGTCTCACTGTTTTCACACATTTTTATCTGTATTGTTTATTTTTTTTTTCCCAGGGACATTGCACTGTTCCCAGTGCATACAATCCTCCACTGATTTATATTGCAGTATCTTCGTGGGAGACTAATTGGCCAGTCATAAAAAAATAATTCCACTGACATGAAAAGAGCTGCATTTACCCAATGCCATGATACAGAGCCCACTGAGGTCAATGAAAGCAACAGACTCTTTAAATCATGCCTTTAAACTATTTTTAAAGACAGAAAAATCTGTTTTTAAAAGAAATATTACACTGTAATCTGAGGGTCAACCTACTTCATCACTTTTTCATCAGAACCCACAAAAGATAACTTTTGGCATAGATTTACCTTAAGGTTGGTTGCAGAGACCTGGCTTTTCCTCCCTCCTCTTATTTGATCTTAATATTGATCTTCCTGACGTAATGTTACGCTAACATGATACGCCAATATTTACTATATCTGGACAGTCGTGTTGTCTCTTATCAGATGATTTTACTCTATCATATTCTAACACATGTCCAGAATTCTGCCAGAAACAGAATTTGTGTGGGGATGCTGATATAATTATTTGCCAAGGGAGCGGATCAGAGAAATTAGGTGGGGGAAACGGATAGACGGTGGAAGGCTTAAGTCTGTGTAGGCAAAATCCAGTTGAAAATGTAAATTTTTCAGGATTTCGTTTAGGAAAAAAGCTTTATTCAGTTTTGAACAAAACAATGTGCCATACACCACGTGCTTGCTATGTTACACTTAGGGAGTTTTAGACCTGCCTTTAAAAGTATTAAAATAAATTGGTCAGCTTCAAATAAGAAAAATTATTCCAAGTTTCCAAATTTTCAAACGTTTCGTCATATCTTAACATTAAAAAAAAAAACAAAAAAGTTACAAATTGTTAACCAGTCTCTTTCATAAGCTGTAAATTCGGATGCTCTCTTTGCTCCTTCATTTCCCTTTGAAAGGATCACTTGGTAGTTGAGAGGAAGCATTCAACCTCCTTCAAGATGGTGATGTTCATAACTGCCCATCTGCAAGTATGCAGAACAGCACCCATCTTTAGAAAGCACTCTGAAAATGTAGATGAATAAATGCAAATTATTATTATTTACTTTGGTGAGCCTTTGAATAGGAGTCACAAAGTGATACGGTCCATTGAGCATTTAAATCTTCTTTCCATCAGTCTGAGGCCCATAAGCTATAATAATCATACATATTATCAGATAAAAATGTCATTCTCCTTCCTGCGAAATACCAATTTCTGCCAGGAATTATATGAGAGAATGAAAATAATTTTTCACGCTTTTGTTCATTTTTTACAGAATGGTTTGAGAGGAGGAATATTTCCTTAAGAATTCCTCACAAGAAGGAGAGATGTTTAGTTTCATTTCCTAAGATAACTTTATGGCCAGAGAACTTGACCACTTTCACATAATCCAACATTTAAAGTTTATGTGCACTTAGCAAGCCATCCTGTTTATATCAGCATTTTCTTAATACATAGTTTACTTTTTCTGTCCTCGTTCACAGATATTTAATAAAGCAATAAAAATAGATTTACACTATATGCAAAAAGAAAGAAAGAAACATTATGAAGTATCATGAAATACATCTTTGTGAAAATTCAGTTTTGTCATTTTGTTACATTTATTACAATGCCTGGATCCTCTGCAGTAATTCCACTGACTTTGAGCTGATTTATACTAGCTCAGTATCTGACCTTGTAAACATGCAAATATATTTTTCTTCCTTTATAGCTCAAACTCTTTCTCATTTTTTACTCATATCTTGCAAGGAAATAATATCTTGGATATGATTCTTCTCATAAATTTAAGAAGAGGCTTGAGTTTACATATTTCAGTCCCTCCACCTATCTGATTTTAAGACTTTTGGATTTGACCATAGTAAGGTCTAAAATGATTTGAAAATTCCTCTGAAGCTTGTAAAATGTTTCCTGCCAACAATTGATTCTAACTGACGTCTGAGTGTACAGAGTCTGGTACTGCAATACAGTCTGTAAAGGCATGTCTCTGATTAGATTTAGAGACTATGGAAGTCTATCAATAGAAATATGTTACTTATCAAAGTAAGTGTTATGTTTTGCATTATTGAAATCAAGTTTTGAGGTAAGCTGAGTACTTTCGCTCTGGTTCCTTTAGTTCCTTTAGAGTGTTCAGCTCTTCTTAAAACATTAGACCAAAGATACATCTTTAGCAAAATTAAGTGAAGCCAGATGTCACTTCCACTTCCCAAATAACTCAACCAAAGTCAGTGGAATTACTTCAGGTGCCTATAAGCATAAGCAAAATCTAATTCTGACTCATATAGCTTATATTAGTACAACTTACATTTGCTATAGACCATTTTTATATTACTCACAGGTCCAAAATGCTAGCTAAATCAGCATAAATTCAAATTAATTGCACTGAAGTCTTTGGGATTTGCTACAAGTTTATATGCAGTCAGTTCATTCACAAATAAATCATCTCTTTCATAAATGAATACCTGAACATATGATCAAATCTCTGAATTACATAGCCAAATAATGTAAAATACATAATATTCATTTTTATGTAAATGTGATCACTATAAACTTTCATTAAAAAAGACTCTCTGCAAGATCTTAACTCTCAGACATACAAATTTAATTACTGCCTTCTCATCCATTGCTCCAGAACATAAACTTTTGCTATAATACAAAATTCAAAGATATACACCTCTCAAACAAAGTTTAATCCCAAATAGAACATAAAATGGCAGTATATTGGTTTTATTTAACACATGGTCATATGCATGCATGCTGTTGATGCCTTGAAGAGACTTCTTGTATTTTCCTTCAGCCTATAAATTATTTTAATGTCAGCAGTTTCTTTCAAGCTAATAGTATTGTGCTATATAAGGTAATACCACTTCTTTTTCTTTCTGAGTTCCTTTTGAAAGTCTGATCCTCAGCTGAACTGCACAGAGGTAGAAACATTTGCTTCAATTTATACACATATTGTATTTATTTTGTAGACATTGCCTCTAAGATATAACGGCAGTCAGATCTCACCATCTTGTGTATTTATCTATTTTTCAGATTGTTTTCAAATATCTCTTCTGGTAAAGTTTCCTATTGTTTCAAAGAACTCCTTTGAATCTTTCAAATATATAGCTGTTTCAAGGTCACTTCAGTAGCTTTTAAATATTTCTCCCCACAGGACTTTTTCAAAGAGCAATAGCTCAAAGTGGAACAGCGCTCTCCAGCTGGGCAGTTAGTTTTCAGCCTGCAAAATACGCCAGGATGTTGGCTACAAAAGTTGGTTGCAACATGTCAGACACTGTAGAATTGGTAGAATGTCTACAGAAGAAGCCTTATAGAGAACTTGTTGACCAGGACATTCAACCAGCAAGATACCATATAGCCTTTGGACCAGTAATCGATGGCGATGTGATACCAGATGATCCTCAGATATTGATGGAACAAGGAGAATTCCTTAATTATGACATCATGTTGGGAGTTAACCAAGGGGAAGGGTTAAAATTTGTTGAAAATATTGTGGATAGTGAAGATGGCATATCAGCTAGTGATTTTGACTTTGCAGTTTCTAATTTTGTCGATAACTTGTATGGATACCCTGAAGGCAAAGATATATTGAGGGAAACCATTAAATTTATGTACACAGACTGGGCAGATCGACACAATCCTGAGACCAGAAGGAAAACACTGCTGGCTTTGTTTACTGATCACCAGTGGGTTGCACCAGCAGTGGCCACAGCAGATCTTCACTCGAATTTTGGATCGCCTACGTATTTCTATGCCTTCTACCATCATTGCCAGACAGATCAGGTACCTGCATGGGCAGATGCAGCCCATGGAGATGAGGTTCCTTACGTACTAGGAATCCCCATGATTGGTCCTACTGAATTATTTCCTTGTAATTTCTCCAAAAATGATGTCATGTTAAGTGCAGTGGTGATGACGTACTGGACAAACTTTGCAAAAACTGGGTGAGTACCAGATAATTAATAATCTTGTATACAAACTCAGGATATAACTACACAATGCTTTTCTTTTTTTTTTTTTTTCCTTAAGAAACTTTAAATACTTTGTACACAAAAATAATTAAGGGATCCCTAGGAGAGTGAAAAAATAAGTATTTAATATATGCATGTAGTTTAAAATGCTTTACATTAACACCTTTGACTAAAAAATAAGTGACTTGCGACTTGAGAGGTTTTGACATTTTCATTAAATCTGCTTTCACTGGTAGCTCAAAAAACTTTTCTACTTTTGGCCAGTGGAGTCCAAGTCGCTGTGTGCTACACTGAATTATGCCCTGCTGTGGTCTTTCACCTCTGGAAGGACACAGATACTGTGTGTGAACTGAAATGCTGAGCATCAATTCACTAAAATGAAAACAGAAAAAGCTTAATGGCTTCTCACACTGGTCTATCATAGGCATTTGCTCGCATCACCATGTTGCTGGCAATCTTTCCTCAGCCATAAAAGTTTACTATGTGAGTTATACTATCATTTGGGGGAACTAGAGAAGTTGATGAATTCTATGTAAAAGATTATGTAGAGCTCATTTGCATAGTACTGTTTCTAACCAAAGTTAATAAGTCCTCTAATTCTAAGAAATAGTATTCCGCTCTATCCAAAGGCAGACTTAAACATTAAGTATAAAATATTTAAAATATTAATTTTGCACTTACTTTTGAAATACTGTGTAACATTTGAGATTTTCTTTTTTAGTGACCCAAATCAACCAGTGCCACAAGACACAAAATTCATCCATACAAAACCAAATCGTTTTGAAGAAGTAGCATGGACCAGATATTCTCAGAAAGACCAACTGTATCTTCACATTGGATTAAAACCACGAGTTAAAGAACATTATAGGGCCAATAAAGTGAACCTTTGGTTGGAACTGGTACCTCATCTGCACAATCTTAACGACATTTCACAGTATACCTCTACCACAACTAAAGTGCCATCAACAGATAATACTTTCAGACCAACAAGGAAAAATTCTGTTTCTGTTACTTCAGCCTTTCCTACAGCCAAACAAGATGATCCCAAACAACAGCCAAGCCCATTTTCAGTGGATCAAAGGGACTATTCAACAGAATTGAGTGTTACTATTGCAGTTGGTGCATCTTTGCTGTTCCTGAACATTTTGGCCTTTGCAGCATTGTACTACAAAAAAGACAAGCGGAGACATGATGTTCACAGGAGATGTAGCCCACAACGTACTACTACCAATGATCTTACTCATGCACAAGAAGAGGAGATAATGTCCCTCCAAATGAAGCACACTGACTTGGATCATGAATGTGAGTCCATCCATCCACATGAGGTGGTTCTTAGGACCGCCTGTCCCCCAGACTACACGCTAGCTATGAGAAGGTCTCCTGATGATATTCCCTTAATGACACCCAACACCATCACAATGATCCCCAACACTATACCAGGGATTCAACCCCTACACACATTCAATACATTTACCGGAGGACAGAACAATACTCTGCCCCATCCTCATCCCCACCCCCACCCCCATTCACACTCAACAACCAGGGTATAGCCAGACAAGATGAAACAAACTTTATTTTTTGATGGATTACAGTAGGTGATATTACTGAAGATTACTTGGCTTTCAACCTACAAGACTCTTACTATTTAAATATGGAGGAATATTATGTGAATATACATATCAAGAACTTTTGGGGTTTTGAAAAAAATGAATTGTACATATATCAAATGAACTTAAGAAACAAAAAACAAACAAACAAAAACACCCAACTGTTTGCAATTGCTTGAAACAGTTGTCCTGAATGATACTTTTTCATTCACATTCAAGTATTAATTTTTTGAAGATTTAAGTTACATTATGGAATTAGGCATGTGCAACACAAACAGGAAAGAACAATGACTGAAAATTTTAAAAACCTATAAATATGCACAAGGGACACACTAATGGAATGTCAGATAATTTTCACCAATTTTTATTTGGACCTGTTTTATTGTGTAGACCATATTTACATATTTGAATAAGTACACAAAGCACCAATGCTGTTAAGGCCTTAGGAAGGGGCTCATGCTGAAATCTGCCAGTCAGACAAAGAAGTTTTACAGCCTGGCAGGTACAACATTATCACTTAAGTGCTGTCAGTATAAAAGTTGTGGGAATAAAGGAAACTGGATATTTTTAGCACGATGTGCATGATAATTTATATGCTTGGTGGCTGTGCTGCTGATTAAGCCGTAATTAAAATTCTTCTCATCCCATTGGAGTTTTTAATAGAAGCTTTCTCCATCAATTGGCACAACCTAAAGAAGATTTTTTAAAGGGGCAAAAGTAATTACAGTGAAATATTTCACTGTAGCTTCAGTAATAGAAGGAATTGCAACAGTTCTTAAAGGTATTTTTGGAATTCTAGGTATACAGTGGTGAAAACTTGCTGATTTAAATCCCAGAAAAAAAAAAAGAAAAAATATCTGTTTTATTAACGTTCTTTTTCCTTTCCACCTAAATAATTTCTAACTTTAACATAATTATAACTTTAGTGGAATCTCTTTTGATGAAGGATTTATAATTTACTGTGATTTAGTTACAATATATTTAGTTCAAATTGGTAAGGTAAAGTGTGTCCAAAGATTTAATTACAGTGATATTTTGCAATATAAAAATGCCCCAACATTACCACTCTGATTACACCTCTCCATTTATTCTTTAAACTCATGTTGCATGTTACAAAGTTTATTTATAATATTTTAGCATAAAGTTAATTCCCTTTTTGATAAACATTAGCTTTGCCATTCCAATGAATTCTGTAGAGCAGGTTGTAATAGTATAGAAGAAGAGGGTACATAAGACCGGGGAGAGAGCCAAAAACTGGAATTTTTAAAATCTGAATACTACATGTGTTTGTGTGGTTTGAAATGAATGTTCTAAATTGCAAGAAATTTTTCATTCCCCTGTTGCTTTCCAGTAATTATATACCACAGTCCTTTCAAAATGTTTGTATATGTAATCAGATGTACATTTATATAAAACAAATAATTGAGATGGACTTAAGAGCACATCCCTGATAAATACTTTCTCTCTTACCTGTACTATATTTCTATTAGACTAAAGTTATGTGATTTTTTTTTACCTTTTTTCAAATTACTAGCAATTTTGATAGTTTGTAAGATAATGCGAAGAACTTTCTCTGACAAACTAACTGCAGTAACAGAAACATTTCTTTTCAGTTACTCTTTTTCAAGAATGAAAGCTTATTACACAAAAAAAAAAAAAATAATTGTATACTACTTGATGGAAAATTACTTTGTACTTCTTGGCCATATTACTGGTCACTGAGTGAAATAAAGATAATCTGGATAACGAATATTATTCCAATGCTAAGAGACCTGATCCTTGCTCATTAAAGAGCTAAAATGTTTATTGCTGTTTTGTCATTTTTTAATGAAGTAATGGTAACTGTCTCAAATAAAGAGTAATATCTTAAGACCAGCCTGGTTTTTGAAGACATGACATGACTTCTACAATTAAAATAACTACATATTTATAGTCTAGTCCCATATACAACTGTTTCTTACAAAAATACTGATATTGCAAATGTACAGTGTCATAGCACTATATGAAAATGTCCCTTATTATTTTCAAAAAAAAGTTAAAAATACAAATATCAAGACTGGAAAAAAAAAAAAAAAAAAAAAAGCCAAGGATCAGGACAAATTTAAATAAATCTCCAGTGGTCCACAACAGGAGAAATCTAGGTTTTATTTGTGAGTTAGCTTTCATAAAACAAATGCTAGGAAGTTCAAAGCATATTTGCTAACACCAAGCACAAATGTTAAAACTAATGCTATAATCAAAATAAGTGTTTTAAAATAAGTTTTATTCAGCTAAAAGCAAGCAAACTAACAAACAAACAAAAAAAATACAACACAATAGAAGTCCATGTATTTAATTAGTGGATCATATTCCCAATTTTAAATTTAGCTCTTTTGTAGAAGCATAAAATATAGTCTTCAAAATCGAGGGTGGTCTGTGTGCAATTTCTGCCTGATGTGGTTGTGCTTTTAGACTGTGACCTGCCAATGTAAACCAATAAAAAAATTGTCTGCCATCTGATAATTATTGTTTAATAGGAAGATTGTATTTTGCTATGTTGATGAAACAAAACAAAAAAAAATACAAAAATATTGATGGCCATAAAACAAGATATTAATGAAATATGATTTTATGTGCTTTTCTTAACTTTATCAAAACCAAAATAACTTTTTACTATAGTTTATTTGTGGCCATATATCTATATATCTCTATATATACAGTATCTGGTAATTGTTTACTTTTATTAGTTACAAAATAAATGATTTAGGTAAACCAAGCATGACACTACACTTTATTTCTGTCAGCCAACAGTACTTAAAATGTGAAAGATGAAGGCAACTCCACAAGTTTTATCATTCCTGTTTGAAAATAAGTTCATTCATGTGATGCAGATACTGTGAATGATATTTTAGTGGCTACTTTATAATTACATTACAGCAGCTAGCTTTCCAAAAGGAAGATTGTGTCCCACATTTTAAGACAACATTAAGGAAGAGCAAGAGCTGTTTTAGAGCTGAAACATAATAAAAATATAGGAAATGGTTTTGGAATATCTTCTTTATGCTTCATGGAATATAAGTTTGTTCTTTTTAAATATTTATCTGTTTGATTTGTTTCCACAGTAGCCTACAAGTAAACAAATTTAAGTGTGATATTTAATTTCTTGTATCATCCTTGGACCAGATTTCTAATAAAATTAAGATATTAGTCAGTCTTTGGAAGTTCAGTAAAAATATTAAAAGCCTGCATTTACTGCTTTCACACTTTTGTAAATATGTTTGCAGACCTTTTTAAGAAAATGTATTCTACCATTTTGAGAAGAAAAAAAAAAAAAAGAAGAAGCAAACACAATGGAATCATTGTCTTGTTTATCTATTAAAATTACAGGCAATACAATGTGCTGTGCTGACATTTCTAGGAGAAATAAAGCAGATAAAAATGCATTTTGCTCAATGGTATCTCAGTTGGTTCCATGTGGTATTCTCCACCCACTGAAGAGTTGCAGGGCCTGGATGAGCTACTAGAACATGATGCTCGCTAGGACAATGTAGTTGTTGGGTTTTTTAATCTGTACTAAACATGGATTCCTATGTTCTAGGACATTAATTACCAGATGTTTTGGTTATTGAAATACCCTGCAAATAGCTAATAAGCATGTTAAAACTTTAAGACACCACTGCACAGAAAATACTGGGACTTCTGTTGCCAACTTCACCTCTTGGTGAAATAACAGAATTCACAGGAAGCTGTCAAACACCATGGTTTTCTTTTGATGTTTGTAATTTTTTTATTTTTTTTCATGTGGTGTTAGTTTAATATATTGGCCTTTTATCCACACACCCCCCCTTTTTTTTTTAGTAACAAAACGTTACGGATTATCACTTTTTAATGTAAGCGAACATTAGGTAATTTAATTATTGTTGTGAAAATGTGCTCCCAAATAAATGAATGGGAAATTCCCTGCAGAGGTTTTGTTATTTTTCATTCAAAGCTCTCATCAAAATATCTGTTGCAGTAGTTCTGCTTTTTTTAGTCTATCTTTTTTTCAGTCTGTTCTTTCTGTCCCTTCAGCTAAGGGACATGAAAACATGAAACATGAAAAATCTCCTGTTCCATTTGAAATAATAACACTGTAAGATGAACATGTCCTTTTGAGGTCACCAAATACAGCTGAACAATATGAAACATGGCAAAGGGGGTTCTTTTACTTAAACATCCTATTTGTATTTAATTCTGGCATATCAATAGATGTGTATGTATCGAAATTAGTGGCGTTTGATAAGAGAGCTACATAGCAGAATCAGTGAGTTAACTATGAGTTATGCACAATGTGCATTTTCTCTGAAGTTCTGTTAATGCCATTGCATAATTGATTTCTCATTTACAGATTCAGTAAAAACTTAACTTTGTGAAATAAGAAATGGTTAATGAACCTAAAACTATCTGGTGAAAAATGTTAAGAAAAAGATATTGAAAATCACTAAGATTTATATGTGCAACCTGGCTTCATTCCTTTTTGTTGATATTATAATTCTTAGTAATTCATACGCATATAAAACTATCATTTCTTTAATAAGATTTATTTTCTAAAAGGATATTAAATATTGTATGTAATTTGTGGATTAAAACCAATTCTTAGTTTAATTTCCCTCACTGTTGGGATGGATGACAAAACTCATAGAAGCGCAACAAATTTGTGCAAGTAATTTTCATACAGTATCTTGAAATATATTTTTTCATTTGAAGATAAAAGTAATATTAGAGGAGTAAAAGCAGTGTAAGTATTTGTCACATTATTTGTCCATGTGCATTCCCACAGGCACTACCCAGCCAACAGAGATTTTTTAAAAATGAGAATAAACAGGGAAATTTACCCTTTTGAACCATGCAGATTCAATTCAAAGGTAAATGCAAGTGCTCAGTGTGGAGGTAACACCAATACCTCATTTTGCATTCTGCAATGTTATTGACCAGATGCTTAGCTGATGACATTTATTTTATCACCAGCTGAATTGGTATTTATCATAGCACCATTGAAATCAATGAAGCCCTGGCAATTTACACCAGCTATTGATCTGCTTCTGGACCTCTAATGCTCATCATGGCTCATCTCACCTTCCAATTTTGCATATTTTCTCACACACACAAACACTCACTTATAGAAATTATTACAGGCATAACTACCTGATTTATGATCACTATCAGGCACTAAAAATATGCTATAAAGTACGCTTATAGTTAGTTGCATGTAAATTCAAAGTTCAGAAAAAAAAAATAAAAAATGAGCCATCTACATGCAAAAATCCCTGCTAATTACATTGGTACAAATAAAAGGTCTGTAACAAAGTTTGCAGCCTAGACACGCTATAATAAATTTTATGTTACGATCTTTCGAAAAAGGAACATTCAGTCCCATGTCTGATACTCAAATCTATACATTGACCTATATGTCAAAGACACAATGACACTTTACAGCGGTTGTAATCTTGGTCTGCTGTGCTTCCTTCTGGCATAAAAGGCATAAAATTGAGCCACACACTTGCTGTAAATTCAGGACAGAAATAGCTGGATTTTCTCTGTCACCTGAATTTTCCCCTCTCAATTTAGCAACACCAGGCATTCAGCATTTATGAGATTAGTGTTAGAATGATGCCATTTAAATAATAAATGTGAAGTCCTTAAGTTTGTATGGTTGAGGTACTTAGGTTTTCTGCTATACAGCTGTAAAAAAACAGTAACTTTTTTTTTCTTAATGGCAGTTGATAATACTGGCAACCAGAGTTAATACTACTAGAGCTAAATTAACAACAGATTCATGAAAGACTATATGAGCTGATAGTACTTTAATTGAATTGGTAAAAAAAAAAAAAAAAAAGTTAAATTTTGGATTTAGTGATTCTGTTCTGCAGCTGTGAAAGGCAGTGGCTATTCACTGTTGACATTATTGAAAGAAGGATAGATTCAGAAATCCATGCATGAACTCCTGTGAGGGACATAGCTGAAGAGCTATTGCACAGTTTCTAAGAGCCTTTAGATGTTTCCAGACCTCCCTGAGTTACAGAGCTCTCTGTACTTCTGCAAAAAGGAGTGTGCATGATCAGGTGTTCATGCTTAGTGACTGAATACTGAGCATACTTTCCAAAAAGATATGTCACTGTGATTCTGCAAGGTCAAACCTTAGCTAGTGTATCTTATTTTTCAGCAAGTCTTATAAGCTTGGTGCAAGCACCATGTCAGTGTGGCCACATGGCTCTGGGCTGGAGCATCATTGCATCTCTTTGGTGTGAAGGACAGGAAAAAGAAAACTTGTGGCTACAGACCAGCCACTGGCTAGCCTCAGTAAAATATACCTGACATAAATTTTTCCTGCAATAAAACAAGGGGTGGGGCAAAACTAATCTTCTGGAAGAAGGCAGTTTGGGAGAGTGAGATGTATAACACACCTATTTCCTCCATTAATTTGTAGAAACAACTTCAGTGATAATTTAGAGCAATTCAGACTATATGAAAGGACCTAGAAATAATAGATGGTTCCTTTGTCACCAAATACATTTTCAGAAGTCATGCAATATTTTACCGATTGATGATTGTTGTATAGTATTACTTTTCTACTTTTCACAAGGTTAATCCTATGTAGTAATGAAATTTGGCTAAGCAGATGAGTAAATTTACATATAGGTAAGTCTACATCAATGTCTTCAAAATGGAAACTTGGATCTTCTCTAAAAAAGGTGAGTAACATCTAAAACCAATTACTCCTGGCCAGCTAGTAGAGATTGCCGTGTTAAACTGTGTTGATTTTTTCTTTAATATTCATCAGTTTACCATAAATATATTTTTCTCTCCCTAGTCAGTAAATGGAGTGAGTGTACCATGACAGATCATCATAGAAGATGAAGATAATATGAACCATTGCTTTCTGTCCATGAATCATGACTTCAGTGGCCAAGAACAGAAAAAATAATAAAGTAATACAAGAAAAATAGCAAGCCTTTTTTTTTTTTTTTTTTTTTTTTTTTGCTGGTTTCTGTAGGCACGGTCTGGTATCTTGATTCTTTCAAGGCTCACCAAAAAAAAAACAAAAAACAAAAAACAAAAAAACAAAAAACAAAAAACAAAAAACAAAAAAAAAAAAAAAAAAAAAAACAAAAACAAAAACAAAAACCAGAAAAGGATACAATCATAACTGCCACAGCCAGGAGCCTTGTTGGGAGTTTTCCTCTTTCCTTGTCTAGGATGAAAAAGCATGGTTAAGTTCATGAAAGGAGACTTCTCCAGAAAACCCCTACCAGCTGTAGCTCAGAGACACACCACATAACTGTGAAAAACACTTGCAAATTCTGCTATGCTTGACCAAAGAGTGAATATAATACATGTATTTTCAAATTTAATAAAATTTTTTAACGTTTCTATATTTTGCATTCTATTAACTTCATTAAAAATATAACATGTAATCCTTTTTTCATGAATACAGTATATCTTAAATGTAAAAGAGATACTTAGTTACTAGAATTCGGACTGTGTTGTAATACTTCTTGTGACTTTCCCTTTGTCCTACATTTCTCTTGGTCCATTTTACAACTCAGTTCATTTTATTATTATTATTATTTATTTATTTATTGTTTTATTTATTTATTTTGGCTGGAAACTGTTTTTATTAAGTTGCTTCAGTATGGACTACTGTTAGGTGCAGTTTGTTCTAACTCTCTCATTCATTCATCACTTACACAAATATGTTATCCCAATCCTTTCAGTTACAATTTATTTTTATTTTTTCTTGTTTCCTTTAAGTTTCTGTTGTTTTTTGCTTGTTTGTTTGTTTTTTAACTTTCTGTGATAAGTTTCTGTGATTCTTTTTCATGCCCTTTCTCATCATTGTTACTATTGTCTCACACAAATGCAAATATTTGGAATATTTTACATAGCTGCTCACTTATTTTTATCAGTCTTTTTGTTCCTTCTGAACTGGAATTTTGGTTTATCTTGTTTTTATCACAGTTGGATATCCAGGGCTATTCATAGATAATCTCTTCTCTGTGAATGTGGTGTTTGGGTACAAACGCTTCTCAGAACAGCTCGGGAGACCTGTGGAATCCCAACCACAGCAGTGCGGCTAATCTGGATGGGACTGGAAATCCACCTACTCTAGTATCTCTGGTGTCTAGCATGGCCAAGACCAGTTGCTCAAGGGTAGGTAGAAAAACTCCTTCAGTTAATGATAGGCACACACTAGGAAGATCACAGCCATCACTGAATTAGCCTCACACACATGCCAGATGGTAAGTTTCCCTTTAAAAGATGCTGGAGGTACAATTTCACAGACAAAAGCAAACCTAGACCTAAGGCAAGCAGATGCCTCCAGACATAAGCAATGACTTGTAAACTCTGCTGTTTGTTAAATTAAGAAGATTAAAGAGGTTATAAGTAGTTTGTAGCTCATGGCCACACTTCAGACAAGTGTTGATGTATTCTTCCCAGCTGCGCAGACACTACGACCTCTGTCTGCAGTGAAGCGGATTTTGTCAGGGTGTCTGTATCTGTTACAGCCATTCCACTGAACTAAGCTCACGCTGAGCCCACCACAGTAAACAGCAGAGTTTCCACTTACTGCACCTGAGAAAAATGTGCGCTTTCAATATCAGAAGGGAATGAGCTACAGGTGTGTGGAGCATCCAATTTAATTTGCCACTGTTTTGCAGCTCTAACGAGCTCTTCATCTTCTTCTTAAAGAGTAGGAGGGTGGCTTGACAGCTTGGATTCTAGCATGGGAGGTGTGCTTGCTGTTAGATTTCTGGTTGGATGTATATTATCAGGATGAAATTCTTACTTATCAGTTATCACCATCAGTATAGGGATGCTGACTGTACCTTCTAGTGAAGTTAATTGATGGAGGAATTTTGGTATCAGGTAAGTCATATTCTAGAGGTGCTTGTCTTTCCCTGGTGACTAATGGGGGAATCAAAAGTGGATGAATTAAATGCTGTCCTTTCTCTCCCTCAGATTCACTTGACTATGAAATCCTGAAACCCTTTCATGCAATCAAGCATTCTCTTCTCATTTTATAAATGTATGCAATTGACATTTTTGAAGTTGTTTAGATCAGAATGATAGCTTTTTACACCCATTGATTATTACTACAGTGCCTATAGCTGGGAATAAGACCAGCAGTGATAAGAATTAAATAGCAAAGGCTATGAAACAGAATGAAGTAATGAGCAATCCTCACTTTGAAAACTTCATAGTATAGAGGCTTTCCAATGACAAGCAGAGCTGGTTGCCTACAGCATTTGTAGTGCAGAAGGCATTTCAGAACAGATTTTGCTTTGGGATGATGGGTAGATGAGATGGTGGTTCTTGTCTTACTTCTTTCACCTCTCTAAATAGCTCTAAGATTACTAATAATTAAGACATAGATAATTGGCTCACTAAAAATGTTGGTTTCACAGCACTGTTATATTCTGTGTGATAGTACTTTGTGAGGAATAAGCTTAGTCAGGAGTGAGTTAATGAAGTGGTAATGCAGAAGAACAGAGAAATGCTGTTGGGGAGAGAAAGATGGGGGTGAGGGAAGAGAGAGAGAGAATGGAGATGCTAAGCCCCTAGAGGTGAATTTTGGGGATGAAACCATTACTGAGCAGTCTGGAACACCAACAGAAATGGGGTCCTTTTGTAGCACTTGGCAAAACTGCTATGTTTTACCACTTTGAGCATCTTTGAAGTTGGCTTGTTCTTCTCAGAAGTTAGCATGGATTTAGCTGTGGTTAGCACTCAGTATCTATATTTAACAAAAAAAAAAAGACAAGATGTCTCTTCTGGTCCAGTGGGGTCCTTTTTTTATGTAGTAGGGATTCCTCTTTTTCATCCTAGTTTTGAGTGTTTTTAAGCTTCAAACCTTTGTCAAAGGACTAAAAGAGGTGGTAGGAACAGCAAGAGAATTCACACATGAAAAGGATATGGTTTTCATTTTCAAAAACTGCCCAAAATCTGAGGGGTTTTGTTAGTTGCAAGCAGCATAACAACTTATTTCTGTCAGCAGCCTCTAGTTATAATGTGAGATAACTGAACTATTTTAACCTGTGTTGAGCATGAAGATGTACAATAGACAAATCGATATCAAGCACTTGAAGATGGGCTTACATGAACATTTTTAGACTTCCATGTGGTTTCTGACATCTATTTGACAAGCACTTAAGACTACAAGATTTATAGAAACATGTTTTAGAGCTATATCTGATTGAAATCATTGTGAACTTATTTTACTGGAGAGAGGACTGATTACTGTCCTGTGAATCATCAATGTTTTGAAGAGAACTATGCAAAATGTGATCAGTAATGTCTTAGGAGGTACATGAATGCCTTAGCTGCTTTTGTTCAAACCTCTGATCCTCATGCTGTGTGTTGCAATCAGATTAACTGAAAAAACTCAAAACAACAAGAACAAACCAGATAAAACTGATAGCAATATTTGCTCTTCATTGAGGTCAAAGAGGTGTAAAAGCTGACAGTTATTGATGGTTTCATTGACTATGAAACTACTAAACATTATCCATTTAGGAGAGATCAATATGAAAAGCATCAGCTAATGGGGACTACCTGTGGTGCAATCACAGGGCTTATACCCATGCTGTTGATCTGCAAGGCTGATCAACAAAAACCTGGTTTCTCAAAAAGAACAGAGGTCAAAGCTAGAAAACTAAATTTTAGAGAACAGCTGTGAGCATTCATGAGACTCATTGACTCTGGTATCTTACAGTAACTCTTTATTTATTTAAAGATTTTCATGGAATTTGCCATTCAGTTAACCTTTACACTAGGTATAGCAGACTTTGGTTTACAGTAGAACTGTTTGGATTAAGGATTGGTACAACTACGTTTGTTTCACATCTGTGGTCTTGTGTACTAAGGAAATAAAGACAGCAAATTAAATCTTTGTAAATCTTTAAGAAAAAATAAATATATATATTTTCCGTGGTTAAAATTTTAATCAATTTTGGCTTGCTGCTGACCTTTACTTACAGATGTTACCACAGACCTGCTGTGTTTTTTGCCATAAACCAGATGACAGCAGCCAGAGCATTCCAATGTTTATTTCCAAAGTAGAACACGTGTAGCTACTTCATCAGCCTCTTCATTCCTCTGGTCTGTGTTCAGTCCATAATCCCTCAGGTAGGTGCCAAATTTGTTTCCTGAATGTTCATTCTGGGTCTATGTTGCTATGGTCAGAGTTTCTTTTTGTTGTTGTTTGTTTGTTTGTTTTTATGGGCATAGAAAAATTATAGTATCATAAACAGCTGAACTTGAAATTTGCAAACTGCAAATCTTTGGCACCCTCTATAGTAAACTATACAGGATAGGCTGTATATTCTCTCCCAGAATGTGAAATTTATTTTTAAAATGAGATCAACTAGAAATAGTCACATAGAAGAAAAGTCTTATTAAAAGTCAGAGAAAGAAATGCTATAATAATTTCACCGTTCTTTTTTTGTTGGTTTAAAAAATAGCTATTTTTCATATTCCCTCTGGTCAAATTTAGCAGTATCTTTTAAGTAGTCTACAGAAATATAGTATATAATTTTTGCAATTATTGCCAAATTCTATTGCAGTTATTGTGAATGAAACAGTTTTACTTCACGTCTACAACAAGTAAAAAGGAAACAAAGAGTGGCCATGAAATACTGTGCTCTGTAATCTCAGCTCTGACCAAGTATCATATACAGACCCGAGATGCCTAATCACAAGATTAATCCTCCAGTGTCTACAAGCTCTTTCAGCTGCAACATGAACAAGCAGCAAGCTCAGACTCAGAGCTGCTTTGAATTACATCAGCAGCAACAACCTTACGTGTTCATGCTCCAAGATGTGGAATTCCTGCAATGTGATGGTACATCTGACCTGGGCAGGGGAGGTGAGTGGATGTGGTACCTGACTTTTTTTCACTGCCATGCAACCACCTGTGGATGATGGGCAGAGGCAAAATGGCACAAACCCATTCTGTTAGTGCCAGCAGTCCCACTCTTGCTTCTTTACTAGATTGCTCTTGTTTTCCTTTGAGAGAGGTTTGTAACATATGAGCTTGTGCCCAATTAGGCAAGAGTTAAAAACAGCAATTAAAAATACTAACATTTAATTTTAGAAAGTGGAGGCAGACTGGAATAATCCAGAGCAGACAGCAGGGTCAACAACAGACGTGGTCTGTAAATTGACTCTGTCTGGAGTGAGCAAACTAGGTAACTGCTGATTAGGCAGGTCTTGTGATGTGCCTTTTGTGAAAACAAATTCAAGCTGCAGCCTTCCATACCCAGTACGGCTGATGATGGGTTGTTACTTAAAGGTCTGGCAAAGCAGCTTTCAGATCCTGAGCCTGTCAGAAAAAAACAGCATGAGGGGACACAAATAATGAAAACAAATGTACACAGAGAACTGGACAGATAACACCAGTGTAGAGGTCAACACTGTGATATGCCCTGAAATGTATTGCAGGAAACTGCAAAGTCAAAGCTGACCCAGGACACCAAAATAGTTTCCATGTGTTTATTACTTGCTGTGCTTGGGCCCTGGTGGGGCAAACAGTATCAGTTATGTTTTTCTTTCCCCATGCAAGGTGTCACGGTTTTAAGATGCTTCCTATTGCTCGAGAGACTGTGTAAAACTGCACTGACAGGTACAAGTGGTTGGAGGGGGGGGGGGAAAAAAAGGTAGCAACTAGTGATGGCCATGCCAGGGGAGGTTGGAGAGAATTTACAAATGTCATGGCCAGCCGGAGCAGTGCTGATGTGCAAAGCATGGGTCAGCACCAGCAATCACCATGGTGGTGCTGGGGGTTTCAGCTATTCCTGCACACCTTAGTGACTACAGGACCTTTTCCTATTAATTCAGCATGAAGATAGTTTTCAGACAGCACTTAATGAATCACTTCCCTTACAAATGAGTAGCAGAAAACATCCTCTAATCAACAGAACCCTCTCATTGATGCTATTTTTTTTTTCTCCGCAGGTGTTTTAAAAAAAAAAAGTCTTATTTCCAGCTGTTGCATATGCACAATTCACAAAATAGCTGAGAAATCGGAAGCAATCTCATGAATTTCTAGTCAGACCTTTCTGACTTGGAGATGGGACTGAGCAGAGGAAGGTAATAAAAGGGGGACACTTGGTTGATTTACTTCTTGTGAGTATGAGGTCTCAGACTGGCACTAGGAATAATTCTTTTTTTTTTTTTTTTTTTTTTTTAAAGAACAATAATTCCGGTGTACTTAAGTGAAGTAGTTACTAATTTTACAAAAAAAAAAAATCACAAAGAAACAAAACCTGTAGGCAAATCTACTATAATTATTACTTGACTCACTCTGCAAAAGGCAGATGCTATAATTTTACATGCACTTCCAGCATCAGCTGCTGAGCTTTGGAAGACCAGCTCAGCTAACCTGACATCGCAAAGAAATACAGAAGAATGGAAAAAGTGGCATTGATGTTTCAATAAGTGAGATTGTTTCCTCTGAGTCAGCATGAACAAAATGCCATGGAAGTGTTGGAGGATCTAGGAGGCACAACTTTTAAATAGACTTAAAATCAGGACCCACCTTCTCACTGAGTGGGACACTCTCCAGTGCACAGATAATTGCCTGTATGTGGTCATATCCTTCAAGGGATCCAGACTCACAGTGGGAAAATACAGAAGAATTTTGGTTGTTTGCTATATGTGCGAGCTTAATAAACACTACTGGATATTTCTACATCACACAAACTGGTTCCGAAGGAAGAAATTGAGATCTCTTAAATAGGACTCCTGTTGTAGCACTGGACCTTCATCCAGAGAAGTTCTCTGCAGGCTCCTGTCCAGTGCCAAGTAAGGTTTGTGCCTTGGTAACATTGTGCCCCAAAGTCATGGCTCTTATCACCTTTGTGGTTAAGCCTTTAACCCAGATGTAACTTCTGGTGGTCCATTTGTCTTGCTGCCAGCAGCTGCGTCCTACAAAAATGTTCATATTCCAAATTAGACATGGAGGAATTATAGGTTGGAATTAAATCTGCGTTTCCCATTTGGCTTTATTCTGATCCACAATTGTTCTCACAGTACAGTTAAAAATAAAATGACCTCTTTCTTTTTCTAACTGCTGTCAAAATTGTCATTCCCCACCAGATGCCCTAACTTCCAACTGCTCCCCGCTGGTACTGCTGCCCCTGTTGTCTCTCAGTCCAAAGAGCTTCTGAACAAGAGACATGCTTTTATGGAGCCTGGCAAAGCTTCAGAAGGGAAAAGGAAAAATCAATACCGCTTCAAAGCAAAGTCTTTGCTTCAGTGAATATGACATTTGCCCTTTCTTCACTAGTGGGAAAAACAACAAGGACACTTACGCCAGCAATGGAAATAGAATGAATGACAACAGAGAGACCTTCCAGGTTTGACTTGTAAAGGGAAATGACTTTATAGTCATTGTCCCTATTTGGTGACATCAAAAGCAGGTGTAGGGTGTTAGGTGGTGCAGTCTGAGAATGAAGGGGAAAGTAACACAAAGTCAAAGAGAAGAGTTGAAGGAATTCGGAACAAGTAATAATGGACTCAGCTGAAAAGATGGAGAACAAAAGACAGAATAAAGGTGAAGTCCATTGCTGCACAATCAAATCAACTACAAAATATCACCTGAAAATGTGGGCCACAATACTAAAAGGACTTACTAGAAAGTTTTACACCATTTCAACAGCTTCACAGCTACTGAAAATGACCAGAGAATTTCAGTTTGCCAATGAATGGCTTCTCACTAAGGCTGAAGCAGGTCAGAAATTTTTCAAGAGAAGTTTCGAGTGCCAATTAAATAAATGAATATTTCTACAAAATCAAAACAACTTTGAAAACCTCTCAGTGATGTTTTTTGGGGGGGTTACAAAAATTTCAAATAAATGTAAAACTTACAACTCTGTTTCAATTCATTTTCATATTCAAATTTTCATTAATTTCCGTTTAATTCTGACTGCTTTTTGTTTCCAGTTCTTTTTGTTTCAAAACTAGATGCTTGTTCCAAGTCCCTAATTTCATTCTGCTTTGACTATGCCGCTTCTTAGTTAGTTTTCCAAGTTGTTTTGTTTTGATGTTTCTACTTCTGTGTCATTTCTTCAAATGCAATTTTGCAGACTGCTTTCTTTTAGAATAAAATGCATTGTTTCAATAGGCTCTGTGTCTTGGTTTGAAAATACTCTTTTGTAAAATTAAAAAAAAAAAAAAAAAAAGTATTTTCCTTATGTGAAGCTGTGCAAGCAGCTGCAGCTGCCCCCAGCAGTGGATAATTTACAGCACCTACCTTCCCCCGCTGAGAGGGGATCCTGGGTCAGATGCTGTTGTTGCAGTCATGTAATGGAGCAGACTTCATCCTTGGTGAATCAAATAGCATGACTTCTGAGAAGCACACTCGTAGTGTAGCAGGACAGTCATGTACTCATACTCTGACCCCTGTACTTGTGCTGGGTGAGAGTTCTGCAGCTACAAGAATCAATAAAAATGTATTGATTTCTCTACACTGTCATAAAGCTTGTCTGCTCTTATCTGCGGTTTGCAAGCTGAAAAAGAAGACTGTAAAACTACAATTGTCTTAGACTTTCTCTCTTTTTATCACCCCCATTTTGAGCTCCTTACACCAGAGACCAAGATCTGTTTCTGACAAAGCCATCCGGCCAGGGAGCCATAGCCCCAGTTGCTGTATCACAGCATCCTACTCTCCTAACACTTTGTGTTGAGAAAACAGCTGCTTTTGAAGCTTTCTAAGTAAGAAGTGTAGGGGGGATAGCCCCAAAGAGTCAAGGTGACTGACTTATCTGGGGCTTGACACATCCCTCTACATGCAAGAAATAGTAGTCAAGGACATGTAAAAATAAAATGAAGAGGTTGGTGTCTCTCTGGGTATTCCAGATTCACATAAAGTTATTTTTTCTGGGTCATTTCAGCTCCCTTTGCAATGGTTTGATGTTTTCTGTTCTAGGAAGAAGATAGGTAGCCATCTGAAGAAAATAGGAATGTCCTCCATTGTTGGAAGCTGTCCCAGTGGCAAAAATGAATTGGGAGAAGGGTAAAGTAGTGTTTTCAATATTTAATTTCACAGCAACTGTCACCTAAAGCCATACATGTCAATAAATGAATAGGTAGATGTCTGCCTTTGGTATTCGTGCAGATTATTTGGGAAGCTTGGCTTCAAACTTCTGGGCATGGGTGCCACTGTTTGTCAACCAAGTAGTCAGTCTTGGTTGAATCCCAAAGTCCTGATAAAACACCCACAGCACACCCACAGAGCAAGCAGGTCAGGAAAGATTCACCCAGAAGACAAAGCCACTGCAGAGCGCAATTTTATGATTTCCATTATTTCATTGGCTAGGTCAGCGGTATCACTAAACAACCATGTTAGAGTGTTGCAGAACAACAAAATTGTGAACAGAAGTGAAGTATCTTACAGCATTTAAAAGCATCAGCTTTGGATGCTTTTGTTTCTGTGGAGGATGAGGACTTTGACACTCAGCTATTCCTATTGATAAGGTCCCCAGCTGCACTCATTTTAATAAAAATATGTGCAGTATGGCAGATAAAGCTGCGATGAGTGACAGATACATGTTACCACTGCTCGAACGACCAAATGCATAAATATCATTATCAATATTTAAATTGTGTTACTGAGGGTAACATATTTGTGGCACATAATACTAGTAGCCACTGCTTTCTGCTCTATCAGCTGAAGGGCAAGAGAGACCTGCTAACAAACAGGAAAACACTGTGTGATTTGTCTGCCCCACTGCCACTTGTGACTTTCCCTGCAATGCTGGCTTCAAGCACATCATTTTAAAAATATGACATTATAAATTTACACTGCTGGGGCTATTGCAATCAGGATGTTGAGCCAGGCTCACATGCACTGTTTGTGATTAGTGCAGTCTACAGCTGATAATATACAGAAGGAAAAGCCTTAGATCTGAGCCATAGCCTTGCAACAGAATAGGACATACCATAACATACCTTTTACATGCAAGTCAATATATACTTTGGGTTTTGGGTAGGCTTTAAAATATGTTTATTCAAAGGAAAAAAAATACAATTCTTCCTAAATAAACATATATAAACTCACATCTCTTCCCTCCCTTCCTCTCAGGCAGAAATCAGGATTCTGTAGCCCACAGACCACCGAGTCATGTTGAAGTACAGAAAATATAGCCCAATCAAGTCAGTAAAACAACCCAGATTTTAGAGATGAAGGTCTCTAAATTAAGAGTGTTGTGCTGCTGACCCCCAGGCTGTTAAAGCCTGTGACTGTTGGTTCCAGCACCACAGTTGCTATGGCAATTCATATAGACAAAAGCAGTAACCTTTCAGGATCCAACCAGGTAAAAAAAAAAGGGACTTAAATTATACTCAGAAACAAACAGGAAGCTGATATAGATGCCAAAGCATCGATATACTGTATTCTCTGCGTCTAATATCATTTCACAGCCAGGCAGCTGCATTCTGTACGAGCTGCACATTCCCAATTCCTTTGAACATTTGCACCACATAGAGCACATAGCAGTAACTCTGACTTGGAAAAAAAAAATCAAAAAAGTCTTATGAAGAAACTGGAAAAAAAACAACAAATATTGAAGCAGACCCAGACAGTGCCTGCTTGGGTACTAGAAAGAAAAGGTACGATGGTGTCTTACTTTCAGACAGATCAGATACATAGGAATTTTTCAGTCTTTGACATGATGCTAAGAGGAAAATCAAGCACCTGCATATGACAAATCTTTGTAACAGCAGGGAGACAAGCATGTGAGTACGACAGGATCTGATGTATTTTAGAAAGAATGCTGGACCTCATGTTTATATTTAATTAGTGAATACATCTTGTTCAGGCTCCTGAGACCATAGCACCCTAAATTGCATTAAAATATGCTTCTCGGTAGAAATGGATTTGGAAAAGGCAACAGAGTTATCAGTACCTACTCTTATACAACTGCACAACTACATAATCTTAGTTTTGTCATCTCCAGTAATGAAGTCAGTGATATAAATAACATATTTAATGGATGGAGGCCACAGATTTATCACACTACTACAACTTTGGTATATTCATCACAAATGTCATTACAAAGGAAAAAAATACCACACCAAATAACAGATAAAACATGGATCTGAGTCTGCTTCTGTAAGTAGGATTTTCAATCCTTGACTTCTTTTTCCTCACCTGGTGGCACAAATGACCCAAACTAGATGACAAACAGATACTCTGCTTCTCTTTCCACCAAGCAGCCAGAAGGGCTTCACGGCTGGCAAAATCAGAAATTCTGCGACTTCAAGACCATGGCACAAGAGCTTCTTTATGGGGCTCTATCAAACAAGAAATGGTGACTTGCAAGACTGCAAGTGTGAAATCAACAGCAATCTGTCAGCTCTCATTGACTGTGATAGCAGGACTCACCTTGACTGTATCAAGAATTTGACCAAGCCATCATTGCTGTTAACTTTGACGAGTATCATTGCAGGGAAGAAGTGTCCATATCTCCTGTCAGGTCTTCCTTGCAAAGCAATGTGCTGACACAACTCAGTGCTGTAGCATTTCATTTCCTTGCTCTGCCTGCATATCTTCCTTCCCAGAGAACTCCTGATACACCAAGTAAATCAAAGGTATAAGAATTTATGGAACCCAAAGCAGCACTATTTTTTTGGAATGACATCATGATTGTATATGGGTACTAATAAAAGGCAAAGGTTCCCTGAAGCTGCAGGCTATAAAGTGTAGTAGAGCAATATGATTAAGACAGAGTTAAGCTGTATTAAACTTTGAAGAAAAAGGCATTCCATAGTGACACGTTAATAGATCCCAGGAAAGATTTGTTAATGGACTAAAAATCGAGAAGCTATTTGTAGGCAGTATTACAGAAAAAGAAAATCACTATTTCTATACAGGTGAGATGCACTTATGAATGAGCATTACAAGAGGGAGAGGTATACATGGGGATGCATGGCTGGGGCAGTCACTCGGGGCTTTTCCCAGAGCACTTCCAGCCCAGGGGCTGCACCACTGTGCACAGGGACTGCACCGCATGCTGCCACCTTACCTGCCGAGCACTGACAGCCCAGCACTGGGGCACCCCTGGGCTGACCCATGGGGTCAGCATGGGGTTACACTGCTGAGAGACAAGGACCTTTGGTATGTGCTCTTAAGGATTTTAGAACAGATTCAAGTAGGGCATGTGCTATACACAATTTGGACGTCAATCTCTGAAGAGAGAGAGATCTTACTCGCTTGAAATTCCTGTTTGAGGTTTGTCTTTTCATCACACAGCATATGTGTGAATAAAACCTGATTCAGGTAGTTTGGGATGTGAAAATTTCCTGAAGACTTCTTCCTGAGTGTGAACCACAGAGTGTCACACTGTATATCCAAATTATGACTACTTTGCAATTAAAAGACACTGCATTTGGGCAATAGGTACAAATGAAATGCAAAGTCTTCAAGGCATTGTAAGGACCTTGTAAGGACACAGAACCCAGACAAAACTTTGTCTAGCTGGTAATGAGGTACTAAAAGCCACCTGAAAACAATTGTAATAAGGAGCAAAATGACATTAAAATGCGTGTCTTGGCCTGATCTCAATTCTGTGAGCAGCAACAGTGACCATCTTTTGAAAGGCAGAAAACACCAGAACAAGTAATATTGTCACCTTTCAGTCACAAAAGGTTGATTTATTCTTGCTGCATTGTTATAAAAGGTACCATATAGTTTGTAATGTGCTGAGAGCAGTGGGGGATGTTTACTCATCCTGTCTTATATCTCTGGCTCAACTTCATTTTTCTAATCAGATACTTTTAGTTTCCCACAATATTAAACAAAAACAGAGAAAAGGCAAATAAATCAAGCACTTTTCTTCAAATTAGTTCATCATCTCCTCTGTGAGTGGTCAGTTTTGTATAAGCTATCAAGCATCTCTCAAACCAACATTTTTCCCATGACACTGAGTTCCATGAATAAAATTTTTGATTATATCAATATGTCAGAAATTAACACTTCATGATTATGTGTGTTTATTTATTTATTTATAGCATCCATATCCATAGTCTTAACTCTAGACAATTTATTTTCTGTCTTGTCCAGATGCACCTAAACTGCTCAGATTTCTGAATTTAAAATCTAGTCTACATTTTGTAAACAATGAAAAAGTGGCATCAGGAATTATGGGCTTGGCTTTGGTGTATTTCAGTGGTGAGAAGAATTAATAAAACAGCACTGGTGCTGCTGCAGCCCAGTCTTGCTGTGTTTTTGCCAAAACGTTCCTGGGCTTCTCTCTTCAGATTGAAGGCCGTGGGGACACTGTCAAGATGCTAACAAATACAGAACCTGGATAATGCTTCATTTGCCCCCTTGTGTGCTGAAGCCCCAGGTCAGGACTGGGCTTCTCTCAGGCCTTGATGGCCAAGCATTGGCCCCCTGGGAGCCTAAAGGCAGGCTGAGGTAATTGGAGCCAGGTGCTCTGGGAGCTCAGCTAGGGGCCTGGAAACCACACTGAGGTGTCAAGATGGAAGGGGTTGGTTTCAGTCCCTGAGTGTCATCAGTCGTGGCCTAGAAGTGGTAGGGAGGGAAGTACCAGCCGCTTAGGGGGAGAAACTGAAGAGAAACCTCCAGAAAGTGGGGGAAAAACCACAGTTGTGGGAGGAAGGATGGTGGGCAGGGGATGGCAGGGGCACCGCTCAGGGGCCCTGATCTCCCACAGCTGCACACCAGCTGCAGGAAGGGCATAAAGGAGTGAGATGGACTGAGCACCTTCAATTAGATCTCATCAGAGTGGAGATAGATGTTTGGCCTTCTTAAGGAAAAGGTAGGACAGAATTTATAGGGTTTCTTTACCAATATTCCTGAATGGATGTGAGTTGAACTAGGAAGGTCTGTTAGAGCATGTATGAGGGGTTGTTTTTGCGTTGTTTTGTGAATTTGCTGAGGTTCCTTCTCCCTCTTCTGCTTTTTTCAAGTGCGTGTTAACTGTCAGCACTCCAGGAAGGGGCTTGTGGGGGGGAACAGCCCTCTCCTGGGAGGCTGGAAACCCCTGAAGGGAAGGCAGCTCCTGGAGGCCCTGAGGCATGGACACAGGGCGGTGCCTCCTGTGCTGCATGGTGCTGGGCAGTGGGGCTTCGGGCGGTGGTCTGAGCAGGACATGGGGTAGGACAGGCAGCGGTAACTGCTGACATTGCTTTCCCTCTAACAGAGCAACGTAATGCATCCAAAGAAGAAAAGGTTTCAGTATGGGGTGGTCCTGCTTAATATACATGTATATATATATTTATTTATCTAAAAAAGTTCTATGCAGTAGGAAAACATCTAAGTGTTGACTTTCAAGTTACATGATTTCAATTTCCTTATTGATTCAATGCTTATGCATGCTTCTCACTTTTTTTCCCTCTCTCTCATGTTTTTGTAACAGTTAACACTCAAATTTATGCTACATGAGCTCAAACTGTCCTAGGGCTTTTTGTTTGTTACAAGTCACAACATATTTTGTTGTTGTTAGATGACTTCTGTGTTAATAACTACTTAGCTTTTTCTTCTGGTTTTCATTTTCACTGAGGAAGTAATACCCCTTTCCCTCCTTCTGGAAGAAGGGACATGACTATATATACATATATGTATTATATCGATATATATTTCTTAAGGGAGAATAGTACTCCTTCCTAAAAATAGCTAGCTTCCGGTGAGCATGGTAAATCATGAAATTGTGTATTTATCATTTATTTTTATTTTTTTTTAAAGGCATGATAGAGAGAAAGGTCATTTAGCAAATCAGGTACAAAACTAAGATCTATATTTTAAGAGCTGCAGGGAGCTGGAAGAAAATTGGCTCTTGTGATGAAGCATTATTCAGTCCATCACACATGTGAACTCCAATTTTGCCCCTGAGGTGAAGAAAGTGGTCTTTTTTTCCCTTCTATGTAACCTCAAAGTTTGTAGGATTTTCACTTTGCGCACTACTATACTGCTTTGCAGTGTCTGTGACACACATAATGATTTGGGATATGCACACGTAGTGGGGCAAATAGATGTTTATTTGCAGTTAGGCAGGCAAGGGTAAAAGGAGCAGGATGGCACTGCAATACCATGCTTTGTTCTGTATCTCTTGTGATGTTCATTGCTCTGGAAGTCATATGTGTATTTGAAGTATTAGGGAGTCATCAACGCTTCTGTATTGCCCCCAGAAGTGCCTGTGCTCCAGGGCTCAATCTGGGCTCAGGCCTGCCTTGTGATCTGAAGGTAGGGTAGGTAAGCTAGTAAATGAAAAATTGGGACACCAAGCCCAGTAATTTGAATGGATGTATTGCTATAAACCATAAATAAACATACTCCAAGATGCAGGAATGTGTGCCAAGTGGGTCTCTTCCTGGACAGAGCTTTGGCAAATGGTAGTTTCAGTGTCCTGGAAACAATAGGTGTTTTTGGAGGGCATGGAGAGCTAGAGGAAAGGGGGATGTACTGTAACAGCATTTCTTCAGTATTTCCCTTCTTTCATGTGCAGCTTATTACCTTTAGTGTCGCTGTGATGCATGAGAGTGACTGTGAGTGATGTTGATTATGTGCTGTGGGGAGGATGGAGCTTGAATTCTCCTCTTTGACTTTCTAGCGCTTCTTTCTGGTACAGAGTAAGATTATTTTCTTGCCTCTTCCTGTTCCTCTTCAGAGCACTCTAAGAATACTAACAGCATTCTTGTTCTACTGTTCTTTGCTGAGCATAGGGCTGCAAAAATCCAGCTGGCACTTGCACAGAGATTCATATGGAAAACTGTCCTGGCTTTCTCCTCTTAACCCTCTAGAAGGCCAGCCATTCAGTGTTTCAAGATATACATGTACATTAAACAATAATAAATCATGCAAGAATATCATGAAAGAAACTACTGCTGTGTATAGCTCCATAGTGGAGATTGATGTGCAAAGACTGTAGCTTGAAGACAGAGAGCAAATCTTGTGAAAATTTTAGTACTTTTTTTCCTTAAGGGAGGGGGGGAAGGAGAGGGCAGAATAAGGTTTAGATAGAAAGAAAAATAATTTGAACAATATTCTGAGCAGAAAGAGCCAGGAGGAAGTTGTATGCATTTCAGAGAGACAGATTGGGGAAAGAAGCCTGGCAAAGAAAATCCTTGTAGCAAAGCTGCTAAAATGGCATTGTCTTAAAGCAGTGAAACAACTCTGCTTTCTCACATTTCTCTGCATGAGTTAACTTGACCCCGAGCCATTGTTTCCTATGGAAGTGGAATAGCTTGATAGGCAGCGTGAGGCAAAATTATTTCAAGTCTTTCAGCATAGCTTCCTGTATCCAAAGAAGTAAACATGGACATCAGCATGTAAACAGGATGCTCAGCTGTAAATTAGAGCAAGACGTAGCTTGTTCTACATTCAGCTTTTCCAAAAATAATTCTGCTTTAGTAAATAAGGCATTCTGTATGTGTATCCTACTTTAACACATTTCAGATTGCTGTCAACAAACTGTAAGATTTTAGTAGAAGGTGTTTGCTAAATAACAAGTAAGGCAAACTGGATTTTCTAAATCAGATGCTCTCTATTTTTGTTGCTAAACTGTATGGAATATGCCTTTTCCATATTTGGATAAATGCTACTAGGGATTTACTGCTCTATTTTTGAATGTGGTTGTTCTTATAGAGTAGTCTTATGGCTGAGGTACTGGGATAAACAGGAGGTGGGTATTAGAGCTTTAGTATTGCAGGAGTGGGGCTCTTTAAAAGTACAATTTGCCAAGTAGGGCTGGTTTAAAAAAGTCTTTTTTGTATGTAGGGTGTTTTTTATATTTCTGGCAAGGATGTGAGCTCTTTGGTTTCTTGACAAAACTGCTGCAGTTTTTCTTGGAAATCATAATTTGGACGCAGAACTGCAGCTCATAAAATAAGCCATAGTTCCCATGGTATGCTGCGTCGCCTGAATACAGAGAAACTGATAAACCTGGCTTTATGGAGGACCTGACAGCAGCCTTCCAGTGCCTCTGAGGAGGTTACAGAGCAGACAGAGCAAGGCCCTTTACAGCACTGCATGGCAGGAGGTTGAGAAGCAATGGACATAAACCAGAACAACAGAGGTTTAGGTTGGCTGTGAGGGGAAAAACTTTCTCCTCATTAGGCTAGTCAAGCAGAGTTTGGCCAGAGAGGTTGTGTAGTCTCCACCTGTGGAGATTTTCACAGCCTGACTGGATAAAGCTCTGAGCAATGTGGCCTGACCCCAGTGCTGACCCTGCTTGGAGCAGGAGAGGTGACTACAGCCTTCCCGGTCCCTCCCAGCCTGTGCTATCCTGTGATCCTCCTGTATGTAGAACGGTAAGGAGCCCAGTGCAGAACTGCGTGAAATACTCAAATATCAGTTCTAAGAAGATGAGATGCTTTGAGTGAATTTTTTATACCCTATCTAAATTAAATGTTTTGTCTTAAATGCTGCCTGTTCCTTACTGTCCCTTCCCACCCCTCTCCTCACTTACTGGGACAGGCAGACAGATTTTGGATCATGACTGAATATTTTTTTTATCAAAAAATCAGTGCATCTGTGCCAACTTCCTTTTGACTCATGGGCAACACAGCAGGCACAGCAAACTGTAGCCCAGGTGCCTGGGGATCTTCTTTTGACCTTCCAGGGGAGATGCTGTTTTTAACATTAATTAGGTAGCAGGAATGCAGTAGGTACAAGGCAATGCGGTCACTTTCTGCCTCCTTAAACATCAGACCCAGTTTCTGTAAAGCACTGCTTAGATTATTTCAGAAATAGTGTTCTCAGTATACTGTTGGAAGGGAAGTCAGATGTCTTATTCCTAATATTTTTTGACAAGAGTAAGTAAACCACCCTTATTTTTAACCTATCCAGATGTAGCATATATTGCAATCTACATCACAGCTTCCATAGAGGTACAGTGCCTGGTGTCAGAAATGAGTGATGTTGATGGAGGGTGAATTCAAAGCGTGTAAGGCATGTTGTAAATATAAGGTAAAGCAATAATGGGAAAAGAAGGGTGACTGCTTGTGGTCTCCGCTGTTTCTCCTTCCCTGTGTTAATGCTACAGTTACAGTACAGCTTGCTGTACCTGTTTGCCTCTTCACTGCCCTTCAGTTTCAGGTAGAGAAGTGTGAGGAGGCAAAATCAACAGGCTAAGACCTGTCTTTGCTTTTCAGGTACGTGCCTGTATCACTACTAACAGTATGTATTTAAGGGCTTGTAAGTGCTCAGTCTCAGCACAGCTGGTTACAGTGAGACCAGATGAGCAGGCTCTTCAACTCTGATATTGATTTACCTCGGTTGGTATCTTGGTGTAATTTGCACCTTGTCTGCACCAATAAGTGCAGATGCATCTGAAGAGTGGTTGATTTCTTGCTTCCAGAAATGCAAGTGTTGCACTTGCCCCTGTAGTAGAGACCTTGTGGATTTAAATATTCGGTTAATGGTAACTGGTGAAAGCCATATCTTAACAGGCTGAATTCTTGCTGCACTTCATTTTGATGCACAGGGTGACTTTAGAGTAGGAAGGGCTTCAAAAGGAAAATGTTTGTCCAAGGACACTTCTCTTTCAAGTCCATGAAGAAAATGAGGAGGGGGATCCAAAGGAGCAGCTACCAGCTTATTGATGGTGGCCTGCTGATGCAAGCCTGTTAAGTGACAGACCATCAAGAACAATGATTATGCTTTCAGCCTGGGATATATCCTCCTGAGCAGCCAAGCAGTTTGTAGAATGGCTTTGGATCCATGCCACCTTCAGCTTAAGAGTCATACTCCAAGCTGCTGAAGAATATCACCCTAGCAGCTAAAAACTGGGCACTGCGCATGCCAAAGTGCTCACTTTGGTATTGAATTATTTTCTATCCCTGCTATGGAAAGGAATTTCTCTAGGTATATTCTTAAATGCAGTTCTAGTTCTGCTAAAAATGGCAAGGAGAATCAAGAAACGCAGCATGAGACTATCAAGTGACAGGCAAGACCGGAACAAGTTTTATCAATCTCTTAAAGATTAGTATCTGACTTTTGTTATCTTTGCTCAGTTTATAGATGTTACGCATTCCTTGCTTTAAGCTTGATGTTCTAAGAACAGTGTTGCTTAGCTGGGTGAGGCTCTGGGCACCTCTCTTTATGACGTACTCCAAGATGATATTATGGACTCTTCAGAAGGAAAACTAGCACATAGCTTGGAGCTTGAACTAAAGATAGTTTTTTGGCACTCAGATTCCAGGTTAAAGGGTGCTATGATCCCTCAATAGCTTTTAATTAGATGGAGAGTCTCTAGTTAGCAGTGCGATGTTTGAAAACAGGGCTGTTCTTATGGATAACTTTTCCTTGCAGTATAGAAAAATCAAAATGTAGCACTACAGAGGAGAAGCCAGCAACACTGTGTTCAGCCACAGATGGTGGTGGTTATATGGGGAAAGAAGCTACAGAACAATATGAAAAATTGATCCAGGTTAATTAGTACAACTGTTTGCAACACTTATCCACTAACAGAACATTAGCGCTATCCCTGCAAGAGATAAGCTGCAATGAAGTAGTCTATTACCCATGCCCCTGACTCTGCTGGTGCTGGTCATGGGAGCTCTGCATGAAAGGCAAGGTCAAGCTGCATGCATCCTACTGTGTTATCTGAATTCTAGGTACTATTTAAAAGGGAATGATGTCTGAAGGTAGAGAGCACATTGCTCTAAAGCATTTAAAGTGCAAAAGAAAATGAGCTATATTCTGCCATTCTTAAAACATGAGATCTAAAAAATACAAATATAGGATGTATTTTATTTTATTTTTATGGGCAACAGCAGTGCAACTCTTGGTCTGCTGCACAGTCAGCTTTTTGGCATACCACAAAGTCAGAGTTCTTGATTAAAATCATAAATATCTACAGCTTCAAGCTGGCTGCTGAAGCTATTCTGCTAAACCTGTATTGAAAAAAAAAAGTAAATATAGCTGCTTCTTCCCAAATTCTCCTCTAATGACATTGTTGTTCTAATAAAGTGATTAGACCTTCTTATCCCAGCTAGGGATGCTGCTAAACGAAGTTGAAATACCCATCTTGCTGGGATTATCCTTCAGGCACAATTTAAATGACCCACCAGCAAATATATCTGCTTTAACGTGACATTTGTTGTCCTTGCTGCTTTCTCCTACTAGTTCTGTATGAGACTAATCTTTGCCATGAATAGTGCTTTAAATAAATAAATCTGTCTTTTTCTTAGAAACAACAACCTTGTTGATAAGCCCTTCATTTTCTTTCACTGATGAACTCCAATTTGTATTCTGCTTCGAAAGCATCTTTATCCTTGGAAATATCAAGCTACACCATCACAAGTCAAAAAGCCTGATCATTCAGAGGCAAATTGTCTTGCTCCATGCACTGGTGCTCAGTATGAAAGTGAACCAGACCAGTAAAAACCTATTTATATGATGGCATCTTCAGCCTGCAGAGTGTCTGCAGAAGTTAGTCTGCAAAGGTCCTTTGTTCTACTTAGGCTACCACCTTAGCAGTTTGTATGTTGTGTTTTGCTTAAAAGCTAATTTAATCACCCTTAGTTTTCAAAGCCTTGGCCACAGAGTAAACCCGTTAATATCCCAAGACAATACCAACCCAAATGAGAATCAATGAAAACACTAAGCCTGCCTTTCTGCCATCTGATACGAGGCACTGAAGCACCACTACCTCTCTCAGGTCTGTTCTGGATCCCTTCTGCTTCCCTATATTACAGCTCTTTCTGATTTTATTCAGGCTAGCATCTACAGTCACTGCTCAGTATTTTACCCTTTGCCCAGCATTTTACAAAAAAAAAAAAGGCAAGATTTTCTTATAAAGCATGTATTTGGCATGTATTTCTCTTTACCAGCCTCAGCTATGGATTTGTTTATCCTGATTAGAATGAAAGCCTGTGCACTGCCAGCACTAGTGCGAAGAGATCAAGTGGGATTCAGAGTCATGTGTTTTCATTTAAATTGCAATCACAGAAGTGTGTTTGAAATTAAAAGGTTTAATAACACATTCTTTACACTGGCCTGCATTAGGACAAGTAAATCGGGTACAGGCTGTGCTTTAAAGAAAACCTAAGCCCCGGAAAAAACACCCTCCTCCAATTTATCCACTTTAATCTGTGTTGTGTTTTTTTTTTTTTATTGCCATTACTTTACTTCAGCTATATGCGACAAATGGGTAGCAATGATAGAAGCAGATATGGTTTTGATAAAATTCAGGTGTCTTACTAGGTTTGCAGTTATCTTTTGGTGTTTACACTATTTGACTCCCTTTGTTACACTTTGCTTGGGCATATATTTGGAAAACATTGAAGAATTCCAGCTACCAAATCATAGGATGAACTTTACTGCATGGCTTTTTGTTCTCACTCATGTAAATGTTTCTCCTGTAAAGGTATAATTGCAACAGGGTATTAACAGGCATACTCCATCCTATGCCAATCACCTAAAACTGCCTTTGAAATCAGGCAGTTTGCTGCTGTCTCTCATGCCTGTCTGCTATGTATTCTTTTATGGCAATGCAAATAAAATACTTTAACACAGGGTTTCTGTTTTAACCTAACAGAGGGTTCAGACTACTCACAAAACTGGGTACAGATTTAAAAGGAGGCTTTTACGTAGGACTGCTGTGTAACAGAATCTGCTCTGCTGTGGGTACAGCACATGAGGTGAGCAGGAAAGACCATGGAAACAGCAAAGAGGGCACAGAACTCTGGCATTTTCCTGGATTTTAGATACTTGGGTCTGAATTATGGTAGGCACAGGCCTCCTGACAGCCGCAGAATAGGCAATGTGCAAGCTTTTGCAAGCGTGACTCTGAGCAGGTGCAAGGAAACAATTCAAGTTCAGCACGACGGTCTCTGTGCAGCGGGTAATGCTTCTCTGCGGATCTGTGAAAGCAACGAGGGCCTGGAATGGAAATCGGCGTTGACCTGTTATCTTCACTTGGCTCTGCACAGCGAAAATGAGCTAAACCAAGAACTTGCAATGCAAGCCATATGCTAGAGTCATCTGCTGGTGCTCAGAACAGTAGGGACAGGTTCTGTTCCCGTCAATAGGAGGGCTAATGACTTGACTTACTGCTTCCCAACAGTTTCACCAGGGGCTGAGCCTATTGCTACTGCTAGAATGTGGTTTTGCTCAATGATGTTTTTGTGAATATTTCATTTTTTCACACCTGTCCCCAGTGAGTTAAAATTGAAGTGTTCTTGATTCTGTTGATTTATGTGAAAACTACAGTTTTCAAAAAAGAAAATCATGTTTTCTTATTTAATCAGCCTGCTTCAGGGAGAGGATTAATGTAAGTATAACTCCTATTTGTGTGTACCCAGTATTGTATAATAGGGGGGGTTGTGCCAAACAAACAGGCAGGTCCTGCCTGAAAGAGCTTATATTCTAGTGGGACTAATAAAAATGCAGAACAAAATACAAACATCTGGCCATTGCAGTTGATCTTAAATAGAAAGGGTTTAAATTTGTATGTTGCTGTGACTTGTCCAAGCAATCCAAGTGCCCCACTATTGTTATGATAACCTGTTTGGTTTCTTTCCAAAGACTCTCTCTTAATACTCTCCCCTTCTAAACGCGACTCGTGTCCCAGTATTCTGAATTTTCAGGAAATGCCTTCTTAGAACTTTCAACTCCCTTCCTTGTTTTAGAATCTTTTGTGATAATTTCTTCTAAGTTATAGTTTTTCTCCACCGCTGATATGTTCCATATGGTCATTTCAATCCTATAGTCAATTATATACCTCTATAGGGAAGCACTGCACTTGGCATAGGCTTCCATGATTCTCCTCATGGATCACTGGGTAAAGCTTCCCCTTCTTAGGACTCTTATTGTAATATTTGTTTTTAGCAGTTTAAACAGTCGTGAAAAAGAATCACAAACTACATCAAGAAAACATTTGTAGGTGTCATCTTGAAAATGAGATGAAACCTTGAAAATGCAAAGAGGTTTTTAGAAGCTAGTTAGGCTTGTGTTGATTTAAAAAGAAAACCAAAACAAAACAACAGGTTCCTTTCTATTCATAAGTAACAAAAAAAACACTTGGTCAACATGTTTTTATTCTTTCCTTACTTCTGTGACAGTCAACTTGCTGGGATGAATCCTTCCTATAACTTGTAGACTGTTTTTTTTATGTCTTGTCAGAGATAAGGTGATTGTAGAGAAAAACAATGATGATAGGGATCTGTAATTATTTGTGACTGATGAGCATATCTGACATTCTTTCCTGGTATTCACTGATATGTCTAGGAGATGAGAGCAAAACAGACAATTTTCTCTGCTGGCACAGTATATATTTTATGTTCAAGATGCAGCTTGCCGTGAGATTTTGGACAGGATTGCTATACCACAGTGTGAAAATATTAGTAAAAACAATGCATGTCTGGGGAACAGTCTCCGTTAAATGTTTCTATCTTTCAAGTTGGTACAGAATGAGTAAAGAGAAAATGAGTCCTGTGAGATTGAGAGCTCTTTCAGATGTCAGTTCTTCAATTAATTCTGTAAGGGCAAATCGTAGCATTTTTGAGTAAAGGCCGTATATGTGTTCCTCCTGTTATGAGTGCTGGCAGTATCATTATTTTGAGTGGTAAAAGATTAAGATTCTCCTCTGTGGGAAGTTTTTCTTGATTCAACATGTACTGATATATGGAAAATCGAAACTAGGCTCTATAGCAACATATATGTGTATATACACGAGTGTATGGATATACATGTTTTTGCATATGTATGTATGTATATATATAAAAATCTGATTTTTAAAGTTCATGAGAAGTTTTAGAAAGATTGAACTAGGCTAAATAAGCCCTAGGTCTTGGAGCTCAAATAACTGAACAAGCTCTCAAATCTACCTCTAACCCTCAAAACTACCTTTATCTGAATGGCTTAAATGAAATACTGTTCTCTGGAAGGGTAAGAGGATAATATTTAGTTTAAGTGCACTTTATTTGGTACTTCACAAAATGATCAGTTGTAGGACAATCATTAAAATCATAGGCTATAAGCTACTGTCCTCTGAAGTAAATTACATGTTGTAAGATATGTGGGTCTTTGTCTTTTATCAAACCAAATGGAATGTGTCTAAGCCACTGGGGATTTTAGGTTCTCCCTTATTTTTCTAGGGCTGTTGTTTTTAAATGAAATGTTTTGATTAATGAAGAATAAAAACTCTTACATTTGTGTTGGTTTAAAAATTGCTGTTTTGCTTCAGTGTCTTTTCTTGCTTAGTACTGACCATAATGCAGCTCCTGATAAAATAAACCAATTATGTAAGTGGGGGGTTTCTCCTTCTCCCCACAGTCCCTTTCAGAAGTTATCTTTTTTGTTCAAATACAACTGGAGGTCAGGTTGAGTGAAGAAACCCCATGATGAGTTAAATGATCAAGACCCAGAAAAGCCTGGAGCACTAAAGTCTGTAGTGTTCCTCTTCCATTTGGTGCAAATTACCTATCCCAGCTTCAAACCTCAATGGGGGTGAATATAAATTGTCTTTTATTTAGTCTTAATGTTGTGTTAGCCACCCTACCTGTGCTCAGAGTATTGCTGTAAGTGTGAGCCCTGCAGGTTGCCAAATGACCACTTCCAATGCTGTGTCTTCTGTTCCTGTTCTAGTTTTATTGTTAGGCATCCTGGGTTAGAAGCCAAATGGTGTGTTGAACGTGAGGTGGAGGAACCTGGGCAGGGGGGAAGCCTGCCTGGAGAAGGGCAATGCATGTGGTTAAAAAAAAAAAAGGCATAAGAGGATCTGAAACAGACGGGCTTTGGTGGAAAATTGGATAGCTAAAAAAGAGGTTATATTCTATGAGCAAGATTAAAGGAAATTAAATTGGAGGATTAAGGCTCAGGTTCTGCAGTCTCATTTTCTGTTTCAATTCACAAACACCTTCTAAAACCCACCAGTGACGTGATTATTCTTTAAATAATTAAAAAAGTAGGAGGCAGGTTTTCTCCTCTGTAACATGTGTTTATAAGCTTTATCATAAGAACTGACTCCTCTGTGAAACAGCCTTGAGTATTGTGGAGACCTGCTTGTTAGTCATGTTGGTTTATATTTACCCATTTATATCTCTTGTGAGTTGGCCTATGAACATCTTGAAATATACATCTTGAACTAGTTTCCTATATACGAGTCACCTATTAGGAACTCAAAAGCCTGATCTTACAGTCATTGACAGAAGAAACTTGCTTTTAGTAACCTGTGAAAATGCATATAACAGTCTCAAGGACTTCATGGTAATTGATGGTACTGCATGGGTTTCTCACTAATTCAAAAGTGACAACTTTTGTTTGTTATAACAGCTTAAGCAACAGTAACATTATGGAGATTATTTATTGGGAGAACATTGCTTGAAAGACTGGGCCAGTGTGGGCATGGAAGTGATTCTTGAGCGAAGCACCTTGCTCTTCTGTACTTCTAAATTGAAAGAGGAATAGCGGGCACACTTGGGACAAACAGTTTGGGGGACTGGGGAGAGAGAAGGAGCCTATTTTTATTTTTATAAGTCCAATGCAGAATGTGTGGATGAGAAATGAACTTACCTTTAAATTTCTCCAAGTTGAAATTAAAAGAAAATGTGATAGTCCTACTAAGTAAGGAGTATTCTCCTTTACAAAAAGAATCCTACTTTAACTTAAGCTTCAATAAAATCAGAAACACCTGCTTTTCCTGAAGTTATTCCACTTCATAAAATCAAGGAAGAAAAAACCCTCCAGTCTAATTGCAGATCGTGCTTCTCTTGCATCACTATGTATGGCCTAAATAGGTCAACAAAAATTTGACATGCTTCCAATTGTGTAAAGCATGTATGTTCAGATGCCTCCTATTCTTAGGAAATATTTAACTGCTTATGGTATAATGAATAATTAGAGTTGTCTAAATAGGTTGCATTACTTTGTTCAGTTATCCTTTTCTAAGTACTTGGCCACACTAGCCTTCTAGGCCTAATTTTGTACTTTGTTTCTCACTTTGATAATATTGCACAATTCCATGTTGGCTTCAGTGGATCAGAGTACTTCAGTGTACAGTGAGTTGGAAAAATACTGAACAAAACTGGAATTAACCACTCATTAGCATGTGCATTGAGGCAGGTATGGTCAATGTTTAGGATTATTTGTATGTAATAAGCAGTTCTAGCAAGCTTGATACATGTAATGTCTTAACCCTTTAGATGTTATTCCTGTTGTTCAATGTTATAGGCAGAGAACACACTTCATATTTCTTTGTAGTGTACTTCTCCAAATTCATTATTTAAAAGGTCTTTTCCAAGGTTGCTAGGTCTAAAATGACCACTCTTGGCAGCTGTTCTGTCTGTTCATTTCATTAATTTTCTTGCTGAATCATGGATTAGTTTTGTAAAATAGATATATCCAATTAATTCCTCACTATGAGAAGCTCATAAAAAAAAAAAAGTGTTAGACCTTCAAACTACATTTTGCAGGTACTTTTAAGTTCTCGTTTATCTAGGTGGGGTTTCCTTATTGAAAGTGTGGTGTCTTTAACCTATGTAAGGAAGCAAGACTTGACATTCCAGTCATGCCCACAAGTTGTGTCAGTCTCAATAGCTTCCTTGATTAAATACTGCAGAAGTGGATGGTAAGGGGCAGGACTGCAGTTCCCTTTCACACCTTTAAAATTAGTTTGAATGCCCTCATCCTGCAGTGGAAGACAGTCCTGCCAACAAGGTTGATCCATGTCCTCAAGCAAGGACTCAAAGATAATTTCAGAGCGTGAAATAAATGTGTGAACTATGTAGATATTCTTTATTTTTTTTTTGTAAATTGTTTTATAAATGAGATTTTTATATCGGTATTTCTTTTTTTTTTTTTATGTGACCTGAAACGGTATCTTGTGATCTAGCCACAAGATGGCACTTAAGCTTCATTTAACTGCTTGAGCTAAGTCACTTAGCAGGCTGGTTTTAAAAACAAAACACCAAAAAAAAAAAAAAGGAAGGGGAAAAAAAAAAAGGAAAATTACCTAGCCACCTTTAACTTACAGAGAAAAACAAGGTGATGTTTGTGAGCAGTTCAAATTTAGTAGCTAAAAACATCAAATGGGTTCTTTTTACTCTTGTAAAGCAGAAACTTTCTGCCTAATACAGTATCTCAAGACTGACAAATAAATGTCTTAAATTAGGGAAGTCTCTAAGTTTAAAGTTATTTTTCCATGTTTCCATGAACATTTTCAAGTTACCTGAGATACTTTTGATAAGGTGAGATGTATGTGCACAGTTCATTGTTGTATGGATGTGCAATCTTATGCATACTCTTCTTTCAGCAAAGCTTTATGAGAGGCTTAAGATTATATTTGACTATCTTGCATGTTCTTTTCCATTCATGTCACATGATAATTTTGCAAAATGTAATTGCCTAGAGTTTTTTCTTTGTAGAGCAAATCTATTTGTTTTCCTTGATGCTGGGACATTACTTGCTGCTTTGTGCAGCATCTCTGGAGTGTGCAGTCCTGATTCCCTTCTAGAAAAAAAAAAAAAAAAAAAACTAATAATTTCCTTGCCAGCTGACTCAAACTTCTCCCTTTTGGCAATATTGCTACAGTGGAAAGAGCATACTTGCTCTTCTCATTGCCAAGGGGAAAGCCAATCCCAGGCAAAAATGTTAGGGGAAAAGAGAAGCTATTAAAATGGTGGCAGGCAGGCAGGGATCTGGGCAGCTATGTTTACCTGCTGGTTTTAGGGAAAAGAGGAATGGAACTTTAGATTTGAGTGACTTTTTGCCATTGTTCAAAGTAAGAGGCCTATCCAGGAATATTTGACTAAGGTGCAGTGGAGGCATGAGACTCCGGGCAGTGGGCTTCCTGATTGCTTTCCCACAAGGGTCCAGACACAATAGGTAGAGTGGACTAAGAGCTGGCATCCTGAATTGGTCTTAAACAATTCCTCTGTTGCCATGTTAGCTCACAGTTAAGCCAAGCTCTGTGCTACCTAACATTGTTTCACAGCTGAAGCAAGAAAATGCAGAACTCCACTAGTAGAAAAACTGTTCTGAACTTAAGTCTCAGCCTTTCAGACAGAGCAGGAACAATTAGGTCAAGCTACATGGCACAGCAAACTCAAGTCTGTACTTAAGGTGTGACTAACAAAGCCACTAGATAGCTGTGGCTCTAACCTCTCAGTGCTTTTTAGAAGAGGGTGTAGGAAGGAGCAGAGTTGGAATATCTTAATGGGAGAAAATTGTGGATAAAAACTGAAGAATCAAGCTCTGAGTAAATTTGTTTATACACCTAAATACTTGATAAATTCCTGGTCCTTTGGGCAAGAAAAGTAAGCCTCAAGTTGCAGTTTCACTTCTGCTAAGTGTTGGAAAAACTGCTTCATTAATGAGGATTGTATATTGGTTCACCTGCTCCTCAGTGATTGCATTGCTCTGTGCTTTCTGAAATTGCTTTCAGAGCTATAGCAGTCCAACCAGACTTTCCCATTAATACTTTATTAGCAGAAGCTACTTCTGTTATAAACACCTGAAATCTTTTTTTTTTTTTTCTGTTAGTATTCATACCGCATGCATGGCATGGGAGACTTGAAACACCGTTTCTGCCTTTTCTGCAGTAGCTGTTGGGTTAAGATGTTTTCATTTTCTTTATTAGTAGCTCTTTCATCATCCAATAGGGAAAACCTCCTAACAGTGAGGTGTTTTTCTCTCTGCATGGGTGGGGATATGTCATAGACGTCCATCCTGGGAAATGCTGCTTGACACATGCTTCTCTTTATAAAATGAATACTTCTATCCCTAATTCTCTTAGGGTAAACAATACTAACCCTGACTTCAGACAGTGAAATTTAACAGGCTGTTAGTTCGCCTGCCTTTTGAAGGCAGCTGAGCTCTGTAGCTTATATAGCAGTATCCTGGATTACAGGACAAATTGTAGATTTAGGACAGAACGAACAGCAGAACGCTCCCAAGCAGAACTAAGTCATTAATCTGTATTGAGGTAACTCCGTTTTACAAGAAGGCAGTATTGTAATGGGGCTGTATTCCAGATCAGCGTTGACCTGTGGCCATTAAGAGGCTTTGTGGAAGCGGTGTAATGAGGGCAGCCACCCACCTGTAGCCCCGTGCAGGGGGAAGCTGGCAGGTGCTGGTGTTTGGGCTGCGGATGGCTGTGTATCGCCCACCTGGCCGCCCTTCCTGGCATGAGGGCTGCCTGGCCCTTGGCATCCCACTTTTCACTCGTATGTTACCACATACCCTGTGCCTGTGTAAAACCACCTGTGTCCCAACCCATCCCCAAGGAGCCTCAGAGCAGGGCTTGCACACCCCCATCACGCTGAGGTGAGGGGAAACCCTCTCACCCTGGGCTCAGGGGCTCCCAAAACCCTGCTGCGCTCTTCCTCCCCCCACGGGCTCCCCGTTTCTGCTCGGGCCCCGGCTCTCTGGGCCCTCAGAGGGGGGCGGCCATGGGGCGGGCCCGGCGGGGCCCCACAGCGGGGGCTCCACACCCGGGGGGGGCCCGTCCCGAGCCCCGGCCCCCGCCGGCTGCGCGGCGCCGCTTTACGGCTGCTGAAAACCGGCCGCGGGGCAGCCGTACGGCGCCGGGGCACCGGGCGGGCAGGTAACGGCGTGGGGGCACCGGGAGGGGGGCGAGGAGGAGGAAGAGGAGGAGGAGGAGGAAGGCGGCGGGGCGGGGGCCGGGTCGCTGCTGCAGCGGTCCCCGCGTCCCGTCCCGTCCCCCCTCAGAGCTCGGCTGTCAGCTGGGGCGCGCTTGGGTTAAAGCGGAGCTGCTCCGCGGAGGGGTTTAAACTTAACTCCGAAGTCACTTTTTTATATAAAAAAAGTAATAATGGTAATAAAAACCAGCCCCGAGCCGCCGTTCGGGCTGCGAGGCTGAGGTGAGCGGGCACCGCGGGGTCGTGCTGGTGGTTTTGGGGTGCTGGGGGGGCTCCGCTGACTGCTCGGGGGAGTTTAACGCAAATTTGGGCTCCGCGAGGTTTAGGAACTGGCTGGCGTTGGCTCCTCGAAGCTGGTAAATGTTAAAAGACCGCCAAGCAAAAAGCGATGTGACATGGTGAAAACTTTCTGGGAGCCGTCAAAAGGATGAGCCGGGTGGAGGCGTGTTGCCCCATCCTTGGTTATCTGAAACACGAAGGGGCAATTTCATTGATTTCCATATAGAACAGCACTGGTTTTAGTCCCGCAGCATAACCCAGTGCCTTGGCTTCTCCATCCCGGTGGAGCCACTGGGCTTTGGGAGGATTCTGTATGGCGAGTCTGCCCTCATGGAGGTGGCCTCAAAATTGGGATTAAAACAGAGCTGACACTTGTGAAGGGTGCTGAGGCGTCTCGCTGACTTCAGCGGAAAGTTGCAGTGCTGTTGCTGAGTCATCTGGACAGTAATATTCAGGGAAGAAATAAAGAATTTAGATTCTGTCCTAATGTGAACAGCCTGTATCATGTTGCCTTATTTATTATTTGGTACGTAGTTCTTGCATTTACAGGCAAATGTATTTGTTCAGTGGTTAGCATATGGAAAGCGTTAGATGACTGATACTGTAACAGTGCCAGCGTCCTGTATCTCAAGCAATGCAATATATATTTTTAGAATCTTAATCTAAAGAGCTCTCATATGAGTCCCAATGCATCCATTAATTCAGCATTTATCTCTGGGATCGACAAAATGAAGGCTGAGCATCTTCTGAGTTTTAGTCTTGGATTGAATGTTTTAACGATATGATAATCTACCATGAAGTTAAAAGTTAATCACTTGAAACAAGACAGAGAATGGTCTTTTGTAGCAGACCTTTTGCGGTTTTCTTCAGCTGTAATTTTCTAGTGCTGCAGAGCTATACACAAAATATTTTTCTTAAGGAAAATAAGGAAATAAACATCTTGCAGAAACACTTTTCTCCAAGTTGCATCACTTTTTTTCTAAAACATCTGTCTAAACTTTACAATTTTCTTCTCATCCTTCAGGTATAAATATTAGGGAACAATTTTACGTTGTTGAAGATATTAGCTGAGACAATATTAACAGGCCAGTTGGCTTGGTAGTGGTGCAATACTTCTGCTTGGACAAATGGGAGGCTATTTTGTTTGCTTTGAAGAGGTTAGTCCAGAGCATTTATCTAAAACAGGAAAAAAAAGGGTTAAGTGGTAAAAATACCAGACTTATCTAGATAGGTTTAAACAATAAATAAAATCATGGTTCATGTGAGCGTCACAAGCTGCAGATTTTTTGTAGTAGCAGCTCTCAGTAGTCATGCTACATCATATGACTTCTCGCCCTGTTAATCTTAGCCAGTGTCTTAGCTTGTTGCTTAATATGGTACATACCTGCATTATTTTTTCCCCTTCTTAAATAACCTCCAGGCATAAATACAAGCTAGAAAAAAATAGTCCCTTAAAGTGTTCTTTTCCCCCTTGATAAGCAGATTTCTTTCCAAAGAGTAGTGCTTAGTGATGCACATGTAACCCTCCAGGGGATGTGCACTGTACATCTTCATTATGGCTAATTTGTCAAATAGACATCATCTAGGTCGTCAAACTTTTTCACTGGAGTTCCTACTTTAAGTGTTCTTTTGCTAGCCAAGATAGCATTCTTGTGGTAGAATGTATTTTGTTACAGAACCAGTGCTTAGTCTGTTTCTCCCCCACACACTGACATTTGTTTTGGTGTTTAGGCACATAAGTATATATGTTTATGTTTACCAGAAGCATGCTGTGTAATGTGAGGAAGCTGTTGATAGATGGCTCTGAATGTGATGAAACAACTGGGATCCCTGTAAGTCACATGCCTGTGCAGATCACTTTGATTTGTTCGTTTGTAAAACAAGAGTCATAACACTTTCCGGGAGATAGGTGTAATTAATCACACAAATCTCCAGCTGTGGGATACAGAACAGATATTGAATGTTTATCCTTTTGGGGATGGCAACGTTGTATTTCTTCCTGCAGTGTGGTGAAACAGTGATGCAGTTCTTGTTTTCATTGAGGTTTCCCTTTTGTTGCGCATTTAACTTGTTGGAAGAAGTGACTTTTTTGAATCTAAATCTTACAGGCTTGATATATCTGTCTTATTCTATTTAACCCAAGCTTTTAGGAGAGAATTCTAAGATCGCTAGGGCATTCAAGTAAGTGTTTTTTTCTTCTGGACTGCTGTGGTTGTGCATCTCTTCATTAATGCTGTGTGGAGTATGATGTGTGGTGTTTTTTTTTTTTTTTTGTTTTTGTTTTTTTTTACCAAATCAGTGCTGGTTTTAGATTCTAAAGCTTTAGATTTCCAGATTATGTCAGTGGAAAAATAGCACAGTTTTGCTGTTTCACAGTAGAAAACAAAACAAAAACCCCTGACACCATCTCCTAAACTCCTACTATGTACTTCGTAAAGTGAAACAAGGAGAAATATTCTGCTCTTCTCCCCCACTCTCCTTTAACTTTCTTTAAAGCTTTCATGTACCCTAACTGCATTGCCAAAGTGTTTGAGGGTAAATTTGACATAGAAAATTGCTTTCACTGAGAAGCAGCTCTGTGTTCTGACAGTCGGTTGAAAACAATGCACCCAATTTGTAGAGTCTTAGAATATTGAAGTACTCTGTTTCTCCTCAAATGTGCATCTACTGCTTCTGTGTATGCTTGGTTAACGTCTCTGTGCAGGGAACTAGGAGAGGTCATTGTTCATCTCTGGTAACTGGATAGCTCCTGTAGAGCAAAAAATCAAATCTAGTGCCTGCAGCCCAGACCAAGTGCGGGAGAACAGTTCTGTAAGCCCTCTGTTAGCTGTAGGATCTGTTGTTCAGCTGGAATCTAGCAGGAGAAAAAAAAAGGCTTGAATATCTGAACACATCATCAAAAAGTAACAAAATAAAGGTTCATAAGCACTGTTTGTTCTGGTTTCTTGTCAAAATGTGCTTGCAGTTCTGTGAGAATCTGAGCAGCACAGGATACGTGCAGGAGTCAGAGACAGGTAAATGTGAAAAAACACTAGAGCTGAAGATAACATCCTGACTTTATTGACATTGGCCGTGGACCTTAGTAAGCCTTTGCTTTTAACTCAGCCTGGTTGGCTCTGGACTCTGTACCAGTAAGTGAAGCATTCTTCCCTTATGCAAAGCCAAAGCACTCAGCCATCAGTGTTCTTCTGTGGCTTCTGCTTGAAAATGAATGGGAAACACCACCCATACATATGCGTGTGGGGAAAGGGAAATATGAAAGAGACCTCGGAGGGGTTGAATTGGCAGGATTGTTGGGCCTGTTCCGTTGATCTCTTTTGTTTATGAGCTTCTCAGTTTGCTCTTTTCCATGTAAATAGGATTAATTTATGGAAATCTTGAGAAAGGTTGAATATCCAAGCTGTATGTGACTGAGCAGAGAACATACAGCATCTTTGTACTTGACTTTAATGAGATGACTGTAAGCATTGTCTGTCAATTTTGGTGTTCAGACTTCAAGGTGGTTGTTAAAGTCAGAATTCAGAGAAGAGCTGCAAGAATGAACAAGGGATGGAAATGGAGAAATTCCAAGAGCTCAATACATTAAATATCAAAGAGAAAGGCAAGGAGAGATTTGATTGCAATGTTTAAGTGTGTGCATTGTGAACAAAAACTGTGTGATAAAGCAGAAACTGATGGTATAACAAGGTCTGTTGGCTAAAATAAGCACCCAGAGTAAGAAACACATCTTCAGCAGTGAGGGTAATTTACTGCAGGTTATGGTGAGATATTCATCAATGGAAAATATTAATTCAAATATGGTATTTTTCCTTTAAGACAAAATAGGAAATAATTGAGAGCCTATGACCTTGTCATATAGAAGCTGGAGTAGACAATCATAGTGGTCTTTCTATAATTTAATATATGAATCTGTATAAAAAGAAACCCATAAATTATGGCTCTTTATAAACACAGAGTACTGCTGGAATCAGAGCAGAGCTAATAGTCAACTCAGGACTTAAAATATTTAAAATAAATAGAGGCAATGGACATGGTTCAATTTTTAGTACAGAATATCGAAAGTCATGTTGGCAACAAAACTCTTCAACAATGGAAAGATGCTGTTACACCCAATTTCTTCGTTAATCTTGGCCATCATCCAGCAGTAGCAGATGAACATGCCAGGTGCTAAGATTCTTCCCAAGATTTCATGAAAGCGCCACGAAGATAAAGGTGGTTGAAGTCCAGAATCTGAAAGAAATGTGAAATAAAAAATTGTGCTGTCACAGAGTAACTTTCCTAGAAGAGGCACTCAGGCTGCTTTAGAAAACTGCTGAGTACAACTGGCTGCTTCACAGCACAGCCTGCTGCGTGCGTGTGGGGGGGAAATCATTGCGGGGTTTGCAAGGAGGGATTTGCAGAACCTGTGGAGATTTCGGGAAAATCTGTGTTATAATGCATTAGCTCCTGCAGTGAGGAACCAGCAGGAATGTTCTGAGGTTTGCAGCATGCTCAGGTTTACATGCCTTTAGCAGGTGATACTTTCAGGTCTTTGGCTTAGTGGAATTGTAGGCAGCATAAGAAATAAAAGAATTTTATATCAGGCTAGTGAAACCTCCTTTTGACACTGAATTTTGACAGGAAGAGCAGAAATCAAGCTGAAGTGCAAGTCAGATGAGATATGACTGTCTTGTATGAACTGCAGCTTCTTGGAGGAGATCTCAGGAATCAGCCTTCAGTGTAGTGAGAACGTTGTCGGAATAACTGGAAAGGACCCAAGCTAACTCACATCAAGGAGAACTAGTCTGAACTACTCTTTTTCTTACAACCCTGAGGATATTGAAGCAGTGACCAGAAGTTAGATGAGAATGCAGTGAGACCCACCTGGTTCTAATACTGCAGCAGACTGGAGCAAGTGAAGGCTGTAGTTGGAAGGAGCCTTCAGAGTCTGGTGGTGGTTGTGCTGCTTGTCTCAAGTGACAATGTGCAAGTATCCAGAAAGTTTCATGATACATGCTGAAGAGAAACTAAGGTGGTAGTTGTAGTATTGATTCAGGTATGAGTTGACATCTGCAAATGTGTTTTTTTCTTTTTTTTCTTTTTTTTTTTCCTCTTTAGTTCTCTGTCAAAAAATTCTAAGCCACTTACTAGTAAGAAACCATGCGGTGAAAAGTGGTTAATGGCTTAGAAACCAATGCATGCTACATGTATGAAGTGCTACTGAGAAACAGAAAACAATTCTGATATTACAGAAAATCCTGTGCAAGTGCATATGCAAGGTAGAGGTGCTTGGCCATGAATTGTTTACATCTTTACAGTGACAGAAGGTGGCACGTGTGTTCATATTTTCCTTCAGTCCTTTTTTTTTTTTTTATTATGTCTCATCTTGGGTTTTTATTCAAGCATTTTATTTTATGTTCTAAGTAGTTCTGCACGGGCTCGACCTTTTCTACTTTATAGTTACATTCATGTTAGATCCTAAATTCATTTCAAGATCTATCTTGGTAACGACCATGAGAAATTTAAATTTTATGAAGGAAAGGAATCCTTTTATGGATTGACTTAGGCCGAAGACTATTGTTAATGTGTGTTATCAGCTGCTATAGGCAAAGTTTGTGGTTTGAGAAGGCTGACTTTCTCAAAACCATAATGAGAAGTATCTAAATCGAGTGAGAGGTGAGAAATTCTTCTTAAAAAAAAAAAAACAAAAACCTTTTTTGAAGAAAACCACCCTTATACCAGCAATTTCCAAATAGGCTTGGGTGCATTTATCTACCCATTATAGTTCTTATTTTACGGATGAATATGCTAAGTGCTATTCAGAATTATTTGGCCATATGTTCCTGTTTTTATGAACCTTCATTTTGTGGGTTCTTTATATAAATAAAATTATTCTCTTCGTGATGGCATGTTTTAAGAGGAAGAGAAAAGAATGTTATTTCAAATGTTATACCTTTCTGCAAAAGAGCAGATGGTGTTTGTGTGTGGGGCTTCAAGTAAGTTTTACACTTTGTTGGAGCTACTGTTTTCTTTCCAGATTGTCTAAGTGAAATTAGTGTTTCTAGCTCTTCTGGTGTGTCCCAGGTTATGTTACGCTTGATGTCAGTGTGTTTTAACATCAGCAAAGCGTGGAGTTGTCCTTTGTGCTTGTGGGTTTGTGTAACCTTGATTGGTGTCCATGTGCAGGCAGGAGTTCCTCATTTAAAACGTGTGTTGTGCTTTGGCAAGATGGGACTGAGGTATGGCTGCATGATCTGATGTTCTACCCTTTTTGAAGATGAATGTAATGCCTGATTTGCTGGTCTTTGAGATCTCCTTCAGTTGCCACAGATTTTCAAAGCTGATAAAGAGCGGTCTCGGTGACACTAGCCAGCTCCTCCAGCACCTTTGGATGCATCCCCTCTAGTATCATTACTTCTCCACAGTCAATTTGACAGCCTTTGTGGCCACTAAATTTGACATTAAAAAAAAAATAAATTGGAAAAAAATAGTTGGCAGATGATTAACTTTCCTATTTGTCTCTTAATATGAAATTTAAAAGCCATTGGTCATGCTAATTGTGGGGAAAAATGAGTCTGGCAGTCAAGTCTCAGAGGAGAATTCATAGATGGGAAGAAGCCGTAGGCTGCATCAAAACATCGGATTATTAAACATCCCTTTTTCTAAATCTGTGCTAACAGATTTACATCTCTGAATCACAAACATCATGCTGGGTGAAACGAAGGGCAGGGACTTACATTGTGTTGCTGTCTAAATTGGTTTCAGTATTCCTTTGTAAAGTTTGGGTGGTGTGGTGTCTGTGCTTTTATTTTTTTTAAACAGCGATACTTGGGCATGTTTGAAAGCATACTTTCCTTGCAGTGAATTGCTTCAAGTAACTTGGTTTGAGAACTGTTTTAGTAGGAACAAATCCATGTGAACTCTTCCACAAAGACTATTTCTTACACGAATATTTCCAAGAGTAACTAAAGGGGAACAAAGAATACTGAACTGCTGGAGGTACATGCTTCGTGACTATAATATGTGTAGGATTACAACAGGGGCTTGCAGAATATTGCAGCCTTCCTGTTGATGCTGGCTTGCTGGGGGGACAACCATTGCAGGGCACCTACAGATCCAGGGAGCTACGGTGGAGCAGGGCTCTGGAACCTCGTGGGTAGGTGGAGACGTGAAATGCAGTGTGCCTCTGGATAGGGCAGTGGTCTGTATCTGAGAGCAAATTATGGGAATCTATTAAAATACTAGTGGGTTTGCTCATTTAGAGGAGAATACCTGTGGAAGAGAATACTTGAGGTAGCTGAGAGGAGCAACAGCATGATCAGGGAGAGGAGGGAGCTGTGATGCAGAGTGCTCCCTTCTGAGTTCCACAAATGGCTCTGTAAAGAAATCTGTGGTTCTGGATACAAAGGGAAGATAGAGGTATGCTCCTGACACTAAAAAAAAAAAACTGTTTTATATACGTGTTATTTTTTTTTGTGTGATTGAAGTAGTGACGTGCTGCATTGCTGCGTATTCATACTGAGAATAAAGCCTAGGCTATCTTCTGTTTATGTAAGTGCTTTAACAAGAGCAATCCTTGAAGCCTGGTCTTACTTCCAGACCAGAGTGTTGGCACAGAGCTGAGATCTGAGCCTATGTTCAACAGGCTGAATTACTGCTTTTTCAGTCTTTTTTTCTCAGTCACAGACAAGGGTGCAAAAGTATTTTATTTTTTTTTCTTTCCAGGATGGAATGAAAAGAAATACAGAGAAATTTCCATATCAAAACCGAATTGTTGTTTTCCTAACAGCTATTCACATGTGTTGGATGATGCCTGATGAGTGTCTGCTATTTGAAAAGCAGGTACTACATGGACAAGTATGTCTGGCACAAGACAAGTGTGTTTTTGCCTTTATGCAAATAACAAAAAAGCAGTGTGCAAAGAGGCTATGGAGGCCGTGGCGTTTCCAGGGAAAATATTTTTGCAGCTTTTGCAGTTCTACTTCTGATAAGTTACTAGATTTTTGTGATTTTATTATAAAAGCCATAACTCAATAATAAAGAAAAGCTGTATTTAACTTACTTCATCCTACTTCTAATGCTTTGAAAATGAACATTGTCTGACATGCTTTTTCACTTTATTTGGTTAAAAAAGCTTTTTTCTTCATGTTTTCGAGCAGTTGTTTTGTGGTGGTGGGGTTGGTTCTAGCTGGCTGTTGTTCTGTTAGTAGTTCAGCATAACAAAGGGGTCCTGCATAGACACATGGTTCTTGGTTTGCTTTGCATGCTGGCACTTAAAAGTTCAGATCTTGAAAATGAGTAGATTATTAGCATTGAAGCTATGAAAGCTTAAATTCCCTAAAATTGCATATGTATTTTACATAGGTTTCATGTTTTAAACAAGTCCTAAAGGCCACTTCATTTTTTTCTAAGGTCTGCTGTAGAGGAAAAAAAAAAGAACATATTTCATGTGAAAATTGTTTTATTAATGCAGAGGTTCAAAAATCCAGCACTTCAGAATGAGAAACTCCCAGGAGCACAAGTTTTCCTAGGATGTGAGTTCAAACACAAGATGCCTCTATAGCACAAGTGTAGTGGTGGTTTTAAAAAAAAAATAATCTTTTTTTCCTTTATAGAAAGGAAAATAACGCTGTTACTGGTTGTTGAGAAATGTACCTTGGGCCCATGCACAAAACTCAAGGTAGCTCTGAGTATAGGGAATTGATGTGCGATGTTGTGTCTTCATCTTGGAGTGAAATACACACTTTCAGAAGTTCACACAGCTTCCCATAAAATGCTTACATTCTAATACAAGAAAGGAGGAAAACTGTGAATGTTCAATTACAGATCAATTACTAAACGTAAAATACTCCTGATGTCTTTTCATGTGGAAGTGGTATCTGTTTATGGCATTCAGGCATAAGTGGGAAATTTGAAAAACATTTTGTCTTGTTCTGTCTCTCTCAAGACTAAGTATACTTTTCAAGAATAGTACATAAGGCAATAGTGTAATATGTAAGGCTAAGTACTCTGCTCTAGTCTTTAATCTCACTTTGTTGTTCTAAAATGACCTCCTAGCTGTATATGTACTAGATGGCCAAGCTTGAGTAATTTCTTCCTTTCATTTTACTGGGTACTTTGCATGATTCAGTTTTGAAGTCCAGTTTTGTCTATGTTTAATGGACGTTTCATGTTCTTTTTTTGGTTGAAAGGAGCTAATTAATGACACTCCTAGAAAGATGAGATAGAAGTCTTACCAAAAGAAAAGAGGAAAAAAATTCTTGACCTTTAATTATTTTTAGCATTGGTTCAAAAGTGTGAAAATCTCTGATGTCCTGAGAAGGCATAAAAGTGGTGGTATAGAAGATATATCCAAGTAATTGTTTTTCGATTGAACCTGTAGTTCAGTCTTGAACAAAATAAATATATGTAGCCTAGAACATACAGGATCTTGCAATCAGATGTGGAGTTGAACTGTTCAAAAGTTTGCTTTTCTAAAACCGATTAATAACTCTTTCAATGGACTACAGGTTAATACTGCAAATAAGTTTTAATAACCTATTACTAACTGGAATATATACCTTAGCTTCTCAACTTTTAAAATAGTTTCATTGTCAGCCAGCCTAGTGTCTTTCCATTATTCAAAAGTGAAAGTCTAGACGAGATTTAATTATTAGTAAAATATGATACGAGAAAGAGAGAGTGGGGGGCCTTTGTCTCGTTACACAGAATAGAATATCACAGAAGTTGGGCTAGAATAGCAAGTACCTAGGAAGAGTCTGAACTGTTAAATCTATTGCCGTAGTGCAAACCAAGGGTCAGATTCAGTTAAAAAAAAAAAAAAAAAAAAAAAAAAAACAGCAAAGGACGTTGGAATGCATTTTAGTGCATTCCTTCCTTGAGAAGTAGCTTTCTGAATTGGATTCCTAGTGAGAATTTGTAGAAAAATTTATGCATAAATAAAAGATGTATGCATAGTTCATTTCAATTTGATCTCTTTGATCTATATGTGAGTATATGAGCTTTAGACAGGGCTGTAAGGATTCCAAACAGTTTTTTTCAAAACCTCAATGCATAGTAGTACTATCAAATTTTATTTCCTTTTAACAAGCAGAGACCTTTACAGGGATTGCCAGAGAGCTGCAGCCCCTCCAATCTGTAATTCATGCCTGTTCTCATCCAAAGATGTCTCTTTTGAGACTTCGGTGGACTTGAGGTCAGACCTGCTGCAAATTTGATGGTTTGAATAGAATTAATTTGGTGGAAAGAAATGTGTGCAAAGACTTTGTTTGTGTTGCTGTTTTGACTAATGCAGATTTGGCTAATAGAGGTTAGTGGCATCCTATTTTGTTTTGCCCCCACCCCACTTAAATCTCATGATATGCTTTGACTGGAACAAATGGACGCTAACAGAGGTGCAAATTAATGCTAATCAGCTTGTCTGACGAGTCATCCAATTTAGGAGGTGAATTAAAAATGTGTCAAAAAAAAAAAGTGCATATGGTAGTGTATATTGCTGAAGTGTAGTTTTTCCAACCTAGTTCCAAGTCGATTGAAAAAGTATTTCACCAGAATCAGAACAAAAATACCAAGTAAAACTAATATTTTATCTGACTGGAAGCTATGTAAGACTGCAAACTGAAAGAATTTTCCTTAAATCTTTGTACTGTGCTTGGAACTCACTCAGCGAGCTGAAGCCAAATCTCGAAGTGTTGAGTAGGCTTTGGCTGTGCTTTGGAGAAAGGATTAGTTCTTGGGGTCTAGGGTCTCTTTTGCTAGATTTTTTTGGTTTTGTATTAAAACCAGATTCTTCTAATGATCCCTAATCTCAAATACTCTGAAGATTGACGATCCAAAGATAGTAATTTAGACATCATCTGTGGAATTTATTAGTAACAGATCTCTTTCAGATCACTGTACTCAAGTATTGTATGTCAAAGCCTATTAAAACCATAATATCCTTTAAAGTTTGGCAGCCTACATTTATCAGACCTTGGTGTTCAGTCTCTTGGGTGATGGTGGCTATTCTTGTGTTGTGCTTATTTGAGCAGGAGCTTTTTGACCCCGACAAGAGGGAATGAACTTGGGTTTGGAGGAGTTGGTCAATGTCAAATACAGCTGCTGTTTCCCTTGATGGCGTTGGCCAAGATGTTTTTTCTCTGCTGTGCTTTCATTTCCCAGTCTGTAAAATGAGTGAAGTTTGTTGCCTTTCTAAAGGTGTTTCAGAGACAATGGTAAAAAGCAATGAACTAGGTCTAGGAATTTAGTTTTGTATAGTCATGACCACAGAAACATTGTCATTACCAACCTGATTATGGCATTGGTCATTACCAACCAAAATTGTGATTCTACTGAATTTTCAACAACAAAGCTTACTGCCACTGGCAGTCAATGCATCACATGTGGAAGACAGTTGCTATAATGATAAATTATTATTATAATTATAAATACTTGAAAATGTGATTAGAAAAGACAAAACAAAATAAATAAATTTGACCTTGTTTCGTTGGTCAGTGATAGCAACAAGCTTATACTTGTTTGTTCTGAGTAGTGATAGTTTGAATATGAAGGCTGAAAATGGGTAATTATGGAGGCAATGGCATGTTTTGTCAGGCAGTGTTAATAACCTCTAGTCTGTGACTTATTGCTGATCTGGTGGTAACAATACTGTAGTGTCTTCAGCTTCATGTGAACTGTGGCAGCTGATTTGAGGATAATGCTTTTCACCATGACTTATGATTCTCATGTACCAGGCCATAATGTGTTCTTCAGCATCCCTTCACAATGTGTCTTCTAGCATAAGCTCTAACTAGAATAGCAGTAGTAGAAAATATTATATGCTGCGAATATTTGCCAAGCTTTACTCATCAGGAAATGTAAAATTCCTGCATCAGGGTTGCTTGGGGGACAATTTCCTAGTCACAGGTAAGTGTTGTCACAAAATGGATCTTCTGGCAGAAGGGTGCTCTTGCTCATCAACAGAGATAGAACAACATAAATCACAGTTTTGAATCCGCTTGTGTTTAATTAGATGTTCATATTCTGCACATTTTCCTTGTGAGCAGAGGATATTCAGAAAAACAAACAAACATTCAGAGGAAATGTTGTTCCGGAGTGGATCACTGGGAGCATCTGCTTATTACAGGTTTTGTGCATTAAAGCAGCAGTGAAGGAATGGCGAGAGAATGCAGGGTATTAAGTTAGAAAGGGGATTTGGTGCCAAACATACTGTGTTTAAAAAACGTTTAAAAAAAAGAAAAAGCTCTGTTTAAGGGAAATGTCAAATCCACTACAATTGTAATTTTAACTATAAAGTAATCATAAAATAGATCAGTGAGGTCACACCACTGCGTTCCCAGTGGACACAAACTGGTGGCAGCTGTATGAGCTGTGCAACTGTCCAGTAAGATACTGGAGAGCTCCTGAGCTCTAAAGGTAAGAGCTGGTTCTAGCATTGGAGTACTGAAGGGATCTTTTTAATGGTAATCCTGTTATACCTAGAAGGTAACCCGCCTCATAAAGATGACTTGTATTTGTATCCAGATATGATGGAGTGAAAGGGGAAAAAGTCTCTTTGTAAAAATTCTCTGCCGCTATCTCCATAATCTCTACTTGAGTGAGCATCAGCCAAGTGAGAAAATGAAAAATTATAACCTGCCAAGCATCAGTGGCAGACTGAAATGAAAAAATTGCAAGTTAATAACAGTGATGCCTCAGAAAAATTTGCTGGCCAATTTAACATTGCTTTATCCAAGGTCACATCTTGCAGCTGATTATTTTTAGTAATTTGCAGATGAGGACTTTCTACATTTCTCATGGCAAGTCAAGATCAGGGAAATGCCAGGTACGGTTTAAAACTCAAGGTTATCAATCTCTTCAAATCAAAAGTAAATCATATTCCCTGCTTATTTGCTTAAGACCGGGCACGGAAATGATTTTCATTGTAGCGAAGTGGAAAGTCTATGCTATCCTTTATGGCAGTGATAAAGTCAATGTAACATGAAAACTCCCAGTGGAGTAAGGTTGAAAGAAGAGAAATAAAATAATAATAAAAAAATCCACAACTTGTCAGCTTCCTCTGGAACAGGTTCTCACTAATGTGCATGTGATGATTTTTGCTTACGTGGTAAAGAAAGGAGATTGTTGTACGTTTTCTGTTTCTTAAAAAATATGAGCCTACTGCAAACTAATGCATAAGACATAGTCTAAGTGGAGTCATGTGAACTAACCCAAGTATTTTACTGGAATTGGAGATGTAACAATCCTTAGTGAACTGTAGCAGCACTTAATTTCCTCCAGTACAATCATCTTAATGTTACGCGGCAAGCCTTGTGACAACACTTGCAGAGCATTGGCATGCTGTCACCTATTTAAAAATATTCCATTCTTCCTCAAATGGGATGGATCAGTTTGAGGGACCTCCTGCTAGGTTTGAGGTCTGTGGGACCTCCCGTGCTGTTGTGTTGTGAGGTTCTGTGGTCCTGTTCAGAGAAGGGTATGAAATAAACTGATATGCTGAGCAGACACGGCAGTTCTAGGGAGACATTGTGGTCTGGTGGTTCACAAATCTTGTCTGCCAGTAACTTCTCAACTGCTGGAATGCTGTTGTACCAACAGGAGTGCGGAGACGGTTTGGGATGGAAAGCAAAGGGCTTTGCTTACCTGAAGGGTGATGGAGCAGCCTTTTTGTAACTGCCCAGTTCTCTAGCCATAGATGTTTTATCTGTCAGTAAAATAATAAAAATACCAGAGCAGCTCTGTTCAAGAACTCTCCAAAAGCTTCATTTTTACTTATGCATGAGCTTTGTAAGCCAGTGGGATTCTGTTTTGTAATTGCCAATAATGTCACTGGAGTGCTTTTCAGGAATGAGAGGATTAGCTTGCAAAAGGTGTCACTGGCGATCTTTAATGGTCCCAGTGGTCAGAAGTCTGGGTTTAAGTCTCAGCCTCCCGAATGGACTCCACTGGGCATTTGCTCAGTAGGACTTTGAGCTGAATTCCCAGCTGTGCTTCCCAGCCTTCTGTGGATGCTCCCTGTCAGATTACTCGCATCCTCCCTGGCTTCTCAGATCTGACAAGATTGCAGTTTAAGCTGTTTAATTTTTCTAGCTGTCATGCAATGCATCATATTGAGTTAGTCCAATAGCCCTAATCTAATGCTCACCGCAATGAAACTGTGAATGTATCAATCAATACTTATTTTAGTAAATGTAAAGGAAAGTGAAAATTCTCTTGACAGCCTCTGTCCATTTCATTATCTTATTTATATCACAAAACTGGATCTTAGTTTCCATATTTCCTCCAACTTTGTAGCCTGTCTTTGTTCATATTCATCAGCCTTACGCCAGCAACTCTCTCCTAAACAAAGCCCCGTCTAATGCACGGGGTTCATCTGCCGTGCTCCCGCAGCAGAAGGATGCCGAATCTTCCCTGACATATCCAGGCAGCTGTGGCATGCAGCCCTCTGGACCTAGGAGCAAAAATTTCAGGGAATATGAGACTTCAAACTCAATGTTTTACTGCCATGTTATTTTTTTCTTCCTCAAAGTAGCGTAGCTTTAGGATATTTACAATGCAAGCAAAGCAGAGAAGCTTTAGTATTGCTGTTCTCTGGCATACCTCAGTGGTGTCATCTAGTGTTACGTGATCTCTAACATCCAGCCTCTGACAAGGCAGGGTCTGTCCCAAGCTAGACAGAAAAGCAATTGGATTATGTTAATGTGCAAAGTGGAGACCCTTGACTGACCTATGGGATATTTTTCCCGTTTGTACAAAGGCAGCTTTCCATTTATCCAGGAAAGCGTTACTGCCTGCAATATGTCTGCACAAGTATACGTGCTCTCACATGTGCACCCTTTCCACTATTTCTATGGCAATATAAAGGAATCTTAGTGAAGATTAAATTCCTCCCCTTTTCCCTGTAGTGCATACCGTTAGTCAAATTTGTAGTGTAATAGTTTTTGTTTACTGTAATAGTTTGTGTTCCATGTGAATATTGAGAGGGAAACATGCAAGGGAGAAGAAGAAACAAGGAAAGCATAGAGAAGGTAAATAAGTATCTGCATGCAGCTGGATGTGGGAGTTACTTCCCCATATCTTCCAGGACAGAGCTGGACTAGTTGTCCTTCTCTTCCATTTGTAGCACCAGTATTGTTTTAGGGTTTTTGTTCTGCATTCCCTCCACAGGCATTAAATGACAGGGCACAACTTTCTTGTGCTTGCTTGTATATGACCAGCTATATGGGTACATAACACTTTTGTGGATGGAGGAGATGGCACCCGTAGTTTATGACTTGCTGTCAAAATTGCAGTTCTTTGCCTGCTAAGAGGGGCTGCAGCTGGCACTTTTGAACATCAGGCCATTTTTGCTTGCTGGTGTGAAAAGGAAGAGCTCGACTCTTTCACTTTCCAGGAAGCTTAATGCTTCTGTGCTGTCTTCAGCCAAATGCTGATAATAGGCTCTATAAGGGAACTTTTGTGCAATGATTCACTTAGCCATGAAATTATGTGTAGCAAAAATGGACTTGACCAAGGCAAAGGGGAGAGAGGCAAAGTTAAGGCAAGTATTAGGACCATTTTTTCATATAGTAGATTAAGGCCACTTCACAAATTAACACTGTAAAGCAATCACAAAGCTGTGTGGTTTTTTCCTTTTTTTTTTTTTTTTCCTGCAGAAATATTCTAGAATATTGTGTAACTATTAACATTTCTAAAGCCTATTTCTTGTGGCAGGTACGTCTATAAGGATTCTAGTCTTTAAATTATGTGTGGGATTCAGATTGTTTGCTTTTATTGACCCTTCTGGCCTTAAAACTTGCATTAAAACTTGTGGGCTTTTCTTGTTGTTTTGCTTTCTTCTCAAAATATTTTAAGGTAACTCACCCTGCAGTCATACTTTTATAAGTATTTTTCTGCTAGATCTGTTATTTTCAGAGGCTGATAAAGAAATGATGGGAGAGATTCATAACTGCTTTAAAATAGACTTCCTTTTTGAAGCTCGTGTGTTGATTATTAAAGTGTGTGAAAGGAGTTCCCTGACCCATTACAAAATAATCTTTTGTCAACAGAAAGCATAATGCATTCTGATGACACTTATAATTGCAGTACTTCCAGAACAATTACCTTGGTACTTCATTTTCGTATTGTTGGAAATTATATTTGCATGTTATATTTAATTGAAAATGGCATGCTTTGCTCTGTGCAGGTCTAGAAGTACTCATTGGACTTAGCTTAAGAGCAAAAGTATATTTACTTCTCAGGTAAGCAAATATTTAGATCTCACGGCAGGAGAATGCGTTGTAGTATCACTTTCATGTTGCATCCACATAACTCTACAGCTAAGTTAGTCCAGGTTACAGCTGGTCCAAGAAGTGGTGGATTCTGAATGCTTTGCTGTTTGTTAAGCAAATCAGGTTCAAATGGTTATAAAATTTTGAATTGTGCCAGAAATTAATTTGTGGTTAGGTGTTGGCCTCTGGGTCCTCAGATTCATGTGCTGATATTGCCTTTCATTTAGACTGTACAGCTCTGTACCAGGGAGGTTCTAGCCCAGCAGTTCCACAGGAAAAGGAAATGGATTGTGCAGCTCCGAACAGTTCCCCTTTGCTTTTCTTTTGCCACTCTTCTCCCTGTCGTAGACTATGATGAAACACTCTGTCCTCTGATGAAGATGATTGAACTTTTTGGCTGCAACTAAAGACACCTGTTTAATATGAAGTGATGAAAGCTGGAATTGGAAGAACATCTCTATAGAGGATGAAGAATGAAGATAGTGGGGAGGTGCTTTGGCACAGAATACTTTCTCACAGGTAGACTCGTGAGTAAGAGCAAAATCAACAAAAAAATTAAAATGACATCTGGGTGGGTGTGATTTCTCTTTATTCTAATCTAGTTTGTAAGCTAAAACTAGAACAAACTTTTCCTGTGAATCTAGAAGGAAAGGTTTGAGTAGACCTCATTTTGTATTTTGAGATTAAATTACCTTTGTGCTTTCTGGATTTGTGATTTAATCCATCTGTTTTGGAGAGAAGCCTGAAACTAATATGATCATAGAGAGTGGAAGAGAGGGCTGTGGCCAGTTTGCGTGAGTGAAACTGGGGACTGGAGTGGAACTTCAGTTTGGGTGTCTAGTAGGTGGTTGCTGGATGGGAACTCATTTTGATTATTACTGAGCTGAGTAGCAATCGTTCAGTGCATAAATCATACTGAACTAGTCAGTCATCCTAATGTGTTAATGTCTGTCTTTTAGGGACTATGTTCTAACAAAGCAGTGTTTCTTCTAATCAGTACATACTGTATTTTTGTGTGCTCAGGATAAAACGTGTGTGACCTTGATTTAAAATAAATACATCACTACAAGATCAAATTGCCTTCTATAAAAGTATATCTGAAAAGTTTTAAATAATAAAATCTCTTCCTCCAGATGTCTGCTTCCTTTCTTTGCACTTCGAAACATTTAAGCATGCTCTTTACATGACACTTAAGTTTTCAAGTCAGAGTTACGAGTTGCTTTAGCCAGGCTTGGAGTCTGAAAATGAGACCCAGACCAGGACAATAACAAAATGACACAAAGATTGACTGCACTGTACTTGCTGGATGAAGTGAAAACTGCTGAAATATTAAATCCTATATCCTGGGATTTCACTGCCTGCTGGAACTAATCTCATTAATTTAAAACCACCTGAGGCTTAAGAGAGATATACACTGCCGTGTGAAATTATATTTATCTCATCCTGGGGGGAAATCCTTTTCCTCCCCCAGCTTACCTTACTTTTGACTTTGCCATTCTTGAATTACCAGGTCATTCTTCCCCCATGGGAAAGTTGCCATAGCTCACAGCAGTACAATTACTGTATCTGAAGTTCACTGCTATATAAATGCTGAGATCATTGTTCGTGTTTGTTTTCTTTAGGAAGTCATTTAAGACAAAGAAAGAAGATTGGGTAAATAATACTGCCATACAATAGTTTACTTAAATACAATTGACCCAGAGCTACAGGAAAAGACTCTAGAATTAGGAAAATAGTATTTGGTTTCCAAAAAGTTAAGTTTTCTTTAACCACTAAGAGTCTTAAGAGGCTGAATGATTCTGGTAACTTGTGATTGGATGCAGAAAAATCAAATGTAAAGTTGCATTTTTAAATCCAGCGGGCATTGCCAGTGAGAGCTTTGTAATCACAGAATCACAGAATTTCTAGGTTGGAAGAGACCTCAAGATCATCGAGTCCAACCTCTAACCTAACACTAACAGTCCCCACTAAACCATATCCCTAAGCTCTACAATCACGTGGTTGATCCCAAATCTACATTTGGTATTAAAGTTCAGTGGAAATCCTCCCATTGACATGGAAGGACTTTAGGTGAGGCCTTATCTGATGTCCCTGGTAGTCTTTGCAGCAAGGCAAAGTGACCTTGCTGAGGTGTCTTTTACTGTTTGTCTACTTATGAAAAAAAAAAAAGTCAACTTTGAGTTACCCATTAAACAGCTCAAACACTGAAGAACTTAAGAACTTAGTATTAAAGCTGAATTAACTTTTTTTTTTTTTTTTAAAAAAAAAAAAAAAAAAGCTGTTAGTCTGATCTGAGCCAGTATTTAGAAAGCCTTATGCGGTTAATGCATTTACTTGGTGAGCCTGGCTGTCGCCACGCTTCTTCCAGGAGAAGGTCGCCCTGGGTAGAAGTGTGCTGGGGAGGAGAGCTGCCTGCGGACCTCTTGTGGAAGAGCCCCAACTCAGCATCCCCCGGCGGGCCTGTGGCTGGCACACCACTGCTGTGACTGGTGAGATGGCACGCGTGTCCAAGGGCAGGCAGGGAAACGGCGGTGCCAAAGCGACGCAGTATTTCTGTGACATCCTGTGCAGCTAAAAAAAAAAAAAAAAAAGGGCTTGGGGATTTGAATATTAAATGTGTTAAAGTTCAATGCTAGTAGCGGCTTATTAGCCCTAAGGCACCATGTTAATAGACAGCTGTTTAAAATGTCCTGTATTGATGGCTTGTGTGCCGCATGAGGGTGTACATCTTGAGATGTTTCAGATTTGTGTAAGCATCTCCAATATCCAGAAGCCTAACTCCTGATTCACCCCAAAGCCACCCTGCTCATCAGGGGGGCTGATGGGCACAGAGCAGAGGTTTGAGCCCTTACACTGGTAGAGTTTTGTGCTGGATCCTACAAGGAGGATATGTGAGCTGTGAATAATAGTGAGTTTGGGTAACGAAGAACAGGTAGGGTTAATGCTATGTTGGCTTTTGGTAGGGGGGTTAGGATGGTTAACTTGGTTTGGTTTGCAATAATGTTATTTGTTTCTATTTGCATATTGGAGCTTACATTAGTGTTTTGGTAGATTTTAATAACAGATGCACGTGAGCTATAATATAGCTAGATTACCAGCACTGTTGGGAACAGATTGGGTCAGTTTGTGCTGTAAATAATCAGGAGTGTGGTGCTCAGGTGTTGTGACTTGCTCAGAAGCCTGCCTGAGCTCCTGGAGAAATTTGCAGCCATTTTGGGGGGTGAACTTTAATTTTATATGCAAGGCAATAAAACTTGCAAGCTAAGGTTGAAAAACCATGATTGAAATGAACTCTCCTATGTTTTAATGGACTTTGCTGTTCCTGTATGTGTCCCCTTGACATTTACTGACTCCAAACATTCAAGTGATCTAGGTGGTTGTTGTCAATGTCCCGTTGTAGAAACTGAAGGGAACACAATGAAATGCATATGAGCGAATAGGAAGTGTATTCCTGTGTCTGGGTAAGAAAAACAAGTGTAATTTACATGGCCTATTTAATGCTGTTTGCATAGTCTCTTGATCTTGTCTAGATGCAAGACAATTTGTCCAAGTGGTTTAGTTTGGTCTTACTAATGAACTCAGTGGTGAAGGTATAAACGATGATGACTCTTCAAATGATAAGAATAGAGGTTATAGCGACATGTGCTTGCTGAACTCTAATGTACGCTCCTTTTCAGTCCTGTGTAAATAGGTATAGGGTATTCTAGTTTATTTAGTGATGGGCAGGTTGTTAATTCCTTAAAATAGCTAAGGAGCAAGAACCTGACACCTTGAATGACTTATGTGTTTTCTTTGTAAGCTTGTTTCTGTTTTGTAACCTTTAAAATGTGGGTTTTATGAGTGGTATCATTAAAATTTATACTCCCTCTAGTATGTGATGTTAGTCATTATTGCTCTGCTGTGCCACCCGATCACCTGTCTGAATTATAAAGCAGCCTTCCTTGGAGCTAAATAGTAAGCTTTTTTTCCCTTTCTAGAGTAAATGCCTGTTGACTTCATTATTTTTCATTGGTGCTCCCACACTGGAGCAGAGGTCAGAATCTGGCCTTTTCTGCTTTCCATCGAAATGTGAAAGGTTGCTGGGAGTAGCACTATATTTCGAAGAATGAAATATGAAAGGTCTTTTAACTGATGAGGACTGATATTAATCAGCAAGTGCCACGGAACTTGTTTTGAAGTGTACTTTATTTTTGTTAACTGGGGTTGATATGCTCAGTAGGTGACTTAATGTTGTGCTGGGCTTTGTTATGCTGATTTTAAAATGCTTCAGTGAAGAGTGGATCTTTGTTAAGAGAGAATATAAGCTGGTGTTGAAAGCCATCAGAGCCCTTGTTTCTATCAGTGGAGGCTTTTTTTAAAGATCTTATATACTTGGAACAATTGTGCAAAATACTTCGAAGTTATGCTTTTAGTCTGCGTCCTCAAACTGATAGTGCCAAAAAATGATGTCTGTCTTGGAAGTCTCTTCCACACTTAAAAGCTCTGGACTTCTTTAGAAGCACCTGAATCATCAAATGAAAGTACTTCTTGAGTGTGGATTACTGCAGAGGTTGTGTTACGGTTGTCAAACAAAGTGCTTGTTAATGCTTTGTAACTCCTGAAGATGAACCTTTTTTTATATATTTTTCTCAAAAATGAAGGATCTGTGCTTGCAGTCTGTGTTGACAGATAGTCTTGCAGATTGTGGAATAGGTGAAGTCATTGTAATCTCCTAAAACGTGATCTAGTTTTCTGGGTTTCATACAAAGGGGTAATACGGAATTGTTTTATGAAACTCAGGCTGAGTAGTAGTGTGAAAATCTTCATGGTGTTTCACTGCTTGAACTTGTGTACATCATGCAAAAGAGAGATTTAAGTTCGTCATAGTAATTTCAGGAGAGGTGTGGTTGCTTTCTGTTTTACAAAACATGAAGCTTCCATGAGAGATTCAATACCATCATGTAGTTCCTCTGAAAGACAGCATGTCACATAATACTACAAAGCAGGTTTCAGCTGGGGGAAGTGTTATAGCTGGAAAGCTTGAGAAGGAAACAGCTCAGGGTTGGAGGTGTTTCAGAGTAAGCACACTCAAGCGTTAGGTCCTCGAGTGTGTGGCCTCTTCCTGAAACACTGGGTTTAATGCTGCACGTAGTTCCAATTATTAACCTTACCCCCACTTCTGTTCCCAAAATAATTGTGTTCTCTGTACTTTAATAAGATAGAGAATATCTCTACAATAGAGATAAAGAAAATCATACAATAAAGAAAATGTGAATGTTGGAGGCTCCTGCACTGAACCCTTCTAATGGCGTGATTCCTGGGGTGGGAAAGGCTGCTCAGGGGGCTTCCTTTCTTGCTTAATATCAGATAAGGTCTGCTTCAGGAGTCGCTTTCTACTACACATACACTGCTGCCAGTCTTTCCTTAAAGTAATACTCTGGAGCTGAAGTTTAATTTTGCTCTGCACTACTTATTTGTAGGTAAAATGAGAATTGGTGAGAGGGCTTACCTAGATAAATGTTAGTGAGATAGTGAAGAGGAGCTGTGATGCTGATTAGAGGAGGCCGAGTAGAGTTTTTCATAGGGTTAATGCTTTCCACATAGGGGGATAGAAGATTGAAAGTGAAGGGCATACTCCTTGTTGAAGGAAAGTGTTAGAGTGGTCCTAATACAGAATCTCATTAAAGCAACTGTCAGGATTCCTCTATTTTACCATCACCTCCCCTATTCTATAAGAGTCAGCTGTCGTTTTGAGTGAGCATACTGCCAAAGAGGCATTTACAAATAAATGAAAAATGTCACAATTGATTTTGCTCCTTTCAGAGTACTGTGTGTCAGCTTTGTCACAAACCCTTTGTTATTCTCTTTTTCAGATTTCTCGTCTGGACATTGGAAATAACTTTGGTTTTGGGCTGCTTTCTGTTGACCCGGGGTAAGCTCCCTGGGTTTTATGACCTCTTGATAACATTTTGTGTACCAGTTAAGTAATATTGCCTTTTCAGTGCTTGGAAGGGATGAAGTGCTAGAAATGCTTACCAATTACCTGGAGAACGTATATCGAAGCTGCATAGCACAATCCACGCTTGAGAATTCTACTAACATAATGGTTTTATTTCATAGTTTCTCTTACATAGAAGTATCTGTGACTTACGGTAATTACTTGGCAAAATGTGCATGCAGCAGTACTATCCATATAAAATACATATACCTACAATTTTATTTTTTTTTTTCTGAAGAATATATGCTTACAAGTCGATGGTGTTCTTTTCCTCAATTTTTATTTAAAATTTCTCGTACTCCTTCAATGTATGTTATAAAGCTATTAAAGTACATATTGCTGCTTGTAAACATACTGAAAGGTAAGCTGTTTTGTGTATTTGCTGGCAGGGAAAGTGAACCTAATGAGTACTATCAATAAACCCTTTAAACACAGAAGTGTTAGCATAAGAATGGATATCTGTTGGAATTTCATTATAAGAAATACTTGACATAATTTAGATATGGTGAGCTACCTAAGTTACTGGTCACTTTTGGTTTTAAAAAAGTTATTTTCTGCTTGAACTTCCTTTTTTTTTGTGATAGCATTCAAAAATAGATGCAGAGTTTTAGTAAAACTGCCATGAAAAAGAACCATATTGACATGTATAGAACTGCCTGTGATCCTTTCAGATAGGAGTTAAAGGTTTTTAGTGACAAGCCTGCTGCTACTCTTAAGAGCAATTTTGGGTCGTCTTTGTGTTTTCTGTGATGTTCAGTAGTAAAGTGCAATTGTGTAAGAAATGTAACCTGCAAATGATAATAGGAAGACTTTGCTACTTTCTATTAGCTTTAAAAAGTAAATTCACACTGCATAGTAGGAACTGTTATATAACGCTTTGGGTGAATATTTCTGAAGGGATTCTTCAAAAGAGATTCACGCATATTTTTCAATCTGCCAGACAGTGCAAGTCTCTATTTCAGTGCACATTATTTTTCTCTTTATGGCATATTTTAGAGTTATTGAAGCATATCACAATTGCTAATAAGACTTTTTTTTTTTTAAAAAAAAAAAAAAGGAAAACAAAACTGAAGAACATCACACTGCTGTCACTGTTGTACTCTAGAAACTCCTAGGGAATAAAGGAAGGAACTGGACTCTTTAAGGGAAAACTAAATCAATGGCAGGAGTTACCTTCCCATTATGCAGATTTATTTTCTATTCTTTATTCATTTGGGATTGTAAAGTAGTCTAACACAGCAGTGATTTCTTTGCATTAGTGTATGCACATTTGTCAGATGCTGGTGTGTTTTTAACATGAAAATTTTGATCTTCAGATGGAAGATTGCAGATATCAGTCATTCACAGCTCTTTTACAGCTCTGATATTACCTTTGGCTTAATCAAAGAAAAAATATGGAATTTGTTTTGAAACAAATCTAAAATAGTTTTAAATAACTATTAACTTTTTTGAATGCTTTTTCTTTTAACTAAAATTCAAAATGTAAGTGAAACTACCAAAGAACACGCTTAATTCATACTTTGAACAGGCTGTTCCCTATTTACGTGTTAGTACAAACTTGTTGACAAGGCTCTGTAAGGCAATCTCTAATATGCAGCGGGCTGCCCAACCTTGATTTGTTTTTTTTTCTTCTCTTTGTGCTAGAATAAAATCTGAGATCTGAATCCAGTACAAAGACAGAAAATGAGTTCTGGCAGTGTAAAAACTGATAACATAATTTCATTGAATAGAACAGACAGTTCAAGGCTGTTGTTTGTGTAATTACTGTAACTGTAAACAAAAAGAGGGAAGGAAAACTTGGGTAAAACTGAAATAGAACTCAGCATTGTCAGCTCTACACATCCCCCAGCCTCCTTCCCCCATATATTTGACTTCAACAATACAAGGAATTGTATTTTGAGGTAAATCTAAATGTAAGCCTGTAGCATTTCAAATCTGTATGAGCATGCACTTATGAGTAAAGCAATGCTACTGAGAGAAATCTAGAGTACTTCCAATCTGCCTCGAAACAGTGCCGAGGTATTGGCTAAATATGATTAGGCAGATTTGCAGAAGCTCAGACTTAACCATCAGCAAATCTCTGCATGCAGTAATGATACTTAGCTTCATAATGTTGCTGACATTGACTTGTCTCAGCCTCTTCTATTAAGCTGGGCATATTCTGATGTGTAGTTACGCATATGTAGATCTCTGCACTCCAGCTGATTGCATGTGTAGAGAATTCCTTCTGGAATGTCCTGAATCATAAGATTATTCTCAACTACTGGATGTCGCTACAAGCAACTGATGAAATGTACTGAGCAGCAAAATTACCACAAGTTATATTCTAACTTTAGTGGGAGATTGTCTAAGATCTCCATCAAATAACAAATATGATAATAAAGAAACCCACGAACACCACAGATGCTTATTTAGCTCACTACAAACTTGCAAGTAGGGAATAAACCTAGGAAAAGCCAAACTTCCAGGAAACTTATTTTCAGTCAGGAATGAGGGAAGAAAGAAATGAACTGGGAGCTGTGTCTCTCTGAATCAGATTCTGTTCTTGCACTGCAAATTAAAAGGTTGAAACTATTACAGTTTATGTTTAAATGATCTATTTTGTCCAGTAACTGGATTCTCCTGTTCATGATGACGGCAGTAATTTGTTTGGCTTCTGAACCAAGAATATTCTTGCAACCCTTTTCATATAAAAATGCTTTTTTCCTATTGAAATTAATAAGAAGATGGTATATTTCTGTGTCACGGGGACACGTGGGTCTCATAATTCAGTGAGATGAACTGTAGACCCTTCCCAATCCCCAGATGCAAGACTTCATGGCATAAGATGTCTTTTATATACAAGAAGAAAAAGTAATTGAAGTGGGGGAGAAATAAGGGAGGATAACCTGGTCAAGTGGGAAAAGATGAGATTTGGAGGAGTTAGTATTCATGAGTTTCTTACTATTTCACTCTTGGAAGATCCATTTTAATGAGAAAGGATCCTCAGGTTCTTAAAATAGGCCAGTTTCCAGCACCTCTTCTCACTTGCACTGTTACTGTGCTGACTTCAGTGAGATTGCTCATTGAATAAAAGAATGGTTCCTCACCTCTTTATATCTGAGGCTGAGTGCTATTGACTTCTTGGTGCTTCTTACCCCTTGTGCTGCTGCTGTCTTTTAGCTGTTTAAAAAAAAAAAATAAATTGTAATCTGTTTTCCTCTGAACAGTTTTGTGTAGATGGCTTATAAATAGTGTTGCTTCAAGTGGTGTAGGAGAGTTCATAGCAGAAAGGATGTGCGAGCAGAAGCAGCCCACAAGATAATGCTAATAATTTGTAGTTCTTCATGATCAAGGCTGAACGAGTTGGTTGTAGGTCATTTACTATTCAAACAAGAATAATGTGGTAAAATGAGTCTTACTCATTTTTGTTGTTGTACAATGGTCAAGCCTGAACCATGTAATTTTAGGGGGCTTGGTAGGGCAAAGCTAATCACTTAATTGATCACTCTGTTTCCTCTAGTTGTAATGTGTTAATGATGGTCAAAGATTAACTAGCAGAAAAACCCCGAAACTGTACAGGAAAATACCATGAAGTAGCTTAATGGGTAAAATAGTTTAATTGCTATTTAATCAGCAGAGCAAAGGTGGGGAGGAAGCTCGTGTGCTGACCCATAGGTTCTGAAAGTCTTTAGTCAAAAGAGTGACTTGAAATGCATGTAGGATGATCATCTATGCATAGTATGTATTCGGGAGTGGAGGGAAGCATCTTTGACTAATTTCCTCAAGTCATTATTTTAGCAAGAACATCTTGGGAATAGTTTCAATGCTCAAAAGTGTTAGCAGGACCTAATGCATTTTAATTTTTTCCCCATGAAATCATAGTATTTGTTTAAGCAACAAATAATGATAATTGCTGCTGGGGCTTATTTTGCATTTACTAGAACAAAATGGTTTCAACCTTCATTCAGAATTGGTTCCAATGTGTGTATGCTTGCAAATAGACCTGTATTATGCTAAGAAAATCAATGAATTGCATTTGAGTTAATAATAATGGTTCTATTTGATAGAAAAGTCCTTAGGCACTTTTGGAAATTCTAGCTATGATTAATGATGGCTGAACACAACTCCTGCGACTTTTCTGTAGCTATAGAAACAGGTTATGCTGATTTCAACAGGTGTTCAGTGGAGCCAAGATTTCACACGATGTCTTCCTATAAAGGAAGACTCTACTCTCACTCAGTGTGTTAGGGGCATTTTCTTTTTTTCTTATCTTTCCGCAGTTTTGGGAAGTAATTTGGATTAATGTTCTTGATTTTTTAACACTTAGATGTAATTCAGATTTTTACATTTGTTTAAAAAAAAAAAAACAACAAACTAAAAACAGCACTTGCAGAAGGTAGTTTGTGACAACCTACTATACCATATATATACTAAAAAGACACAACTTCAGCAGTGTTTTCATCAACAGGGATGTGTTGATGTTTTAAAGTTGTATCTCTCCATAGGTTATCATAACGTGATTAGAGGATCAAGTGTAATCCTTCGATATTGCATATTAATTCTGCAGAGTGTTGAATTAATCTTTTCTGACTGTTTGATAGTATATGACTTTTATAGTTCTATAGTATTCCCATGAACAAATCTGTAAAGCAAAGTACAGTTTTTCTAGAACAGTGTATTTGTTATATAAAACTCCTGAAAGACTCATACTTCTAGTGAATTTGCTTGTAGCAAGCTGGAAATGAAAGTATTTGTCTTAGCATTCCATGCCAATTTTTAATTTTATGTACTCTGCCTTAAAGAAACTGCACAAAATATATGTCTTCTTGTGAGGATTGAAGAGTACTAGAAAACTTTTGTGCCGACACAAGAAGGATCTCTTTCACTGCAAGTGATGGTGAGCTTTTGCATCCAGACTAGTAACGTGAATCAGCGATGTGCCTTTGCTGCTAGGAAGGCTGATGGCAGTCTTGTCTGCGTTAAGTAAAGTATCGCAGCAGGTCAGGAGGTGATCTTCCCTCACTGCTTGGTTTGGTGAGGCTGCACCTGGAGCACGGTGCCCAGTTCTGGGTCCCCAGTACAATGGAGAGACAGTCGTACTGGAAAGAGTCCAACTCAGGGCCACCAAGGTGGTCAAGAGCCTGGAGCACCTCTCCTGCGAGGAGAGGCTGGGAGAGCTCTGGGACTGTTCAGTCTAGGGAAGAGGAGGCTCCTGGGTTCTTATCCGTGTCTGTAACCACCTGAAGGAAGGATGTGAAGGGGATGGAGCCAGGCTCTTTGCAGTGGTGCCTGGTGCCAGGGTAAGAGGTAGTGGGCACAAACTGGAATGCAGGAGGCTATGTCTAAACATAAAGAAACACATCTGTGCTGTATGGGGGACTGAGCACTGGAACAGTACCCAGAGAGCCTGTGGTGTCTCCCCCTTGGAGATACTCAAAAACCGACTGGACCCGGTACTGGGGTACTGGGAGACCTGCCATGGGTGTCCCTGCTTGAGCTGGGATTGGACCAGACGATCTCCAGGGTTCCCTTCCAGCTTCACCACTTCTGTGATTCTGTAATAAAACAATAGCTGTGTGCTGTAAATTGAAGGATGATAATTCTGAACTTTTTTTCTTCTGAGGTGGATATTCCCCAAATATTCCCAAAGCTTTGCTTTCACAAAAATCTACAGTGCTTTATCTTGTTTTTGTTGTTGCAGTTCCTTTTATGACACAAACTTAGTGTTCATTAGGCTCTTACTCTGCTATGGCAAAGACCTTGGGGCTGCCCAACAAAAAAAATCAGAAGTACAATTAAGTAAACACAAAATTTAACCCCGGCCCTGACATTCTCAGTCAGTACTTTCATGATCTTATTAGGAGGTTACGTGCCTTAGTGCAGAGAAGGGCAGGAGTGGTTCTGTAAGTGCAAATTAGAGCTGGTGACCCTTCTGTGTTACGCTGCAATGAGCCTTTGCTTTAAGCAATGTAACATAATCATGATTTAGTAGTTGATAAATGCCTAGAGTAGTGTGCAAAACAGTTTTTCAAAATTGCCAAGGTATGTGATAATGCTTGGATTTGATGATCTTAAAGGCCCTTTCCAACCTAAATAATTCTATGATTATATTATTTTTATATTAATGTGAAAAACATTGAATTATGGAAGCCTAAATAGGTGCTTTTGACCCTGCTGTGGTTCAGGAAAGAGGTGTGAGAGCAATCTGATATCTCAAAGAAGAAAATAAATTGGGGAAAAAAAAATCCTTCATTTTTTGCTACTTTCTGCGTCCCCACAGGTTAAAAATAAAATAGTGGTTAGGGGAGAGAAGAAAGACTTTTTTTTTTTCCCCTCAAATGTTCTATATTTCAGAGTGATACTGGTATTCTTTTTAGCTCTGTCACTTAATGTTTGCTTTGTGCTTTTCCAGGGCTGAATAACAGTCCCAGGCAAAGATGGGGACTGTTTCCATTGAACACTTTAACACATTTTCATTGAATACTTTAACTTTGGTTCTGGTGTTCTCATGGGAAAGAATGGATAAAGTGCTCCCAGGGTGGATAGGCATTCACCTTCGAATCCAGTTCAGAATATGTTGCTTGTTAACTTAAAATTAAACTAGCATTCCACCAGGAAACTTGCCCTGTACATTTTTATATGATTATTTGAATGCGGGAAACCTCACTGTTAACCTTCAAGAATGATACAAAGGCGATATGCAAGTTTATACATCTACATGACCAGCCCAGTATAAGTTACTCTTTAAGACTATATTATTCTAGATATGGCACCTCCAATTTCAAAAGTGTTTCCTTTTACCTTAAGGCATGTGAAGGAGATGAACTTAATGGGAGAGCTTTGACATTTGTTTTAATGGAGGAAGGATCAAGCAAAAATGTGAGGTTGGAATGACATGAAGTGATTGGCAGTACTGACCAGTGACCAGTAAATCAAGCTGCAGTTAAAGCTCTTTAGTTAAGGCTTTATATAATGTATTGTCAGTTCTATAGATATTTTTTTTATTAGAAAGAATATGCTTGTATCTGTAGAAATAAACCATTCTTGTCTTGATGTGGTCAATTATAAAGCTGTGATGGATTTCAGCAGTGTCCTGGATCTATCTGATGGAGATTCAGATTGTGTATACATACAGCACTACTCAAAGCAAAATATTTCACAGTTGTAGTATGAACACTCCAATTGCTTTAAGATACCTCAATGCATTATTGAAAGGAGTGCATTTCCAATGAGAAATATTTTGCAATGATTTTATTTTCACAAAAATGAAATCCATAACCAAGAAATGATGACTCAATATTTTTTTAAACACACACAAAACCCAACCCTCCAGCTCCCCTCCCTTGCAGAAGGTTGAACTTAAGACACAGGTTTCAATGCATTGTTTAGAGACAGGCTCGAGGGACTTTTGAGGGTAGGCAGGTGCATTGTTTTTGGAAGCTTCTCCTCAAGGATTAAGTATTCCTATTTTTACCTCTACTCCTCCAAGTCCATCTGTGCCTCTTATTGAAATCAGCTGTGCCTGCTGTCCTCTTAAAACCCTCTACCCTGGGAGTCACTGAATTTGTTGTAGACCTTATGAATTTGCTTTGAGTTGACTGAGTGACATTTGTTATAAAAATAACATCTAAGATGCAGCTTGTAAAGTATGACATGTTCAGATAAATAGGATCCTTTATCCTAGATGGTACTATCACTGTTTTAGTCATCACTTGTAAGATGAATCTTCCAGAAAATGATAGGCTAGATTTCAGAAGTATAATTTCATGCGCTTGATTTACCTCATCTGGAAGACAATTTTTTTGGTACATCACTCTTGAACTTTTCATTTAAAACATAAGATGACACTTTGCCCCACTCCCCCATTTACAAAGTGCTGTGCCAAAAATAAGTACATGTACTCTTGCTTTCTTTACAGTGTAAGTAGTAAGTGCCTTTCATTTCTCAAGGCTTCCTAAAGCTTATTTAATCCATTCTCTTCTCTGCTTTTTTGTTTCTATGTTCAGTGCTTCATTTTTCTGTTAGTTCCTTTCCCCTCAATATAAATATAACAAGTCTGCCTAGTACGTCCATGTTGAGACACAACTAGTAGAAATATAGGAAAGGGTGGGGGGCAGAACTAATGTGCCAAGTATAGGCAGCAGAAAATAGGGGAAGTGGCCCTTGGCATTTTAGTTTTAAATGGGTTGGTGGTTCTGTAATTTTTATTATAATATTTTTTCAATAAAAGATGAGTTGTATTTTTTTTCAACAGCAATATTAGTTTGTCAGAAGCATGCTACCTTCCTCCCCCTCCAATGTTTTTCATTCATGTTTTTTCTATACCTAAGGATCAGGTGAAGCTTGACAAATGCAAGTGTTCTTATGACTTGTCTTCAAGCTATGCTTCAGATTTTTCTGTTCCCTTTTTCAATAAGAAGTACCTGTTCAAATATTTTTTATAGTTCCTTTATGTTAGGCATTTCAGATACCAAGTGCTAAATAAATAAAACTGTCTTCCTAGCTTAAGGAGCCTGGGATGTTGCTTTGTTTGTTTGTTTGTTTTTTGCTTTTTTTTTTTTTTTTTCAAAATCTGTTGCGATGCAGAATGTTAGTTGGTTGTCATAGTAAAGAAGATGGTCTGGTATTGAAATGAGAACATAATTAAAATTATTTTTACTTTTCTCAGGACTTGGAACAAACTGTTACTTAAACCTTTTCTTAGAGGTATTACACCTAACAAGTTCTCTTGAGAGACATGACAGCAAAGCAGCTAAGCTATCAACACAAATACCGAATGGCTGTATTCCCCTGGGCTTGCTTAAATTTCAAAGTAGACAGGAAATGTGAAGAAATATACTGCAATCTGGTAAAGAAGCTGCAGCATAACTCCAATAGCCTCAGATGCAGTAACGTGCTAGTATAAAAATCTCATATTAACCTAGAATATAGGTAACATCATAAAACACCCTAAAGTTGCTTAGCGTACATTCATCCCATTCATCCTCAATACATCATCCACAGCGTCCTGTGATGTTGAGATTGGTTTATGCTGTACGCTCTGTGGAATGGAAACTGTTCCTTTTTACCTGCTGTGGGAAGTGGGTCCTGCAAGCCTCTTCTGGGCTTTCTATTTGTTAGATTTGACATGCTAAACACAAAATGATCACTGAGCTGAAACGGCAGTCAAATAGTATTGTACTCTTGCTCTTAATTTTATGGCGGGTTAAGGCTCACCAAAGCCTCTGAAGTCACTTGTGTTTTTTTTTAAGCTGTTCCCCACAGTGAATGTACATGTGTGTACGATGGAGTCATGACACTGGTATTTGGGATTTGAAGTTAGTGGAGAGGGAGGGAACAGCAATTCTTGGATGTTTCAAATTTTTTTTTTTTTTAATCTTGAACCTCTGTTGATCAATGTGGTATTTGTTTTACTGCAGTCTTTATTTTAGAATTTGTAAATCGCTTCCCATATAGGATCAGCAGTAATGTTACTGCAGAGTCCCAGTTCTGTTTCCACTTCTGAAACTTAAATTGAAATGTAGCAACTTGCTTTTCCTCTTTTAAGGAGACTCATGCTGAATGAATGGCATGCTTGAATTTGAAGAAATGGATTTCTTCCAAAAAGTAGTGATTTGGTTTTGGTGACTTTCAGTGGAAAATATAACCTGATCCTTGTGACCCTTTGGAACTAGTGGACCGTGCCAAGTTATTGGTTTCCTACATATTCAACAATTGTGAGAGATTTAACTTGCAAGAATAAGCTTTGTGAAAATGTAAAGCATTGAACCGATTGAACTGTAGAATTCCTTTAGAAAGCTGATTTCTTTAAGATGCTTTAGTTTGAGAAGAAAACAGCTTGTATTAAGGGATGTTTTCTTGTATCTCTTAAACTTCTGGTATATTGCTGTCCTCCTTGGAGCAGAGATAGTCTATTGTGTATATATGTATACATATATTTTTCATGTATAAAAACAGAAATCATTTTCTGTGGAGGTCAGCCTGGAACGATTATCTTAGAAAATAAATGATCTAATTCCAGTATTACCTACTGAAACAAGGAAGCTTTATAGTCCATTAGATTTGTATGTAAGACTCCTATGACAATATAATTTTCATGGCTGCATTAAAATGTCATTAATGTGTTTAGTAACTAGTCTTCTATGATCCATTAATTATAATAGATGAAATTAGATACGAAGAGAGCTTATCATAGTTTGAATTCTAAATGAATAAAATTACAAGTAATAACTGCGTGTAATCCTTAGGTTCTGATCTCAAACTGTCTTATTTGATAAAAAAAAAAAAAAACAAATTGGTGATTCTAATATCTTAAAGTATTGATAAAACCCAGAAGGTGTTTAATTAAAGATTTTTTCAGTGACCCTTTTTGTTGGTATTATATTGCATTAGCAAGTTGTGTTGCAACAAATAAATAAGAATTTGAATTTAAATTAAATAATCTGTTGCATCCTGCAACAGTAGGGAATTTACTATGATACCAGCTTAAGTCTTTTCTTACTTTCAGCATGGATAGTCTCCTAATGAGTTTACTTGGATCAATAAAACCAAAAGTAAAATCTCTCCTAAGCAGGTTCTCTTTTTGCATGTTAATTTTGGTGTCGTTTCCAGTCAACCATTTTGCATGTGTATGTGCTTCAATCCTGCAGTTCAGGCAGTCTAAAACTGTGCAGTCTTTCCTTCTCAACCCTCAAATGTGCGTAAGGGGTGGGAGACAAATTGAAACCAATTTGGCCCTGTTTCAGAGACCTCATTTAAAAAAAAAAAAAAAAAAAGCCAAAAAAAAGCAACCAGGTGATATAGCTGCATGTGCAGTGGGCTTGTGATAATGGCTCTAGTATTTTGACACTATCTAAAGCAATCTAAAACTTTAAATTGACAACCTTTCCATGTCTACATATGAGCTTCCAAATTCATGTTTTGTAGGAAAATAAACAACTCCTATGCTTAGGTGCCTTTTTCTTCCTGTTTAGGAGTACAACAACACTGAAGTGATTTCTTTACATAACAGAAGTTTTTGTTTTTGTGGTTTTTTTTTTTTATATAGCTCTCTATACTATATCACAATAGAAAATGTTGAGTTTTACCCTTCAGTCACCTTCCCTTTCGCAGGGAGCTCCACATGAGGATGAAAGCAGAAGTTTCTGATGCCTTTCACTTCTGCTGTATTTCATTAATCTCAGTGGGATTAAATTGATACTACAACTCACAGTAATCTACATTAGAATCAGGTTCACTTACTATTGATTTCTGAGTTTGTTTTCATTTTTGTGTGGTGTGAGAGAAGCTTTAAAGAAGGCATCAAAACAAAGTGCATGGGAAATGTTAACAGGAAAAAGTGAAATCGTGTCAAAATTCATATGGCTTTGAAATTCAAGAGAAGCAAACAGTAGAGGCAAATCATTGCTTATCTCCCGCATCTTAAATTTCAAATGTCTTGAATCTTTCCCCCAAATCCATGTACCAAACAAATTAATCACAGAATCATAGTATGATTTGGGTCATACTGACCCCTAAGGAGTGCCACTCATCATTGATCTTTACCTGAACATCAGGCCATTGACTGCAACTCTTTGAGCGTGACCATCCAGCCAATTCCTCATCCACGGAGTGGCCCATCCATCAAATCCACGTCTCTCCAATTTAGACTATGATGTTGTGTTGGACATCTGCATTGTCCTTATGTTATTTGTTATCACTGCTGTGAATGTTAATTTACAATTCTTCTAGTTCAATGGGAGTTGTGCAACTTATCTAAATAAAGCTTTTTATTCTTTTTCTGGTATCCCTTTCTGTGTCCATCAATCTATTAAGAAAACTATTACTGATGTCTGTGTGAGATGCAGTTAGCCCTTAGTAAACCCGGTGAGTCTGTAGGTGCTGTGTTGTAGAAAAATGGCTTAATGGTCAGTGTGTGGCACAATTACTGAGTTCTCTGTAGGTACCGTATGTGCACACACTTTATTCTGCCTATTACATGTTTCTGTTTCTATGCGAAGTGTTATCCTGGATGCTTTGTTCTAGAAGGCTTCTCTTTTTTTTTTTTCACAATCAGCACATTCATTTTTCTCCACTACTCTTCCATATCCCTTGTGTTTTTAATTAACATTTCAAAATCACTGCCTGTTTTCTGCTGTGAATAATCTCTGCCTGTCTGCATTCCAGCAGCACACCTCTACGGTGAAGGCAATACCAATTAGTATTATTTTCATTAGTTAAAACTAAATATCTTCTGTGTTTAAGCTTATTCTCAAACAGTAATGTGTTCACTAGTTTTTATCTGTCAGACCTTGAGTCCTAAGAGCTGGATTAAGCAAAAGTTTTAAACTCTATTTAGTCTGAGTAAGCAGTTATCTTTGTCTAATCAGTTAAACACACTGCTTTTTTATAGCCTTCTGCATGAGAAGAATGAAAAAGGCAAGCACTGAGTCAGTATCTTAAAAGATATGTATTGCTTGTTAAATGGGCCTCAACTAGGAGAATATCCTTAATCTGCTGATTTTGTGTTTGCTCTTAGGTTACCACATCATATGTAGATATGAATTTCAAAGGCAAAACTCAATCACTGAAAATATTTTGTGACCTTTTAGTTGCAGTTTTGCCATGCAGCTTTTTTTTCTTGATCATCTAAAGTAATCACAGCAATGAAGCGAGGAGTAGGGTAAAGGCAAGCTGTAGTTAAATGATTTGAAAAATTAAAGCATTATGACTAAAAACTGACTTTTGAAGCTTTCAGAGCTATCTTATTTCCTGAATAAAATGCCTCTTTAATGCCCACTTGCCTTCTTTTTAACAATAAACTTCTGAGTAGGATCAAGAAATAAACTAACCAAGAATATGCTGAAATAATTGAGCTGCAAGGTAGAGATATTCTACATAAACATGTTTATGTCTGTAATATAATGAAAGAAAAAGAGACGTTGGTTTTGGTAGAAGACATCAGGCTATCAGCAGCAAAATAAGGGGATGTGATCACTTTCCTGGGGAGCTTGTTCCGGTGCTTGACCACCCTCTCAGTGAAGACCTTTTCTTGATATCCAGCTGGCCCTTCCCCGATGCAGCTTTAAGGCATTCCTTCTTCTCACCGGGGAGGCAAAAGCTTCTCTTTCTACTCCTCCTCATGAGGAAGTTGTGGCTAGCAATGGGGCCATCCCTCAGTCTACTCTTCTAGAAGATGAACGAAGTTACCTTCAGCTGCTCCTCACAAGCCATACCCTCCAGTCCTTTCATCATTTTTGGTTTCCCTCTTTGGATGCTTTCTAACATTTTTTTATATCCTTCTTTGTTCACATGATTGTTAGGTAGATCTGTTACCATGAGCAGGACTAGAACGGATGGAGAAATCTGGCAGTATGTCTGAGGATGCTTAAGTAGTTTATGGCTCAATAAACATCCAAAAGGAGAGAGAAGGCAGGGTGGTCTTCTTCATGAGAGCCATGAAACAAATAATTGTCAAAGCTACTGTACTTGAAAATTAAGGAACAAAACCATGCAAATAATTCTAACTATGCAAGTGTGAGGCCAATGTCACCTTGGTCACTGTTGCCAAGCACTGATAGATCTTTAAATACAATAGCTTTTGTTTTTCAGCTGTGCAACTGTGTGACATATAAATATGATCTCAGTTTAATTTCACAACATGCAAGTGATGTTGTATCTCAAAAATAAAGACAATAAATGTCTGCACTTGGAATTTTAAAATCATTTCACAAATTTCACTAGTATTTAATGTGTTTATCTGTGTAACAGGGCTGGCCCCTGAAATAAGTGCATTACAAAACTATCCCTCGTGAAACAGAACTCTCGAAATTGCATCTTTGATATCTGTGTTGAGAAGGTCAGTGTATGAGATGTAACTTCATAAGTTGACAAGCTTAAACACAGAACTATCGATCTCTAGGCTGCAATAACACTTTGGAGAGAGTTCTCTGTATATTTCTTGTAGTCAGTAGTCAACATTTTCTGCTTTTGCTCTGTATATTTGTGGATCAGCTGTCTAGTGCCGTGGAACTTGGTTGATAGCTCTAAGCTTCTGACTGTGTTTCCTTTTTGCATAAAAGGAAAATTAATGTCTAATATCAGGTCCAAGAACTGATTGGAAGTAGGATTTTTCTTTGAATTTGAGAGGTTTTATTAAATGCTTGAACCTTAGGAATTAAGTTGGAAATGTGACTTCTGTACTGAATGTGTGGAAGAAATTACTTCAGTTTGTGAATCTGACGGTCACAGCTGTAGAGAAATTAAAAACACCAAATTGATTCACATTATTACTGTTTAAGTATTTAAATCAAGGTTGTATCTCTCTAAAAGATATAATCCATCTCAGATAGATGCCTTTGGGCTTGATGCAGAAGTTACGGAGTTAAATTTCTGTGATCTGTGCAATGTATAATGTCAGGCTGGATGACCACAGTTGCCCTCTATAAATGCTGTTTGTCAAAGATGTGCATTTAGTTTTTGAAGAAGCACAAAACACCAGTTATTAGAAAGGAGATGTCAGTAGATTATATAGGTTGGAATAAGCAGATAATTGTGAAACTATGCAATTAGGCTTCAGGAAAGTGATGAAATAATTGCTGGTTTCATGGATGCTCTAAAGTAACATTGACTTATTTATCTTTTTTAGCCAAAAAAAAACAAAAAACAAAAAACTTAAATTTTAAAATTTACGTAGTATTGATTGTCATAATTAGAACTGACATTTGCAAAACTAGTGGACTGTCTTTCCAAGACTTTTTTTTTTTTTAAAAAAAAAAAAAAAAAAGATGACTTCATACAGTTTTAATCTGAGTTCCAATTCAAAAGATTGCAGTATTTTGAGGAGGAGGAAAATGAAAAAGAAAAGGTTCACAAATTTGGAAACAAGCTCCTGCAGGCTACTCCCACAAACTATGAATGTGCCCATTCCTGTGTACACACCTACATTTCTTCTATTTTATGCATTGTTGCATGTGAGTGGAGTCAAGTGACAATACCTGAAATGTTTATACTGGCCATTTCTTTCATGAAGAGTTTCAGGTACGTGTGAATGAAGCTTAGTAGGCTAAGAAACATTTTTTTAAAATGTTTTTAGTGCTCTGAGTATAATTAAATTCTTCAGTTATATTAGTGTTAACACCAAAACTGTTTTGAATTCAGTCAAAAAGACAGTTTCTCTATTTCTTTGTAAAACGTAAAAATAACCACAAAAGAGTATAAATGCAAATGATTTGAAATCAAACGGGGAGCCTTTAGCATGCAATTTATTTGTCTTATTTTCTGGGTGCCTGTGCTATTTCCCTTGATGATACCTTACAGGTGAAAGGTATTGTTGCTCATACTGGACATTACTTTGTCTTTCTGCCTCGTAATATCCTTAAGGAGAACAGTGAGGGGCTTAGGGCATCATAATTCTGTGTGCTGTTTGGTATTTCTGAATAATACATTTTAATCCTAGACTGGGAGTTCGTAATTAAGTTTCAAGAATCTTTTTTACTTTAATTGATGGCATAGTTTTTGTGTTTGACATACTCACATGCTGCTCTGTCCCGTTACTTTCTATGCAACTCCATGTGGGAAGAAGCTACCTCTCAAATGAGAACAAGCTTAGAGGAGCAGCGCCTTAATTTGTACAGGAGTTTTTACTAGGTTGCTTGTCATGAACCACAGTCACCTTAAAATATGTCAGAACTTAGTAGTCACTTTCTTCCATACCTGGAAATATTTAAACAGATGCCCATGAGAAAATTGAACAGAGCAAAGCAAATTGAATTGGCTTTAAGAATTCATGACCTTTCTGTCCTACATATCAAATTCATTTTTCTCAAATGCTGTTCATATTGTGCTGCATGCTAATTGCATATTGCATATTCTTTATTCATAATATACCACTGATAATAACATAAAATTACATTTTTAATTCCCAATGATACCTTAATTTAATGTTTCATTTACTTCTCTTCTTTAACTAATCTTCTGTCCTCTGAACAAATTTGATTAAAATCATTGCATTTATTAAAAAGAAATGGGCTAAAATATATCAGTTGGGTCCCACAAGGAGCCAGCATTAGAAACTTCTTTCTGGGGTTTGCTGTTCATCGCACAGGGAGGAGATGGCTGATTAAAGCTCAGAAATAGCTAGGATGTTGAGAAGTAGAAGAAATTACCTGCTTCGGTCACTGCTTCCTAATTTGCCGGGAAAGCCATTCCGTCTCCTTTCTCTCATCTCCTGAAGCTGTAATAATTTTGAATTTTTAAGATACAAGATGAGGGGAGAAGAACAACTTCAGATGATCTATTTTTTTTGCGTCTTCCCTGGTAACAGTCTTCCAGTCTTTACCAGCTGCCAGGTAAGCAGTGGGGAAAACTCACTCTGGAGGACTTGTGGGTTGGCTTCTCTTTTGTGTATGTCAGGCTGAGCAGTCAGTGACAGGGATCTTTAGGATGGGATAATGCAGCTGTGTAAATGACCCTGCTCAAATTTTGTATTATCTCCTGGTCACAAGAGCCTTTCTCATTTGTGGAACCAGCAAACCACTTTGACTTGGGATGAAGGCTGGTAAGGTTAAATGCTTTCCTTTCACTGCATAAATAGAATTGTGGATCTATTCCACTGGCTTGCAGCAAGTTTTAATGTTTAGACCTTGTTTCTTTTCACAGTGAAGTGAAGATATATTGCAATGCTATCTGGGTGAATTGCTACAACTGTGAATGTCAGTCTTACAAGTTTTATGATGCAGTCAGTATGTCGCACTTCATTTGTGCCAACATACATAGTTCTTGAAATCTTGCAGTGCAAGCTTACTAAGTGGTTCTGGATAGATGCCTCAAAATCCTCACTTCAAAGCTTTTAGGGAAGAAGGAAAATTGAATAAACCAGAAAGTTCATAAATGTGCATTGATTCTCGATGGAGGTTATTTACTGATAAAGCATGCTTTCTGGTCTTTTATGTTTGTAGAAGGCAAATTTAAGTTTGTGTTAGCATTTAGAAGTTGAATTAATGTCTTGTAATTGTAACTTTACACTTATTTAATTACTTTGGCTTTGATTAAATTGTTAGAGATTTAACTTTCCTAATCTTCTATTGAGTTATGTGATTATCTTTGCCCATTTGATGTTATGTGCTTCTATGTAATTAGGATGTTGTAATCTTCTTGTTTCTTGGTCTGTTAGATTGAGTTAATGCTATCTTAGGCAGCGTGATACCGCAGTGTTAACTGATTGGCCAAATTGGGAGGGAGGAGTTCACTTACTTGTCACTAGAACTTAAGCACAGGTCTTCCAAATCTAGACATACAAAGACACGCTTTCCTTGTGAAATACTTGCCTTTTTTTTTTTTTTTTTGTGGTTGTCCCTCTCAGGTCTCATTGTCTGCCTGTGTCCCAAAGCATTATTTGCCATTTGTATAGGGACAGAGCTTTTCCTGAACAGCGTGTTGATTAAATTCAATGTTGTATGTGCTGGCATTTCTGAATCCTTTGAGCACTCATTAAGGAGGTCAGCTGCACACTTTTTAAACACTTTCAATGGTGTGAATTATTAAGCAACTGCCTTTATTGTATGCACCCATTTCTCATACTCATTCTATTTTATTTTTTTTAATTCATTATTTACTTAATCTATTTCTGCTCTGGATCCTTGGTTCTGCAAAGTCAAGATACTAATTTTGTGAGACCACAGTTTTAGCACAGTATCCCTATAGCGTTAGGGTTTACCCCATTACCAGTACAGCTGTTCTGTGGTCATTGATACAGAGGTTGTCTTCCGGAGGCCAGTGCACCTCTGGCAGTCCTTTGCTGCGGAGGAAGCTGCTTGTGATGGTGCATCGTGTCAGTGCTGGGGCCTTCTGATGGCTCAGCTTGGAGGCAACGTGATCTGTGCAGGGTCCATGCACGTGTGCTGCTCTATTTTTGAGGAGTTAGATGGGGTTTAAACTACATACGAGTCTGTTCATGAATTAATTTCAGCCCTGGAGAATGTCAGCTAGGTTCAGTGCTAGGTTAAAGGTTGGACCAGGTGATCTGAGAGTTCTTTTCCAACCTAACTGATTCGTGATTCCAGCTCCAGTGATGAAGCATGTGAGTGTTCTTTTACAGAAGATTTTCATCCTGTTTTTACAGATATATGCATAAAAGAGCAATACACAGTAATTCTTTCTTCAGGCCTCATCTCTGTGACATGTAGACTCACTGCTGTAGACAGGCTGATAACTTTGTTACTTGCCTACAGCGAGCAGGAAATAATATAGAAATAGAAATAACCACTGGCTGTTGAGAAGTGGAGGTGTTTGAGATATAAGATGGGCTGAGGTTTCCTGTTCATAATTTTAAGCGGAACAGTCACACACACACAATCTTAACAAATGTCAAATAGACTAGATAACGATGACTGAAGTTGAATTCTTTCACTTGGGCTTTGCTTCCTCGCTAACACTTCAAGAACTGCAGCTTTTATTGCTTTTGTGAGAGAGAACATTTCAAGAGGTGTATGTTCTTCTGTGAAAAGCAGTATTAAAAAGAATTGCTATTTGGATGTTGTTTCCATTTGGAAATAAGTTGCCAAAGTGCTTCTTGCGTTACATCCAGTGATAACCTGGCAGCATTTCTGAAGCTGGAGGGCCACTCCGAAGAGGTACGGCTTTGTGCCACCCAGTAGTTCATAGGAGGGCCCTCGGGGTCAAAGGTGGCAGCAGCAAGCCCACAGAGCTGCCATTTGTACAACACAGGGAGCTTTGCCTCTGTCCGCTTATTATCTGTCACTTACACAGCTCTTTTCTACGCGTCCTTGTCTGACAGCCATGTGTAACTCGACTCAGTCTCTGTTATTACTTCCCTTTCTTGCCATTACTTCATTCCTTCTTCAGATTCTTTTCTAAAAGCTTTGCCTAAGAAATCTGCCTGAAGGCAAATACGGGTTTTGTGTTGACTAAAGGAAGTAGGCTTGACACTTCAAACCTGCACTGTGGTGTTTGTTTTGCAAAACTCTTCCGATCCAATCTGTTGAATGGTTTTGCAATTTGCATCGGCTTTCAGTTGGCAGATCTGCATGTGGCATGAGTGCCAGTTGTTTGTGCATTGCTCCTGAGGATGGTTAGAGAGTTCTTTAAATACATTCTTTAGTGTTTTAAAAAACATTTAATTTTTAAGTGTTACCACAAAAATATTCTCAAACGTAGTAACTTACCTTTATTAAATCCAGGTGGGCATAAATTCCTTATTTTCATTTATATACCCAGTGGGTTAAAAAAGATTAAAATGAAATATTCCAAACTAGTAACATTTTTAGGTACTTGGTTGTCCTCCAGATAAGACAAGGAATTGACTGATTATCCCAGACAAGTTATAAACCTGTAGCCTGCTGAAAAGCATTCCCCTTTCTTACTAAAGCTTTAAATTTTGGTCAGTACTACAAAAAATCTGGGGTCCTTTTCTTAGTTCAGGTTAAGCTTCTGTTTTTCCAAGCCATTAGAGAAATTTTATTACCGGTAAAAATCTATTTTCTAAGTACACTAGGCAGGTAAAGGGTGCGATCAGAAGCACAGAGAACTCAGACCACCAAAGTTTTTCTGGCTGGGCGTTGAAAAACCCAATTTTTCTGGATGTGAATTAGTCCCTGCTGGGTAGTGATGCTGCTGCCTGTATTATGTTAATATCTGCAGGCCTTATCAAGGACCTGGTCTATATTGCACTTTATTGCCATGAATCATTCAGTTAAAATACATTTGTCCAAAATACTCCCGTATTAGATCGGATGAGGTGCAGCAGGCTGATGGAACAGAAAATGATGTTTTGAAGGCTACAGTAGTGCAATATAGCAGTAGAGTTATAAATTAAATGAATTTATTTCAGTTTGTATAGTGGCTGTTAGGATTAGATCAACACATGTGCATCAGATACAACCCTTTCTCTTCTATCCAAAGCAGTTTTTCATAGCTCATTGTATAATTCTTGAAGAACTTTTGAGTTTTAGGTAATCGACAAGTTATAGGAGAATATGCACCTTTCTGGTTACACTTGTTCGGTATTAATGTCAGTGTGGTTTTGCAGGGTGAATGTCAGTAAATGGGGAGCATTCGTTTCTGTTTTATTAGGAGGTGTAGTCAAAATGTAAGGCTATATTGCTGTGTAGAAGGATGGTGTATATCCTAACAAAGTAGACTGTATACATTCAGAACCCATGGTAATGAGAGCTCTGTTATGCAAGCATCAAGGAAAGAATTAGCTTTTTGGAAGTCTTTCTTCTTTTAATTAGCGTACACGTGTTGAAAGATAATAAATGATAGCCTTTTTGATGGGGTTAGAATAAATATGTAGGTGAAAGCTTTTGCATGATAGAACAGATGCGTCAGGTTAGTTTTTCAGCTGGTATAATTTGACATATTGATGACATGGATTACAGTAGCTAATGACCTGGAGATTATTCAGGGATTTGTATGCTGTCTTTTGCAGGAAAAAATGAAGGGGAAATCATGTCTTAATTACAGCATGTAAAACTGAGCCCAGAGGAGGATAACGTAGCTAATATGAAGACCAAAGAATAGCATTTAACCATACTGCCTCGTGGTAAGATTATATTGCCAGTGCATCGGAGGAAACCATATGCCTGCTGCCTGAGACTGCAGTATGGAGATGTATGGGAATCTCACCATACACCACACTACTGGTCTCTTATCTATTCTAGTGTGACAAATAATTCTGCTCAGGTTGTCAGCAGTGACAGCTGAGACTTTTTGCTTAGATGCCTTGACAGTGCTTGTATTAAGCAGCCAGGGCCATACAGTCCATTAAGTTTTTGTAAAATGAACTGTCTGCTACTTGCTGTCTCGCTGATACTGGCAGCATTTGTGAGCTATAATCCTCTTCAGTTGCAGGCTGCTTGAGCGAGTGCCTTCAGACATCTGACAGGTAGCAAATGGTGCAGTTCTTAGTGGAGAGTCTTTGGGGCACAATATTATCTCAGAGAGAAGACAGAATTCTACCGATGGGGGATATTTTAAAAGATGGTCAAAGTACATTACAGGAGAAAACCAACTTCTTTGACATGAAAAAAGACAAAAATGTGTTGTTTTCTACCCACGAGCAATGGATGTGCAAATAAGTGGAAGGTACAGCTATACGAAGACATGAGATGTGGTCTATGTACCACTTAAATCTCGTGGTGCTATTGCTCTGTATACTGCCTATGTTATAGCAGATAACTTGAAAATACAGCAGCAATTTTTTAAAGTTGGAAATTCCATTTTTAGGGAAGAACTGCTTATAAAGTTGAGTTATATCTGTAATTGCAAATGTAGCCATTTATAGCCTGTTGATAAATGAAACTCAAAGTCCATTTTGATTTCTTCATTAAATATATGGAAGAAATGCAGAATGAAGTTCCATTTCTTGGTGTCTTTACTATGCCAGGGTACTGAGTGATGTTGCAACTGAGCTTCTGCCTGGGGACTTCGTGTAGGGCTACAGATTCTGCAGTGCTTTGGCCTCTGGATATATGGGCTGGTGCGATGGATGCTGTCACTGATACTTCTGGAGTGATTTTAATTTTTGTTCATTTCCCCACAAGTGAAATGTGAATGATATATCTGCTTTCCAGAATAGAAGAATATCAGTTTTTATGTTAGGAATGTGTTTTAAAGTCTGGAGTTGAAGGCATTTTCTGGACGTAGGTGTGTACTCATACATGCATGCACACCTGTTACACTAAACAGTTTACTGAATATTATACTGAAATAAATAGATGTTTAGTTTGTGAAACCCACATTTTGTTTTCAAGCAATTTCTCAATACAGTACAAGTACTGAAAACAAATGGAGATTCACTTTTTTTTATAAAAAAAAAAAAGACAACAGGAGTCTGAATGGAAAATGAGTTCTATTTCTTTATAAATCTAAGTTCAACTTTCATTTTGCTATATTCATGCTTGCATAATTATATAACATACATTGGTAACGTGTACATCTAATTGTATTGTATATGATGTACCACTGTGGTTTACAGAAATCAATGACAGGGAGTTGAAGAAGGTCAGTATATGCTATTGCACTGAAGCCGTTTCAGTGTCTCTATCAGAAAAAAAAATTGCTTTTGGAGTTGCATTAACTCAACTGTAGAAGTTTATGCGTCCTCTATCAAGTCTTGGCATGAAATTTCTCACCACAGGAGAATAGCCTTTTTTTTTTTTTTTTTTAAACATCTTATTCAAATCCTCTGTTGGTGATTGGAAAATGAAACTTGGCCAGCTAACTGTACAATATCTGGAGTTATAACATGCATCTTAAGTTATATCTAACGCTTCTAAAATGTTAGGAGTGATGGAAACAATATATTTGATGTGTGGAAAAAGCACATAATGAATGTTAAAAGAGCAAGTCTTGAGAGAGTCTGGAAGAATGGGAAGCCACAGGCCAATAACTAGCTTAACACGAGGAAATGTGCACTGAAAAGGATGGATTGAGCAATTGAAGATGGAGATTATAATATGATAAGTTGCAGCTGGTTCAGGAGAAGGATGGGTGTTCGCGCCAAGCCTGACTCTTCAAAGCCTGCCAGTGGTTAGAAAAATGGAAAGTAAAGTTCTTTGCTGAAGTTACAGATGAATTTTGTTGCAGTCCTGCTGCGTACTCCGGATGTGCTGCATTTGGGGGCAGGTTGTTTTGTTTCTTATTCCAGCATCACTGCATTCCTGCAACCCCCCAAAATGTCTTTATTTGAGAACAGCTTCTTACATAAACAATAGATGCTGACCTAAGGGTTGCTTCAACTGCATGTGTGCTATCAGAGGGCTGTGCTGCTTTGGCGATACTGATGTAATAACAACAACGTGCTGCTTCCTGATACAGTGAAGGCTTTCTTCCAGTAACGGTAAACTCAAGCATAAGTTAAGGCCATAATTCAGAACAGATGTAGGTCATAGTTCTGCACTGAAATCTGAGTGGGAGGAGGTTCACTCCACCTATGGCCACTTAGTTTGAGACACAATTCTTGATGGGGAGTGAACTGAGGGCCCTATCTAGATTCCTGTCTCCTCTATACCCCTGAGTGTTAATTTGTAGTCAATTATCCTTTACATGCCTAGTGCCCTTTCTCTTCCATTGACTTTAAAAGCATCTGTTTGTATGACTGTGGGTGTGTGAGCTGGGTTTTGATCTCCTCCTTTTTCTGCAGAAGTAACTTTGATGCCAGATTTTGTAAAATCTGTTTTCATTCATGCTGAGATACTCTTATATCCTTCTTGAATGAATATTTCATTCTTAGATCCTCCTTGAATAAATATTTTCAAAACAAGCCCTGATAATGGAAATTCTGGTGTCCCTGTACAAGCTGAAAGGCCTATATTAGTGTAATTAGAACTGGGATTAGGGAAAAAATAAAAATAAAAAAAAATGCTTTTAAACTTGATTTCAAACCACGAAACGGAAAGATTTGAATCTCCTAGTTTTGGCAGGGAATGAATTTCAACAGTAGTATAATAGAGCTTGACAACAGAGATGTTTAAAAAGCGCTTCACTATAAATTGGAAACAGTGCTTCCCTATTGAGTATATAATTGGACTGTTTCAAAATAATTATTTCCTTGCTTATATTCTTAAATTGTCCTTTTCAGCCTCTGTTTCTTATTTTTTTAGCATGTTAAAAAAAAAAAATATATAAATTGCTAGCTATTTGAAGTCTATTAATGATTTAAAATTATCTTTTGCTTCCAAACATGTTCCTGGTGAATTGCCAAATAGTTTTTGTTTTTTCAATAACCTTTTTCCTTCAGGTACATGTGCTTCTTTTTCCCCAGTATATATTAAAGGTGAAATAAAAACCAGACAAATGTGTTGAGCCTTGATCATGGAAGATGGTTCACAGAGCACTTCAGTGGTCAAAGCAAGAAGAGAAGTGCAAGTAACTGAGTACTACCTGCCTCGTATACTCAGAAATTAAATAGCATATCCTGAAATATTTCTTAGATTATCTTAATTTCTAGTATTTAAGAGTTTGTGTGTATACTACATGAGATACCTTACTCTGATTTTACTCTGCTTCTTTTATTTACTAGTCTTCTAAATTCTTACTTTAAACCTTGAAAGCATGAATCTGAGATGTGAAAGTACTACATAAAATCATATTGCTCCATGAAATGGAGTCCTAAGAAAAATGGCCCATGATTTTGACAAAATTACTGGAATATTGAGAGGTTGATGGCTTTTTCAACTTGGCATGACTTTTTAAACTGCAACACTCGGCAGACAAAGCTGAAAATAGTAGAAAGAAGTGTGATCCTTTTAATTGGCAGTCTCTCTGTAACCTTATAGTCTCATAAATTAACTGTTCTTAGGTACTAATGACCTGGGAAAAGCAGATGCAATATCCAGCTGTCAAATTATTTTTTTCTTTTAAGAGACAGCTAATTCTGGAGTGATGCCTAAAACCATTTTTGGGGGGGGGTTAGGGGGGGGGGAAGAGAAAAAAAAAATCCTAATGTTGTCCTCAGATGAAGAACAATGACAGTATGCAAAAGTGCATTAACATAAACACTAATTTTGTAACTAGTTCATCACCATTTAGTGGGGATGAGCATCAATCATCTTTCTCATGCATTGCAAATCTCAGTCTGGCTACTGGAACTGCGATGCTATGTTTCCCCAGTGAGCTCAGCCCCTGCAAAGCGGTGACCTGAGCTGGATCTGTACGGCTGGGGAAGGACCAGAAGCAAATTCGGAGTGGGGAAGCCCATAGCTTTGCTTTTCTTGGGTCCTCTGGCTTTTTCTTTGTCCTCGGTTATGTAGCCTTCTCCCTACATGTCAGAACAGATTTTTTTTAATTGTTTTTATTTTCTGTAATAAGTTGTCATTTTAGAAGTTTGGTTTGTGAGATCATATAGTCACTGGTGTGGTTAAACGATAGCCAGTCTGGATGTGGATATGCTTGGCAGTCCAAATCTGACTTGCCTTGAGGTCTGTGGTTCAAAACTCCGTTATGTTTTTGGGGCATTTTTGAGGCCTCTGAAGCTGCGTAGCCAGCTAAGGTTTAAGATGTCTCTTTTTTAAGTAAAGGAATTTGGGAAGAAGAAGGGAAGGGATATGACTTTTGACAGATTTTACTGACCAGAAAGAACTTCATTGCGTGCTGCTATCAAATGAGAAAGAATGGAATCAGTGGAGGGGAGTAGTGATAGCACTTGCCAAAAGTTTTGCAAACACAGGGATTGCTCCCACTTCTAGTACTTATGACACAAAGTTTTTAATCTTTAAAATGAACTGTTTGTTAGTATTGGAACCAAATTCTTGTGCAAATTGATGAGGGTAGAGCAAATGTTGGCCAGTGGGAAATCATGAGAAATGTTTGTAGATATTATAGTAACATCAATGAAGTACTTCTGGTAAAACAATTGCCAAGCACTTAAAGCACTAATGTTCCATCTAGTGTTGTGAGTTGACAATGTTTCTGCTAAGAGCTGTCATCTGGGGTATGCAGTAGACATCTGTAGGATCTTGTGGGGATGTCCTGAATCTAAATGTTTCCACTACAAGATGAAAACACATTGTTGAACTGCTAAATTCCTTCTGCAGAGATGAAAGCAAGGAAGTGCATTATATTGAAGCCATAATAGTGTTTTTTGTTTGCTTTTTAAAATATTTTTTTCATGTAGATATTTTCATTCTTTATTACCTGATAGCCTGAAAAAGAAGAAAATCGAACAAACAAAAACCATAAAAACTTTGGTCTTGAGTTTAGCCTGTGACATTGCAGTCACAGCAAACTTTATATTTTTGTATCAGTACCTCTTTTTTTTTTTTTTTTGAAGATAGTTATATCTTCAAGTAAACTGTACAAACTTTGCAACTAATAAACCAAGAAGTGTATTTTTACATTGCATTAATATCTGACTGGCTTGTGTGCATTTCACATCATACATCTGACATTTTCATAATTACTGGTGGTTTTTAGTTTGTCTTCTTTACTCCTCCCACCTCTGTCAGGAAGCAGTCATAAAAATGATTTATTTTTACTCCACATAGAAGTTCTTAGGTATTCAGAAAAATTATATGAGGGTTCTAGTGCTGACTTCATTAACTCTGGTCCCGTTCTTCTTCAAATCCTAGCTGCCAGACCCAGTGAAATAATGTCAGAGTTATTTTACACGTCTGTGAAATTATGTAATTTGTTTTATAATTACTGTGAGTACAAAAGCAAGAAAAAAAACTGTCATTTATCTAATTATTGCACAGGAAAATGTAAATTTCTGGAAACTTTTGTGGAGAGCATTGGGAATGATGCCATGTCAAATATTTATCCATCTCTTGCAGACAAAGTGTTCTGTGAGGTAAGAAATGCAGCTAGAGCAGTAGAAAACAGTTCTTACCACATTATACATCCATCATTCTTACAGGAAGGGGAAAAAAAATGTGCTCCGCATTATTTGAGGGTGCTAAGAGCAAAATGGAGCCTAGTTCTCTTATGGGAACAAATCATTTTGCCCTTCCTGTAACAGGTCATTGTTTTTGCAGCTGTTTTTTTTTCCCCCCAGATATACTGCACTCATGTGGCTGTCTCGAAGCTCGATGGTTGCTTGCAGTGCGATTCTGTATCTGTCACTCCTGGCAAAATGGAGGGAAAGCTGAGCAGAGGTTTCACCTGCTGAGAAGGGACCTCTGAAGGATCCTCATAGATGGAAATGTTCCACTTCTGGTTTGACTGCAGGAAAAGCATGCATCTCTCCTGTCAAACTAGAAAAATTGAGTTGTTACATGTTTGTGAATGGAGAGCTAACTTTGGATAATTGGTGTCTTGGTCATTAGGCCATGAAGTCAGTGCTTGTCTGTGTATTTATCAGCAGCATGGTTGAAATCACAAGACAACAGATTTGTCACCAAATTCAGTGTTGCAGCTGATACTACAGTATTCCCAATTTTCTCAAGAGAGTACTCTAGAGATGTTTTGTGTAACAATGGAGTTATCTGAGTATTTCAGCCTCTTATTGAGCTGGAATTTTAGCCTGCAATTTCCTCTGAAAAATGAAAGCATATGAACGTTTCTGTATGAGAATACAAATGTGGCATGGTTCTTATTTATAATAAATACGTTGATTGGGTTGACTAAACTTGTTCAACAGTTTCCTTGAGCTTAAGCCACTGACCAGATAATGTTACTACTATCTGTGTTGGTCTCTTCATCACGCTCATCTTCTATCAGACAGTCCAACTGTCTCCCTCAATAAAGTGTGCTTGACGTGGCTGCATTCAGAATTGCTTTTACAGCATTTTAGGAACAGTGACCTGTTTACCCAGGAATATGGTGAAAAACTCCTGTACATCTTTACATAAAAAAAAAAAAAAAAAAAAGTCCAATAGAAGGGAGCATGTGTTAGAGTGACTGATACCAAAAACTGTCAGCTTCAGGCAGACTTCTGAGCTAAGTCTGCTCATTTTGCCAGCTACAATAAAAGATTTGCTTGTGTGTCTTCTTAAGTGGGTTTTTTATTCAAGAATGTGCTTGTTTATGATGCGGTATACTTAGAAGAACTGATTTCTAAAGGTCTGTGTGAAATAGTTGAGATTTTTTTTTCCAGTGACATTAATCCAGTCCTAAGTGTGTGAAACTTCTGTGAAATTGCAGCAGTTTTATTTAATTTTGCTGAACAAAGCCTCATATCAGGAGGGAACCAGGAGGCTGTGGGTACTTAGTGGTCATGATATTAACTTGCATTTAGCCTCAATGAGAGACACACTTAAGCAATGTTTAATTTTGAGCACAATAATCCTTGTGGCTGTCAGTGAAACTATTGTCATGCTCATGTTCAGTACACCTTCAGCGCTGTTTGCAGAGGGCTGGGTGATGCTCAGTTCCATACAGTCTTATATACTTCCTTGTCATGTCATCTACAATTACATATTAAAAATAGAATTTCTGATATATAGCAGGCTGGTAAACTTAGAAAGTAATTGTCTAAGGACAGAATAAATTACCTTGGAAGTTAGTTTTAAAGACTGGAAAGATGATTTTTTTTTTTTATTCTCTACTTCATAAAATCACTTCAGCTTACTAAACCACAGTTTTCTCTTGATCCCAGTATTTCATGTTCATTTCAGGAACCTTCCTTTTTTTCCATCTGTAAAACGTAAGGGTAATTGTTTGAACTCTGGGCTTTGAGCAAAAGCAAGAAAGCTGTAAGTATGCATAGCCCACGTATGCTTATTTAGAAATAAGAAAATGAGACCGTTGATTTTTCTGCATGATGTTGGGATGATGCATATTAGTTGGGATGTTGTGGCTCAAAGACAGGCTTAATCTGTTTGAATCATTCAAGTTCCTTTAAGCCCAATTTGACCATATATTAAGACATAGACTGCTCTGCTTTTGATTCATCATGGTGTGGAGGCTGAGGTGAGCCACTGAGCTGGTACTGCAGTGTAAGGTTAGAAGTTCAGTTAGCAGCTGAACAAGGACAACCCTGGGATCCATAGCCAGTATTTGTTGATCTATACTGAATAGACATCTGTGCCCAGAATCCCTTACGCTGTTTTACCTTAAAAATGTGTGTCAGTCCAGTCCTTGCCTTGCTTATCTTAAGTTACATCTGGTTTAACCTAAGCATAGGGCTTCATAAGTAATGAAAGAAATTCAATTACTAATACCAAATACGTGGCCAGTTCAGCAGTGCGGGTGTACCTGATCCTTCCTCTTCTCTGCAGCTCCTCAGCTGCTGTGACTGGGCTCCTGCCTGCTCATGGGGGCTGCTGATGACTCCAGGGGGAGTAAGATCAGGGTTTGTAGCCCTGCGTGGCAAAGCTGCTTCTTGTAGAGCAGCTCATGTTTGGAACAAGTATCTAACATTCCAGTTTCCCAGCAGAGCATTAGACCAAAAGGATGATTATTGCTACCATAACCACTTGATGTACGTACTTTTTTTTTTAATTTAAGGTCTCTCCATCTCCTTTCAGAGGAAACAAATGGAATGTAACCCATTATCACCTAAAGCTTTTTGTCACTTTTCTCTTTTGTTCTTCTGTGTTCATTTTCATGTTAGTTGTGTCTTTGTAATAGTTTGCTTCACAGTGAAAGGAAAAAAAAATCATCATGGAATATGTTTCAAAGATTTAGAAAGAGGCCATTTAAAAAGTTGCATTATTGCATGTAACAGGGCAATTTCTGGTACTGGTTTTCACTCTTTTCTGTACTATTATACATAAAAATAGCAGACTAAAAGGTGTCAACATCTAGAAGATTTTCCAGTGCAAAGGGGCAGAACTGTGGTGTCTGTCCTTATTGAATTTCATCCCGTTCATTACAGTGTTAATGGGGAGCCTACTGGAGTTCAGTGACTTATTTCCTGTTAGCTGCAATACAATTTGGACTAGTTAATGACCTGGAATCAACATGTACATAACTCTAAGTGCCTGATTAGTAGAACATGTAAACATATGAGGATGTCATTAAACATCTTCTGAAATGGGGCCCAGGCGGTCCATAGATTTTTGATGAGGTTGACTGTGAAATTTTCAAAGTAGATAAGGAAGTGCTTCTGTGGGCACAGTTCTCTATGCTTGTGCAAAATGTTGTCCGTCGGGGGTGCTGTTGTATCTCAGGTAGTTATGACATCATTTTATTAACTTAAAAGCTGACAGCCTGTATAAAAATAAAAAGTTGATTTCGAGGCACGAAAAGACACCAGTAATCTTTCATGCAATCTCCGAATTCTCATTTTCTGTTACAGAAAATAATTCAGAGCTTCAGATTTTGTTATATCAATGTGTTACTTGTTTTGTATCTGTGTAAGGAAGTGTATATAATAAAACTCCATGCAAAAGAATGTAGACGCCTAAATAAAGCAAAGTGAATTTTCTTTCTTTCTCTAGGCAAAGCTGTTTATAGCTGTTTATATAATATTCTGAGTTAAATAGTGTCATTGGCCTGCAGATCCATTGGTAATCATTGTAGCTGTTATCGTAAGGAAGATGCATTTCGCCTTATCTCCTGTGTTATTAATAGGACAGCATTATTAGGGTAGTCAGAAGAATCAATATTGAAATACTGTTACACTGGTCATTAGTACCGTCAATAGAAGTAGATTCTTTCAGATTGGTAATGCAGTGTGATACATGACCCAGGAAACTCCTGATGTGCAGTGAAGAGTACTGTGAAGTACAGTGATTGTTGTTTTTTTAAACAAACAAACAAACACAACCAAACAACTTTGAAGGATTTCACATGGGTATCTGAAAATACAGAAAGAGGGAAAGGAGAAATGAAGACATTTTGCAGTGACACTGATGTTGATTTTCATAAATCTTTGGTTGCAGATTAATGTAATGTTTTACTTTGCACACCAGGACTGCTGTTCTGTGTGCTCTGACAGCTCATTATATGCTCATTGTCGTAGGTGATAGGAGTGTTGAAAGCTCTGGATTTAGCAAGGAAGGCGGTACTATGTACGATTATAATGTTGATTCTGGTGCTTGCTTCAAAGTTTTAGAGGAGCATCAATTTACTGTCCCACTGGACTGAGTCTTGTCTGGTGTTACACATGCGAACTAATGCAAATTTTAACTGGGTGATAGATAGCTGGAACCAGAAATATCTCCCAAGTCTACATTCCGCTGCCTGAAAGCTTAAGGTGTAAAAATTTATGTCTGACTTGCCCAACTTGTGCCATCATGGGGCATTCAATTACGGATCTATGAGGCCAGCTTGATATTTTTCATTTTCTAAACTTTCATGCAGTTACTCATTTCAGGACAGATTCAAAGTGTAGTGTTCAGGAGCTTGTGTCCCCCTTCTCAAACATTGTTGAACTGCTGCTGAGAAGCCTTAAGGCGAATAAAATAATAATCAAACTGAACACCCCCGTGCTTGTGCTGCTGAGGCTCTGTTTGTGCTACTCCAGATAATCGTTGGCTTAGAGCATTTTTGATGTTTGTAGACAGGGAAAGAAAATGCAAAAATACAACCAGGTTTGCTTTGGCTCCCGAGGAGAACCAGGCCAACTCTGTCACCGTTTTCTAGAAATCTGTGCTGTCGGGATGATTGGTCACCCAAGGAACTGCTCTCTGAGGGTTCACCCAAAGTGAAAACAAAGGCAGTGCTACACGTTCAGGACGTGCTCCAGGAGACGGGTGAGGACCTGGGGTCTGGCCACTTGCTCAGCATCTGGCAGGCAGATGTGTGACACCACGGGGAGAAGCTGTGACGGCTCTTCAGGGTGGCCTTTATTCCCATTGCTGAGTGGAACCGGGGGTTACTGGTTTTGCATTCACCACTATTCTTTTATAACTCGAGCCATGGAAAGCTTTCTCTAGGTGGGATTCCTGAGCACAGCTCACGGATCTGTGCTGTGCCTGTGCTGTGTGTTGCTTAGTAGTAGTCTGCTACTATTGATTATTTCAATGGGTTATTTCCCAAATGGTGAAGTACTGCTGGTACCGTTCCCAAACAGTAATGTTCTGTTGGTAGTTTTTCCCCCCGAAAAAAAGTGTAAAGTGACAAGGCTGAGATGTCTGGTTTTGTTCTAAAATTTATTTTTGAGTGACAGAAAAAGCTGATTAGGAAATCGTGTGTCAAATGGGTATATAATCATTGGAACAGAAAGAAAAAAAAACAAAAACGAGCAATACAAGCACTTCAGATACCCCATATCATAAAATCAGAAGCTGATGAGAAGCTCCTGTTACTATGTAAAAGAAAGACCCACTTATGTCAGCTGTCGCTGTCAGCTGTGTTAGTTTTCCCAGTGTTGCCCCTGCTACTAATCTTTCCTGTCACTGTATTCCCAGCTCTCCTAAATCTCATGGTTTTTTTTAGGCTTGCTGAAACTAAGAGGTGGACTAATACCTTTTTTCCCTGAGGTATACTTCTGTCTGTTTGCTTCTGCTGGAGGGAAGTGGTTAGAGATGGGCTCTGCTTAATGTATTTACTTGAAGTTTTTCTTTGTGCTGATTAGCTTGCTAAAAGTATGAATCCCAAACTTTCTTTAAAATCCAGTAACTGGGGCTAAGTAGTGGTAACTACTTAACAGACTTTTTCTTCTTTAATTGGTGGAAACCTGAAAGACCTGATGTTTGTCATGAATTTCCACTTGGGCTTCCTATACAAGCCGTAGATCATTAAAACACTTTAAAAAGTGGTGAATTGGTTTCAAATGACTCTTGAAGCATTTCTGTTTTTAGAGATGAATTATTTTTATGTGCTTATCAATTCTTTTGCAAGTTGAGATGAATGCTTGATTCTTTGGGCTGTCTGCAAAATAGCTAAGCAAGCAAGCTTTTATTCAGATGAAAAGATAGCTATTGAAATCTATTTAAGGGTAAATTGCAGAAGTTACTCTTACATGCTTAAGTTAAAGTTTTTAGGAGTGTGTCCTTCTTTTAAGAGTGTAATACAGACATACACAAAACGGGAGGAAAGACTGGTAAGGGAAATAGGAATATAAGCCTCCATGCCTAGTTTATTAGCTAAAACAGGCTTTTATTAGCCCTAATTTTCATCATCTTCAGCTTCTGTTTCTAAAAACAGAATTTCAACACCCAAGCTGAGCAGAGCAGCTGACTGAAGCAGAAGGTTGGGAAGCTTGCGATGAAGCCAAAAGACCCTTTCCTGTATCATGCACCACTGTGCTACTGTAGGATAGAGTAGGATGGAGTCACTTCTAAACTGAATTGGGTGCAGGGGAGGCATTTAAAGAAAACATTCAGGAAGACCAGTGGAGAATGAAGGAACCTACAACATATCGTATTTCTGTGACCACAAGCAAGTCCTTCTGTCCTTTTTCAGTCTCTGTTCCTATCTAAAAGATAGGAACTTTGGAGAGCAATGTTTCTTTTCTGCATGATTTGTTCATGAGAAAAATTGTATTCATAAATGAGTCACTCTGGTACTGTAGAAATATGGAATGACTGAGGTAAACTGCAGTGACTCCCTTTGCTTGTGGGTGGAGAAAGGAAGAGAAAGAAGGAGTGAGTGGGCCCAGAATTTTTTTTGTGCTGAATAATCAGGGTGAGATGGAGAGGCAAAACAAACTGAGTTGGACTTCTTTTTATAGCAAGGATTGGAAAGAGAAAAGACAACCATAGTTTTGCACTCTTGAAGTCAGCAGTGGTATAATGTCAAGGGGAGCTCAAGTACGCATTCATTTATTTCAGTAAAGCAGTATAAGGAGTTGCAAAACGGAGAATCAACTAAGAGATGCAAGTTCTTGGTTAAATGAAAGGTGGCAGTGTTGATCTGGAGGAGAAAAAAAAAAAAAAAGGTGGTGGTGGGGGATAAGAGTTGGCTTTTAAACTTTGGGTTGTTCCAGCCAAGAAACTTTACCTAGGTCTTGGGGCAGCAGCCTTTCCTGAGACCTGGCTGCCCAAAGTGATGTAAAAATGGCAAGTTCCACATGGCCTGAAAGAGTGCTCTGAGAAAACTGTATTCCTAGTGGAAATGCACAGGTCAGCCTAGTCCTAATTTTATTTATTTATTTTGCTGTTGAATTTGACTTAGATTTTTGGAAAACTACTGAAGCTAATCAATTGTATACTAAGACTCAGCACTACTAAAGTTGACACTATGGATCACTTTCTGTAGTTGGGAGCTGTTTTGCATGTTGATTACTGTTTACAGGGGGGAAAAAAAAAGGATGTGGAATTCTGCCTCCACGCAGATGAAGAACTGTCCACTTTAAGGGCCAGGGATAAATGGAGCACACAGAATATTAGTAATGTTCTTAGTTGTAATTACGTAATTTGAATTTTAGCATCTGCCTCTTTTTTAAATTGGTAAATTACAACTGATACAAATTATTATGACAATGACAGTAATTGCAGATTGATGAATTAGAGGAACAAAGATACTGAAACTAATTTGATCACTCCCCTAAATCATCTCAGGCTGCAGTTGTTGAAACGCCGCCATTTCTTCATTTTGTCAAAGTTGTTTTTTTTCACTTTCAAGCTGCTTCTCAATATTCTGAAATCAGCCCGTTATTATCTTGGCATGACATTTGGCCTGCAGTTCCCAGCTAGGAATGAAAAAGGCTATCATTGGTCCTCACTGCACAAAATAGCTGGGCAGAACATTTCTGTATACAGGAACTGTTATTCTCACCTTTTGAAGAGCAATTTCTTTGACTCGGAGAATCTTTGACCTTCAAAGTAAAAGCTGCAGGCAGTACAATTTGCCTTTATAGCAGCTGTATGGAGTTTTTTTTTTTTTTCCTGCATGTCTTCCTTGCTAGTTTTAAGAATGATCTTTACTGTAAACTGTAGTGATCCTTGCTGAACTGGTTAGCTCCATGTGGACTTAAGACAACAACTGGTAGAGGAGAACAGGTAATATTTAAGTAAAATTCCTTCTTTGGAAAGCTCATCTATTTCTATAAAGCCTCTTTAGAATTTTATAAGGAAGAATCAAGTTTCTTGTTGCTCATATAAAATGTACAGTGACTTTTTTTTTTTCCTACTAAAAATCCCCTATTACTGCTGCTCAACTCAGAACTGAAGTGAGATGTATGGATGGAAAACCTGTACGCAGGGTGAATGCAACTCAACTGCAGGTCCCGCTTTTTCTTGTACTTCAACACACTTGCCAACTGACAGACACAAAAAAGCTCACCTTTCAGAAATCTGAGGATGGCTTGTGAGACTGGTCAGTAGAAAGGTCAAAGCAGACCCTAAACTCTCAGAACTGTTAGGGTGCTGTTTGTTTATTGCTTTCTCCTATCAGAGGAACTGAAGGAAAGAGTTCAGTGGAATTTGGATGTATTGTTCTTGGCAAACTTAATCTGGTATTTGTGTTTCTAAATTCTTGAGCACATTTGAAAAACTTTTCGCTTATTTTTAAAAACTCTGGAAAACTGTAACACAAGCAGACATCAGCGATTAATGATACTACAGTTAGCAAAGAACGTTGTTCTTCTATTCAGAAGATTTTCCACTAATGTTCAGTGATTTCACAGAAAGAATAAATATTTAAACTTTGCTCTGTATGCCATTCTGTCAACTATTGAGCTTATTGATGTGGTCTCTAATTTTGACCCAGAAAATTCAATACGCCGGGCTGGGAGAATTAAAGGTTCACAGATGCACACCGCAGGGAGTCAAATTACTGTATCAAGGCAGTAACTGTTCTTATTTGGGACCATGGTATTTTCTATGAGAAGAGCAATTTCTAATGAAAATTATGGTTGGGGGGGGGGGGGGGGGGGGGAAACAGGGACTAAGCTACATAAGGAGGACTGCTTATTGTGCAATGCTTGCCTGTATTGCAAGACGTATATTAATATATATTTAAGCTAATACTAAGGTTTCCGTTTCAAATATAAGCAAACACAGAATTCAGTTTAGTATTTTGGATTATTCTATCTGAATACTGTGTATTAACAAACAGTGCGTTTGATGTGGGTAGTAATTTTTGTGGGCTTGCTTTCTCATTCTGGGAGACCTTTTGAGGTTAGAATAGGCATCCTAAAGTTTTAATAACTTCGCTGAACTGCCACAGCTAGTTTGCCAAAGAAATAAGTCTGTGAAAGTCTGTAGCATTATTCCAGATTAATGTAATATGGAGAAAAATGTGGGATCTAATTAGCAAAGTGGGGCACAGAGTCTGCTGTACAGTATTTCTGTGGGTATGAAAAGTGATGGGTTTGTAGGATAACTCTGCTAGGAACACTGCTCACTGAAATGTGTGGAGTCTTGCTAGGTCTGTATCAGAATGAGTGAACAGAATAACTCTATTTTATTAGTAAACTCTATCTAGGCATATTTTCAGATTGAGGTCTAGTTATTTGGACATCTGTTTTGAGGAAAATGGCTATTATGGTATTCTTATGTAAAGATGACTTTGGAAGTGCTTTTCCCAATTTGGTACATCTGTAGGAGGCTTGGGCATGAGGCTGAAAGCTGCATTTTGTGGGCTGTGCGTGCAGTGTCATCTGACATTCGGATGCATCTTTGGGCAAAGTGGTGAGTTTGTTCCGTGTCTTGGTTTCTGATACTGTGCTCCACGTGGTGGAAGCAAAGTTGATGGTCTGCCCCCTGATAATGTACTGTGATTTTTGATACATTGATGTCCTTATTTTGATGCAAAACCTTCAACTCTGTTTTTCCATTGTGGGAATAAGTGTATCAAGCTAATCAACAGGCTAGAAGAGCTGACCTTTGTAGCAGCTGGCAACAAATTCCTGGAAAGCAGTGCTGGTTTTATTCAGTCCCTCCTGAATTGTTTTCATGAATTATTTTTATTCCCAGTAAATTATATATAACCAGAGGACAGCAAGTACTTGTTTAAGGAGTGCTAGGGTCACTCACCTTTGCTCACATAGTCTTGTTGATGAGAGCCTGCTGCTTCAAAGTGCCGTGCGCCCCCCTCTCTGCTCTCCGCGTGGACGGAGGATGTGCATTAGCCTTCCATGAGATTAGGGACTGCGAGAGCGAGTAACTGAATACAACTGTTTACTGCTAAATAAAAACACGTGTTAGTTCTCCCCTCGTATAGAAAAATCCAATTTCATAAAGCCTCATCCTTGGGAAAAAAAAAAAAAAAAAAACACTTTACAGAAGATTAGGAAGAGATTGTGTGGGGGAGATACTCGACGCAGTAAGCTCAGCTTAAAACTGTAAGTTGTATCAAGTGTTTTTCGTAGCTGTGAAGTTATGAGGTAAATTCATAACTACTGATACAGAGGAGAAAGAAAACGTGCACTGGGAAGAGATTTATTTATTTAGGAGTACTTGAGTGGTTTAGTTAGAGATGAGACAACTTACAAATAACATGGTAATGACATTTTGTGGAGTTTAATTACTCAAAATAACTTTTTGTTTTTTCTTCTGACAAAACCTTATTTAACTTGTAAGGATGGTCATTACAGAACAAAAATCTCTTTACCTGAATGCTGGGGATATGTTAATATTTAAAGCAGTGATTACGCTGTTAGCAAGAAGCCTTAATTACATGATTCTAGCCCAACAAAATTAGTCTTGCCTATGTGCAGTCATGGTCACTGGGAGATGTGCTAAATTTAAAGATAAGACTTCTCCCTGCATCCAAATATTGTCACTGTAATGAAAATGTTTCTAAAAGCATATACTTTAGGGAATTTGATGTTTGCCCCTGCATACTCCTCTGCCAAGCAGTTTTGTGATAGGCTGTGTGAGTTTCAGCATGTCGATGAGGTTTAACATCTCAAGTACATTTATGTGCCTGGTGCCCTTTGCAAGATGAAATCACCCACACAAATCGGCTGTTGTTCTAGGTTATTTTGGTAGAGTGGTTTTGGGGAAGCGTGAGTTATCAGCAGGTGTAAGCGACATGAATAGTAACGAGCATGACGATAATGATCCTTTCTCTTTTCTGAGGTGTTAGGGAAAGTCCACAGCACTGTTGGCTGTGGAGTACGAGGTGGGTTGGTGCCTCCTGTTACTGACCTGGTGCCTGGCAGTACAAATGGGTACAACTAAATGCAGCTTGTGGCAGCAGCCTTCTTGCTCGATGCAGTGAAGCTCAGCAGTGCTTTTGGAACAAGGTAGAGGGCTGCAGCCATTCCTTGATCGCTGTCAGCCACTTGGATCGTGTGCTGTGCCCAGCCTGTGCACTTGCACTCTCTCAGTTAATCTAGAGCAAGCTAACTTCCATAGGTGGCATACCCGGGAGATAGCAGTTGAATAACATCATTCATTTAAGGAAAAAAGAAAAAAAAAAAAAAAAAAAAAAGGAAAAGAAAAAAAAAAAAAAAACAAAACACCACAACAAAACCCAACACCAACAAAAATCCTACATGGTCTCTGCTGCTTTTCATTTTGAAATAAGAAAATGATCTTGGCACAGGGCAGTTCCTGGGGATTAATGACTGGCTGGGGTTAATGGCCCTTGGCTGCGCTGTGGGCCATCAACTCCTCCCTGCTGGTCATTAATCTGCAGGAAGCGCCCTGTGCCAAGATCATTATTGTTGTATTTGGGTTCTTTGAGAGCCGAATTCAGGAACCCACACTGCTCTAATGTGTGAGAGCCTGCTGGGTTTTCTTACATTTAGGCCCTACATTTTTATTTTTTTTCCCCTGAGCTTATCTGAAGTTTCCAAATGTTTCACTTAATGGAAAGTGACTGTAATACTTCAGGTCCTCTACAAAAAAAAATATTTCACTAAGAAGTGACCAAGGCAATGCTGAATTTTATATGGTGAAAATAGAAGTTCTGTCTAGCAAACATTTTTGGGGAAAGTATGTACTTTGGGGTAGCCTGCGCCTTTAGCTTAGCCTAGAGCAACAAGCTGTGTATTGGCCTTGGCACAGGAACATGAAGGTTGGCCTGGCAGACGGTGCATGGGTGGTTTCTGCTGTGTGGGGCTTGGTTCTGTGTAATCTGTACACTGCTTTTCAAGCAAAAATGATCCCCACTTTAAAAAAAAAACGTATTTTCCATCCTGGAAAATCGAGAGTGAGAGGAGATGTGCTAAAAGGGAAAGTTAGCAAGAAACGGGTTTTCAGTTCATCTCCCAGGATGCTTCAAAGTTCTTAAATGGAATCTGCACAGTGAGCTCATGAAGCTCTGTTGTACTCTGCACTGATATCAATTTAGGGTTGGATACCACGTTTTTGGGAGAAAAATACCTGAAGTAGGTCAGTTCAATACAACATTGTGGTCCTGAAGTGGCATTTCATGGCTTCCGTTATATTTCTTGGTCAAAGTCTACCAGTCTTTCTCTGAGAATAAACTGCTCTCTATTAAGAAGCTACATGTATTTCGTCTTACTAGATCATACTTAGAAGAGATCTTATAAGGAAGTAGAGCTCGTGGCAAGCAGTAAAGCAATGTTAATGTACTCAAATGGTGATTGATGCTGTGCGTGCATCTTATGTTCCTGGATGAATGTTTTTATTTCAGTAAATCACTGAAAACTAGTATTTTGCTGTTTTTGTGGTGTGGGTGTTTTTCTTTAATTTTACTTGGCTTCTTAAAGGTTTTTTCCTTGCTGCTGTCTTTTGTCTCTGATTCAGGCTTGACAGACAGGTGTGTAATGTCTCCTGCTCTTTTCTTCAGAGGCTTTGCAAATAGGCAGCCGTGCTGTCCTGCTCTTGGTTTTCAGATGTACCATGCTGTGAAGCTTCTTTGGGTCAACAGAAAACCTTCACAACATGCATTTCAGAGCCTGAAAATGCCACAGTACATGAGATTTGAAGACAGCAGCAAGCTTAGTAGAGACTGTCATGTCTGTGTAGACCTTTTGATGGATTTTCTAGGATTTCAGCAAAGAGGGAGAGACATTTCATGAGGAGAAAAGGTCCTGGATCAGGTCTACATACAAACTTTTACAGATCTTCAAGTTCTGGAATTTTTGAGATGAAAGTACGCTCACAAACGAGTCCTCATGCCTGTGAGTCAAGGCTTATTCCCATCATCTTAGAGGAAACTCTGAGAAACTATTCCCTGTACTAGTGAATAAGAACTGTGAGTCTGAAATATTTACCTAGAAAACAACGCAACAAAGAAAAGTGTTGTTAATACCTTGTAAGCAAATAATACTATTATAGCTACTTAAGCTGCATTTTTATTTCAGAAAGAATAATTCCTCATTTGTCAGTAAGCCTGTAACAAGGAGAAGACAGCGTACCGTGGTCCTAGCTTGCTGTGTGCTTTTTGAACGTAAATGTTTGTTATGCCGCTTACCAGTGAACTTCATGAAAAATATCTTCACTGTGAGGGTGGTCACACACTAGAACTAGAGCAGGTTTCCTGGCAAGGTGGCTGATGCCCCAAGCCTGTCGGTATTCAAGGGACATTTGGTTAATGCCCTTAAAAATGTGCTTTAACTTCAGGTTAGCTCACAAGTGCTCAGGTACTTAGATGATCTCTGAGAGTCCCCTTCAACTAACTAATTTATCTCTACTGTATGGTTAGAAAACCTGTCAGAATTAGAGTAAATACTAATTAAATATTTATTTGTGGGCTGCAGTTACTTCTTCAATTAAAATGAATTTTAAACAGAATTTTAGAACTATTTTATTGGATCTGGAGCCAACAGTATCATAAAATTGGCCTGCGATTTTCTGAAGTACATGGCTGAGTGCTGATATTTGATGGCTACCTACTGTACTTGGCTGTTGTGGCTTCATATCTGTTTTTAGGAATCATAAAGAGTTTTTGTTTTACTGTAATGTTTTTCTAATGGGCTTAACACATGTAGAGCATTACACATCCTCCAGCTGTGAGGGCAGGACACTGCAGAAGTGTGGAAGTAGGGTGATGCCCCTATTTTACCTACTTCGTGCAGTATTAATTAATTTGAAAGTGAAAGTAAATGATGCGTTTATCTTATTATTTTATACTAGAAATTAATAGGCATCTCTGTTTCTTAAATTGTAGCCACTACATTTTTTTGCTTCTTACTTTGCACCTGCCAAACATTTGAATGTGTTATGTCAATAAAGAAATTGAGAGTGTGATAGTGGCTTATTAATTGTAGGAAAACAAGTAACTGTCAATAGCACTCTAAAAACTTGTTGGTGAGATACTTGTCTATATGTATGTGTTGCTTAGTTTTGTTGGCTTCAGCAGAAATTTATCATTCTCTTTGAAACGTGGAACGTCTTAGAGGAAAGAAAAAGAAAGGCTCTTTGCATTTGCAAACCCCATGATACCAGGAGAACTCAGTTTGCAATCATAAAGAGAAGCAGTTGTGCCCAAGAGACATCACTACTGGACTAAGAAAAATGTTTGCCAATCAGCAATATATAATGAATAATGAACAATATTTGTCATCTCCCCAAAAGTGGGGCATTGCAATGCAAATGACACAGCTGTTGCTCTTTAATTGCAGCTGGATTAATAAAATGTAATTTTTACAGCCCATTTGCAATATACCACTGGGGAATATGTTTTATTACCACTTTGGGTATCTTTTAGTTAATAAATTTGTGCCTTTTGAGCATAAGTGTTTGGCTTCAAATCCCAGATACAAGTTTATTAAAAATTGTAATAGTTCTTGGAGACTATAAAATGAAATGAAGTGCACAAAATGTGCATTTCCAGTGCTTGAGTTTAAAACCATTTTTACTTGACTAATTTCAATATTTCTAACACTAAAACGTATTGGATTTAAATAATTATTAAATATTTAACCAACCACATATATAGTATTATCGAGAGATGACATGGGGGAAAAAATAATCTGATTTATCTTTGTTAGTACCTATGGATTCAGAATAGCACTGATAGGATGTGGTCATATCTAATTTAAAAAAAAATAATCTTGAGCAATGTTTATGCAAAGCAGTGACACTGAAGGGCAGCAGAACTAATATTTGCAGTCAGAAACAAGAGATGCAGCAGTTAAATGATCTGATTTACAGGATGAGGTTGCCTTGGTCAGAAACAGTTGAAGCCTTTTAAGGACAAAGTGGGTCTCACTGCTGGTTGAATGAAAACTTCCATTGAAGCCAGGGATAAATCAGTTCTTGGCTGTTGGCTAATTTCCCTTTACTTATCAGAGTCAAGCTCTCTGAGCATCTGTTGTACGCTCACACTCCTGGACAAAAACCCTTCCCTACAAACTGCACCACACAAGCAGGTTTCAGTTACCTCTTAAATTGCCCTATTACCTGCCGAAAGAAGCACCACTCAGGCTGCTGCTCTCTCTCTTGGATCTGTTTGCCACCTGTATCGATCCATCGTTCCCATTCAGTTAGTCTGAAAATTAGTGGAAATATATTGCTTAATTGGGATGCGAGAACTTTGCTTCTACTGTAGTCGCTTTCAAGTTTGCAGGATGCAGGAGTAAAAAAAGAACCACAGCACAAATGCTGCTTAGTGACCCTGTAAGAGAGGTGGAGATAAGCTTTCTTCTGCTCTTCTCTGGGCAATCCAACTGAGTAATGTAAATAAAGTTTTGATATTTCCTCCTTAAAATTTTGATGAAATTCCCCTAGAATTGGGACAAAAATCAGTGGACTCTAAGTTGATTAAAGCAGGGTACCTGGTCATTCCTGTCTTGTTCTTTTATAGCTTACTATCATAACTGGTTAAATTGAGCAAATGTTGCTAGAATTAAACAAATCAGTTCTACTGCTAACATTTTAAGGGAAGCTACAAAAACTTTGCTTGCTGCCTTCTATGTTCAAAATTAAGTCAGACATAAATATTCTGGCAAATGGGATTCACAGAAATCTTAATCCAAACCCTGTCAGCTTCACGGGGAAGATCGAGAGGAGGAGGCCTAGAAGAGATGATGCTTTTCGTTGATCAGAGAGCCTCAATTTCGGTAGTTTTGAAAAAAAAGAAAAAATTGATTCTGCTCCTCATTAGAGTAGTGCTTACGAATGCAGATGAGCAGTATGCACCAAGCAGCCCTGCTTCCTGCAAGGTGTGTTGTGATCGTGCAGCCAGGATCTGGCATCTCTATGCAATTACAAACAACAAGCTGGCTTTTAATAATTGGCAGTATTAAGCGTGGTTGTTTTAGTAGTGACGTGGAAAAACAGTTTTGCTGTTGTGTTTAGCCATAGGTTCATGGTAGCGTTTAGCTATATTTTAGATCTGTTATGGTCCTGTTATTCTTTCATCCTTTAAAAATTTTATTCTGAAAACTGAAATTGGTTGCGGCCTGAAGCAGAGGTATAACTGCGCAAAGGGAATCATCTCTTGTCCTGTTCACTTTGGTCTTGTCCAGAATAATGAGTGGCAGGGCAGAGGATGAACGCAGCCCTCTTACAGATGAATGCACGTCTGTATCTGGGACAGGGCTGAGGTGAGAAGGGAGCCCAGCTTGGAGCTCACTGAGCATCTGCTGCTCCAGTGCGTCTTTGTGATCCTCTGATGAATATCTTCCCAGAGCCCAGTGTGCCCAGGAGGGGAGAAAGGAACCCAGCCCTCAATTAGGGGAATTGGCTTAATTGGGAGCGGCAGTAGAAGGGGCTCTGGTGAATTTGACCTTTATACACTGCATCTGTGTCAGAGTTTGAAGGATCATCCACTAATTGTTTTTATGTCATTAAGGATTTTGAACTTGGAGGCTTAAACTGAGCAACAGGTGTGAGTTTGTTCTTTTTGCCACAAAGTGTTTTCTCTGAATTTAAATTTGAAGGAGCAAAGCAGAAAATGAGCTAGCCTTAGGACATTACCACGTGTCCTGCAGCTGTCAGTAAAACCACATCTGTCTTGTACGGGCACTTGTTAGTTAGCCTTGACCATGTGAGTCATGGGCTGAAGGCAGGCTTTCGGTTAGACACCCTGACATATGACTTCTTAGCTACTCAACAAAAAATCCATAGTGTTTGATTTTTAATCAGGTGCAGTGGTACAGACAGATGCATGCTGTTTGTATCAAGTAATATGCCAATGGAAATGTTGCTGAAGGATTTCCTGTGAATTAAATTCTCCTGGTATTAACTGTCTGTTAACTTGAGTGTAAGAGTTAAGAGAAATTATTTGTGACTATTGCATTACTTGGTAGAGGAGGCTAAAATGTAAAAAGTCCATTAAGCTGCAAACTCATGTTTGTGTCTTGTGAAAATTCTCCCTTCTCCCATCTCTTATTTCTGCAGACGCAGTAGGAATTGGCAGTATGACTTAAAGCAGAAGTGTCATTTGGATTTGCTTGTGCTGTTAGTGATCAGACACGTTTTTTGGTGTGTTCACAGCTACAGTATTGTAGGATACTGTGAATACAAAGATGCTTGTGAAATGTTGATTAATTGTAATTAATTTCACATCAAGACTCCCTGCCTTAGTGTTCAGCTGAGCCATTGTGAATAACCCTCAGCATTGAACACCTCCATCAAGCACTTCCTTTTTGGAATGTGTGTTTGTGGATTCAGAACCTGTTTTGTGTATCTTAAATTGCAAACCCAGCTGGGCTTTCAGCCATTCAGAACTGTCTGAGCGGCTTGGCTTTGCTGCTGTTGGGGCCTGCTGTTTGGCACACAAAGTCTGTGACCACTCTGTAAGGAATATCTGTGGACCTTAACAGTCCCATTTGTAACAGTTCCATATTTATACATACACAAAGTGTTTATATTTATTAAAAAAGCATGTAGATGGCTTCAGTCGTCAAGCTTCCTTATTAATGTGTTTAATAACAATTTCTTGTGTCACTGTCACTTGAACTCTGTGTGAATGAGATTTCTGTAATATCCTTTTAATATTAATAGAGTGTTTTGTAATAAAGTCAGCAGGAAGATAAAATTCAGGAATCAATTTGGCCACAACTAAATTAGGAGGAAAAAGTACAATTCTAACTACTAAATCTAATCTGATTCTTGTTTAAAACACATGCAGTGGAAGGATGTGGCAATCTTCAGGAAGCATAAAATGCAGTTAACCAGCAACAGCATTTAGTCACTCGCTAATACTGTGTGTGATTTCTAATTACTCCTGTAGTTTGTCATTGTTCAACACAATCAAATCTAATTGGCCAGAAAATTTTTCTTGGATCGTCATAGTCTATGGCTATGTTTTTACTGTTATTGTTCCAGCTTCTTTTTCATCACTGCAACCTTTACTGCTTCATTAAGTCTTAAATTAGACTTTGATAATCAGCCCATTTTATTAGATTTATCAAAAGAAAGAAATATACGTAGCAAAGTCAAAGGGGAGGCATCGGCATCATATTTTATTTCATGCTTAGCAATTCCGTGAGTGTTACCAAATGCAGCGATCTTTTATTTGTAATTAAATACTCCTCACTTTAAAATCATGACTAATAAATGTCAAGTGTGAGAAGAGGCACTAGTGTTCAGTGAATGTCCTTGGATGTGTTTTAGGGTGAAAATGTGTGGGCACGAAGGCTGTCAGTTTTTAAAATGTTGTAGGGCTGCTTTCATTACAAAATCCTAAAGTTAACCACTTCAGATAAAGCTCAAAAATCATTGAAAAGTTTGGGGAGCTCTTCTTACCCTACAGGAAGCTCTTGACATTTATGGTAATTAAAAGTGAAAGTATCTATTAAATACTTAAGTTTTTCAAATAAACACCAAACTGGTGTGCGGATTTAAGAGTTACATGTACCTTAACTAGAGTAGGTCAAAATTGCTCAGTGAAACTAACTGTTTTTTGGTTTGGTGGTGCTTGGGTTTTTGTTTTAATGAGACCCAAACCCTGACATAAATGCCTTGGGAAGCACCTGGCATCAGGTTTACTCCTCAGAAATATTCTTGTGGTGGGCAGATCCAGCATGGTTTTTGTGGGGTAAGGTTTGGATGTCTCTTCTCCCCCTCTAGCTCTTGGGTATGCCTTATAGTCTGCGGGAGGCGTTCTGTGCTGCGTGGGATTTTCTGTTGTTGTTGATGAGGACTTGTAAAAGAGTTGTCCCTTTCATTCCCTTTTCCAAGCGCTGTATCTCTGTGAAAGATACGCATTTCTCCTGTTGATCCTGGCGCCAGCATCATGGCCGGCTTATCCTGCTGCTGGTTTATCAGTGTTAACTCCCGTTTTAGAATTTAAGATAGTATCTAAAAGAATTGCGGTTAGGGACAAATTATGAAATGTTACTTTCCTATTTGGCAGTATTAGCAAAGTACGATTTGTTGTTAGTACAAATTTAAGGGCTGCAGGGATTAGGTCTAACCTGTAGAGAAAAACATTATCGTTGTTTAACTTACTCAACTCTATTAGACATAATTGCAGAGTGCATCTGTTTCCTATTCTGTTCCTGGCCGTTACTGTAATTTTTGGGTGCTTTTGTGTTATGTAGTGAGATAGTCTCTATTATTAGGCTTTTTTTCTTTCTTTTTTCTCCACTTGAAGAAAAAATGTGTGGATTTTGGTTGATGTAATGGTTGTATCTGGTTGAACTAATGTGGAGCCTGTGCTTCAACTATTGTTTTATCTAGCAATACTGTTGAAAATGAAGTACAGCAATAGCCATATCATGGTAATTGAAAAGGCATTTTCTTTTCAGTGATAAAAATCACTGCAACATACTGAACTCTCTTCCTTGTGTGTAGGGAAAGCTATGGCAATTTATCATAACTAATGTATTAAAAAAAATACGTTTTTTAGGTATCATTCTTAGTTCAGCTAAGAGTTACTTCAAAGGATGCTATGAAAATGTGTTTTCAATGCATTTCAGAAAAGATTTTGCAACTTGTGTTTTCTGATATTTTTTTTATTTTTTATTTTTTTTTAATAAATACCATTGGCAACCTGCCTCCTCCTTCTGCAAGTGCAAACCTCCTCGGTGTACTTCCCATGCATTAGGGTTTTTATACTTTTCCTCACGTGCCCTGGAGAAAAGCATGCACTTCATTGCTACTCTGAGGTAAACTGGATTTCAGTGTAGTCTGTTTCAAATTAAATGAAATGGTTTATTAGTTTTGCAGTTCTGGAGAGGAGAGGGCACCTCTGGGTTTTTATTGAGCTGCTGTGGGATATGTTAGCCCACGCATCCAGAGAGGACTGATGCTAATTGGACTTTCCTCTTTGATAAAGTCCTTGGTGTAAATGATGATACACAGGTCAGCCGCATCTTTTAATTAAAATAAATAAATAACAAAACTCATTTAAAAAAATCTTATGCGGGAATTACCTAAGTGATGAGCAGTTTATATATGCAAGTATGCTCTCTTGTGGTAAACCATTTTATTGAATCCTCCACCTGTTTTAAATTTAGACAAATTTTATTTTAAAAGTACCATTTTTCTAATACATTTTTTTTTCATCACAGCAGTGTTTAGTGTGATACAAGCACCGAGCGGTGGGTGTGATAGCTGTGTGCATTTTGAACTTAATTCAGCTCAGGGAGTGATATTCAGCACTTGGGCAGCACCTGGCTTTTCTGGTAGCACCCATCTTGCTGTGTAATGAGGTGCTGTTTGACTAGCAATGATTGTGAGTTAAGATAATAATCAAGTAATCCAAATTATTCTTGCTAGGCGGCCTGAGCAGTGCTCTGGAGGTGCCTTTCTCTCCAGTCAGAAAAAGATTGCTTGCTGTAATCAACGTGCTCCAGACTTGGGCCTATGTTCCTTTGCTCAGCGTTACAATAGCACTGTCACAAGTAGACAAGTAGATTCAGGAAGCATAAAAACAAATGCATTTCAATTGCTGCCTCTTGAAAAAGTCAGAAAGGCTATTTTAATTTTCATGATTAGCCTAACATCCAGGAAGTATAATTTAATGAATATTTAAGATACCTATAATCCTGTAAATGTTTCTCATTGCAGTTGGGATTTCTCCCCAGCTTCTTTACTTACTGAATTTACATATAAATTTCCTTACTGTTGCGCCTGGAGGTGAGGATAGCCAAATGTCAGTAAAAATATGAGGTTATGTTCAAGGAAGTAAATCTCAGTCATGCAAGTCCCGATACATTGTTACCTTGAAGGGAAATAAGGTCTTAAAGAATTTCAGAGAATGTTTCTTGAAGACCATGAAGCTCAGGAGTCAACTGAAAACCCGCACACTTTGGGTAAGCAGAAGTGCCATTGACTTCTGGGGAAGTTTTGGCAGCCTGGCAATGCACAGATCACATCTCTGTGGTTGCAAAGGTGATTCAGTGCCTGCTGCTGTCCATGAACATTTAATGTCAAAGCAATCAATTATTCAGCAAGTGTGGGCTACAGCAGAATGATCTCATTTAGCACAGATGTTGGATAATATGTAGGGGAGTGAGAGATGGGATAAGAGCGTGGTGAAGTGATACCTTCCATTTTCTGGAGCTTAATTTAGCTGGAGAGGTGAACAGCATTTAAAAAATTTCTTGATGCACGCGTGCATATTTCCTTTGATGTTCTTCAAACTACAGTTGTTTTTATTAATGAGGACTGAAAAGTGCAACTGTATCATCTAGTTTTCTGCTATTTCTACCTAACCTGAAAGAAACAGGGAGTTTAAAAGGTTGAGTACATGACATGTTGACTCAGCTCCTTATGAGAGCTTAATAGGACCTTGAGCAGAAACCTGTGCTAGAAGCTTAATATAAATATTTTATGGAGAAATTGAGTAATATTTTAAGGGCCAGAAGTTGGTTAAACAGCATCAGCAGTTTCAAACTGTAGACGGCAAATAAGAAAATGTGCTGTTTACTGTGATTATATGATAGTTGCACGTGTGAATCTAGAGTTTTAAAATAATGCTGTATTACTGTACTTTTATGCATACGCTACTGATGCTTTACTGTGTCTTATGCATACCCTTCCCATGAAGAATCTGTTTTACCTGTAGCACTTGAGTGGTTTTGGTTGAAGACTTTTTCTGTGGCACTGATTGCTGTGCTTGTGGCAGTTGTGGGCTCTCTCCAGCAGTGAATTTCAGCTTCTTCCAAGTTGTCTTTGTTTCTCGCTTTCTCCCTCCACGCTTCTTTCTCCTCCAAGTCCTCATCCATACCTCTTCCAATACTTAATGTTCCAAAACAAAGAGGTTTTCCTTTTGAAGTTTCAAAAATTGATTCGGCTTTCTGTAGTATGCGTGTTTTAAAATATAAGATGGAATGTTCATTTTTTTTTCTTCTGCTCTTCTTGGTTCAAGGTGCTCTCTTCAAGCTTTCATTCAGCTGCTTTGTTGTTGGATCAGATTTTCTCTCTTCTTTCTCACCAGAGCATATTGACAAGATAAATAAAGAACAAGGCAACAACAACTTCCATTCATCCCCAGAGTGGTGTCAAATTAGGTCACGGAATGATGCAGGGGTTAAGTAATAATAAATATACCTGATTGTGTTTCAAATTCCTAGTTGGTCGGTGCTTGACTTTGTAATATTAATACATTTTTGTTATTGTTCAATTTTCTAGGCAGGTTGAATAATTGCATTCAATTGTGTGACACAGAATTATAGTAGAGCCCACAGAGTTGACCAGCATCTAGCAGTGCCTGGAAGCGATAGATCTGGAAGCAGACCCTTCATGCTATCTTTGAAAGAGCAAGACCACTGGTAGTTTGTCTTGTCAACATGAGATAAGGATGACGGATGCACTGCTTGTTAGCACAGTTGACAAATGCTTCCAGATGAGCGAAAGAAATTTATTGTTTGGAGTATGTTAGGATTTGCAGTTAGATTCTGGAGAAGATTACTGACCGTGAGTAACTGCTTTCTGTATCTGTTTCTGCTCTTTGGCTTCTCCAAGTTTTCTTTTTCTTTTGCCTCAGCCCTTCTGATCCCAGTTGGCTGTTGCTGTGCTGTGAACTCCGTTTCCCAAGCTTTTGGGTTTGTACACTCTGAATTGTGCTGTGTTTTTTCCTGTCCCTGTTGCTCAGGATTTAAAAGTAGGCATGCTATTGCAAAATTCCGTGTGTGTTATTGGTGAATTAATGAAATCACCTTTCAGAAACCTGTGGAAAACATCTGCTCTTGGATTGGGAAATTCAGAATTTTAACCCACTGAACAAAACTCTGGCAATTAAAGGTGTGTGGAAACAGATGTCATGCAGTGATGAGTTGGGCAATGCACAGACAGCACTATCCAGTATGTCTGCTAGCCATGTAAGCTATGTGCAAACAGCTGTCATTTTTTTCCACTCTTTTCTGTCTTGTTGAGAGTTTTTAGGTGTCCAGTGATCAGAACCTGCATTGCTTTGTCATTTTTATTTTCATAATATGATGGTGAGCTTCACAGTTCATAGTGCATATTTTTTCTGTCTAGAAGAGTAACTGCTCAAAGAAGAGGGGGTGGGAGCTCTCAACAGAAACTCCTTTCTGTAATAGATTAATGTATGGATTAATAGTAGGGATCATGGGTAGAAGGGATAGTAGGGATCATGGGTTTGGGTTGAAGGAGAATCATACAGGAGTTGTATTGGTATTGCAATTGAAAATGTCTTAAGGCCTGAAGACCTATTTTAAATGGATGATGTTTTATATCTTCTTTAGACCCTGCATATTTATTTTTACCCTTCAAAAGATGGGAAGCATCAGTTAACCTCCTTTTCCATAAGAATAAAGTTACTTTGTGCTGGAAATAAATAGCCAGTCACCAAAGCTAAGTAGGGGATTTTCAGATAACTGATTGGTTTAGCCATACGCAGAATACGCTGGTCCTTGGGAGCATCCTGTTTTTTTGCACATCTACTGGCAAGGTTTTCTGTAAGTGATCCTTGAAACAAATCTCACATTTCAATTTTCCTAGCCACACTTACCAGTTTGGCAGCAGTTTGTTCCTGAGCTTGATGCTAAACATGAGTACTGTAAGTTATGAACTTGCTTACTGTAGACAGCACAGACCTCCCCAACTCCTCTAGCAAAGTGGTGTGTGGATCACAGGGTGATGCTGCTACATATATTTAAGTGACATGCTACTTCTCAGAAACCATCTTGATTTTCGTATTATCAAGAAAGAATACTGTTGGTGTGGGAGGGGATTTTTTTAAGTGTTCCTCTTGTGAAGGAAATTATTGAGCATCTGGAGTCCCTAATGTTTCATTTATCTTTTTTTTAAAAAATTGAACTGTTTCTCTTCTCTGATCTCTTAAATCAATCCCTCCTTGAAAAACATGTAGAAATAACTGCTTGTTATTTGTATTTAAAACAACATTTAGAGGCTCCAGCTGGGGGCTGGCGCCTTTTGCGTTTGGTTGCTGCACATTCACAGCCCAGCTCCCATCCTGGTCCCTGCACCAACGAGCCTAAAATGGCAGCGATGGCAGAGCTCCCAGCTGGGGGAGCGCCTGGTAGCAGCGAGATGGCTGTGCTGGCATAGCGAGCGGCCATCAGCAGCCACTCACCTGCTGCCAGGGGTTTCACAGACTTCAGAGCAGAAATGGGGTCATATGGGGCAACCTTCCACGCAGCCCCGTACAGCTCCTAATGCCTCCATCAGCTTCCTCCTGAGAAGCGCTGGGTCAAGGCAGGCACTGGCTGAATTTTATGGTATATCCCCATGGGTGGGCCCAGTGGCGAGAAGGACGTGTGGGCAGTAGAGCCACTGCTGCTGGAGAGAGTGGGGAATATGAGTAAGGCCCTCAAAATCTTGAGGAGAAAAAGGGAGCTATTTTTTTAGTTTATTTATTTATTTATTAAAGCTATTAATCCCAATAAAAAATAGCATGGCATGAACTTTAGGCACTGTAATGTCCATTGGGGAGGGAGAAGAAGGTGCATAGAAGAGGCACCACATACGTCTTGCCCAAGGGGGATGTTTTGTGGGAGGTGGTGCTGTGCAGCGCAGCAGAGACCTGCCCGCAGGCCGCTGGCTTTCCTTGGTTTCACGTATTTGCGGCGCATACTGGCGGCCCCTGGAGAACTCAGTATTGATCTGTTTTTCAATAATGCATAATAGGCAATCAGAGCTTTCCTGATCTGTTCACAGACATATTATCAGCGAGGGTCTCAAATCGCCGTGCTGCTAGGCTGTGTGTGACCCGTGTTCCACCAGCACAGGGCAGCCCTCTGCCCCGGGCCTACTGCTGGCCTGCCCGGGGAGAAACAGTGGGGCATCAGGCTCCGGGTTTGGAGCAGTTGTGAACTGCCATTCTAGCAAGACAGAGCTGCTTTGTGTTGAAAATTTCCCTTTTCAAAATAAATTTAGTACATATACTAGATTACTTTTTTGTTGCTTCCTGCCTGAGCAAGAATGGTGGTTCTACGTCTTTAGCCAGGTTCTGTCGTTATTTCTTGCTTTCATTTATAAGTCTCTTGTGGAATGGTTTCTAATAGAATAGTTGTTTCGGATGCTGATCTAAGCAGGACTCTGCAATTCTGGTGTCACCTCTATTCCACCTATTGGAACATGGATTTTTAGCGATGTATGCTCTTAAATCAATATGGTCTTCGGCAGTACTTGCTTATGACATAGATAAGTCTGGCAGCTGCAAACATGCATTGCAGTAATATAGTGGGTTTAATTAGAAACCAAGCTAATGAGATCTCAGAATTAGTTACTGTTGTTTGAAACAACGTGTGATTTTTGTCTCCTGGAACACAGGAATTCATAATTGCTGCTGTAAAACAGGAATTTTATCCTTTGGCTTTGAGAGGATTTGATAGCATAGGCTAATAGATACTTGTATAACAGAGTTACCACTGGTATTGTCTGTAAATGCTCAGTGTATTAAATAGTTATTTGATTATTTGATATTGTGTTTGAGAATGTGCAAAGTTAATTTTTGCCCCAGCAAAACAACACAACAGCAAGAACAGTGAAGCCTTGTCTTATAGCATTACAATACAAGTTGGACCGGCTTCCTTATTTTCTGGTTATTCCTTTTTTTTTTGACCCGTAAACCTTTGTTACTCAATAATAATAATAATTAAAAAAAAAAAAAAAATCAAGAGAATTTTTTTTGTTTTTTTTTTTTTTTTTTTTTTTTGCACTGGGGTGGCTGTCAGGGTAGGGCAGGTGTGACAAATGGGTCCCCTGTCTGCAGCATGGCCCAGGCACAAAACCCTGGGCCAGATCAGGTGGAAATTGCTCTCTTTTTTCCTGTGAAGGTGGGCTGTTGGGCTCCGGAGCAATAAGCAGTGAGAAAGAGGAGCATGACATCCCCAGGGAGTGTCCCTCTGGAGCAGTGCTTCATCAGTTATTATGAAGGCAGGGGAAAAGGGGCTTTTTTCCCTATCCATTCCCTGTGCGAAAACACGAGATGAGTTAAATAAATCCTGAGTCTTCTGAAAGATTAGCCTAGAGAGCAAAGTTTAGGGCTGGGCAAAAATAGCTAAAGTAATTGAGGATAAGCTAGTTGCCTGCAGTCTGGTTTCATTAGCGCAGCTCTGAGTTACTGTAGCGTGAGGAACATCCCTAAGCCAGCTCATTGATCACTACTTTGTGCACCTCTGCACCGCAAAACGTTTTGCTATATCAAAATGTATCAGCCTCTACGCTCTTCATCAGCCCTGAGGCCAAGTCACTGTTTTCTGGGCACATCATCCCTGCCTGCATGGTTCCCTGGCTGCAGGAGGAGATCTTCAGTGTGTCAGGTGCTCCCAAATTGTCTTTGCTCCTACAGCCTCACAGCTCCTGGTGAAGCTCCTGAGATGTGCACGCCCCCAGGGGCAGGTGGTGGTGGTCAGAATTGGAGGGTCAAGACTGAAGATTTTGTAGTGATGTGTATGGCTAAAATGGCAGATCAGCCCTTGCAAATAAACCAAGAATTGCTTTAAATTAAAAATAAAAATAATAAAAAAATAAATAAAAATGGCAGTTTGCTGGGGCAAGATGGAGAGGTACAATCTAGTTTTTAGACTCTCCTCACTTAAAAATAAGTTTGACACCAAGTACGGTAACTTTCTTTTTGGAAGGTATTTTTTTTATTGCCAATTTATAAACTCTGCTGATATAAGGAGTTTAATAAAAATGCTGACAGACCATTATCTATAGTTGTGCTATAATAAACCCTGTTTTGGTGAGGTTTATAACTTAGCAGTTGCAAAATACAACGAATTATTAGATGAAAATAGTTGTAAAGTCTGGAAATTGACTTTTTGCTAGCTTTATGATTTTATCTATTTATAGAGAGAGACATACTTTTCACAACTGGAATGAATCTTGATGAGAATGCGAGTAAATACATATATATGGCTCTATATAAATAAAAATCTGACTTCCTTGCTAATGGAAAAAAATACAAAGGCAGAGAAAAATACAGAAATACAAGCCACAGTTTAAGGTCGAAGTCTCTTTTATTGTTGAGAAATCTGCAATTCCTCTTATTTGCTTTTTTTTTTTTTTTTTTAACTTGTGTCTAAAGGCACTGGGTGTATGAACCTTCCTTCTCCTTAATGGAGAGAGGCTTAAAAATAAAATATGGCACATGTGCCCCCTAAAGCTGATAAACTGATAGTACCTTCCTGATGTAATTTCCGAGGGCATAAAGTGCATATTCCAAAACCTCTTAAAATCAGCAGAAGTTTTGCAAACTTCAGTGCATTTTGGACCAGGCTGGAAGAGAAATGTGTCACTAGATAAATCATTACAAGTTATTTTGTTCTCCTTCAGAATATTGTTCTGCCTTGGTCATCTTGCACTTACACACCCACCCCTGCTGCAGCATTTGCTTCTTTGAAGTACTGAAGTGGCCCTTATTCGCAGTTTGGGGTGCTCTAAACCAGCAAATTTCTTTTATCTAGGTATCAAAGACTACACTGTGGCTTTAACATTGGCAAGAAGCACCTGGAGACAGTGTCTGACCTTTTGAAATAGTTTTTTTTTTTTTTTTTTTTTTTTTTTTAAAGCCTCCAGGGAATCCCATTAGGAGCAAAGAAGGTAGTCAACAGCTTCTCTCACCCCCAACAGCTCCAGCGATCTGCTGCTTGGTGTTGGAGCCTTTTGTAACTAAAACCAGTTTGTGTGGCCCTCTTTCAATTCAAAGTAGCTGTCTTTGTCCTTTAATTTAAGTGGTAGATTACATATATCATTCTCTGAATATTTAAAGGAAAACTGGGAATTTTTATTTCACAGACAAAAATGTCATGCCCACTCAGGATCACTGTTTCTCACCATATAGTCCCTTATTTTGTCTCTTCCTCCTTCCAGCCCTTTGAGGACTAGAGATGCAGGTGGAGCAGTTGGTACTGTATTGGTGGCAGCACTGAAACTGTGTGTGGCTTCCTGGCTGCACCCTGGCACTAGTTCGAGCAGCGGTGTGCCTGTCAAACAGGCTGCTGCTGAAATCTAAGTTGCACTTCTTGATTTTGAGCGTTTTTCTCATATGTTTAATATGCTGAAATTTATTTTTCAATTGAAAAACAATTGGAGATGGTTGATGGTTGTGGGGGTGTTTTGATGGTGTTGTCGATTCTCCGTAGAATTTGTCGTTTCCTGAACTTGTGATTCTTTTATAATTGGTTAAATTTTCATGACCACAAGATGGCAGGATCCTGGGAGACAATTGCTTCTGTTCCAGGCTTAATCAATCTTATCTTTAGGTCTTTGAACCTGGGTTTGAAATGATTAACTAGGAAGGCTGATATAATCAGCCGTAGGTATGAGCTGGTCATTTCCAGTAGCAAGGCTGCCGATTTGTTGTGTTTGTTTTTCTGGATGATGAAAGCATGAGCTTGGGGAGGCCTCATAAAAATTAAAAAGATGCAATAACTTCTCAGTCATGCCATGTTATGATCTCTGTCAAATTTTCAGATCATTCTCTAGTTGTATTAGCTCAGGGTTTCTAATTTGACAGTTTACAGATGTGGTAATTCTGATTCCAAGGCTGACGTTTCATAAGAAACAGTGAATCTATCCCTACTTTCAGCTTATAGTAAGTGAAGTGATGACAGCATGAAGGAAGGAGAACCTTTCAGTATTTATTATTTGATCTGATTGCAAGTTGGAGATCTTGTCATACATCTTTAATAGAGTATCAAGAATTCAAGCACTGACTGTTGAAATAGCTTTGAGGCTAACTTTTTAATTACTTCTAACACTGTAATAAAAAAAAAAAATAAGGTTTGGGGTTAGGAAATTCAGATTATTAAGTTCACAAAGGTCGTACTTCTTTTTCTTCAGTTCTTGAAGTCATCTACAGTCATCTTGTTTTTCAAGTTTTATGTGCAGTCTTTGGATTGAGAACACCACCTCTTTAGTGGTTGAACAGTGTTGTGGGAAAATTGTGGTTTTCCTTAAATTCTTTTTTTCATCAGCCAGGAATAACAGTGCATGGTATTGCCTACAGAGGAGCGTGAGGAAATTGGAAAGATATGTGGATGAAAGGTTTTTCTGTAATGCTTTTCATTGAGAGAGTGAGAGAAATCCATGGTAGTTATCAAAATTTGCTGCAATCAGGCTTCTGTGTTTTGTTTCAAAATCAGAAAAGTAAATGAAAGGAGTCAAAAAGGATGTTTCAGAACTGTTGAAAATCCGTGCACGTAAGGCTATTGTTCTAATCTACTTTTAGTTCTGTGTTAGGTCATAACAGTGGGTGAGTAATTTAGATATACAACAAAGCCATCCCATTACTTCTTGGAAATAACAGAATATTTTGAGCTTTTATACTTAGACAAAGACAACTTAATTGCAGTAAGCCCTCCTGCAAAATGGTATTAAAAAAAAAAAAAAAAAAGAAAAAGTCGATCAAACAAGAAAACATTGCTTTTTGGAGTCTTTAAAGTAGAGGGTAGGTCTGTATTTTTTACCTGCAACCAAATGTGCAATTTCTTCTTTTAGTGCAGGTACTTTGAACACTAAACGCCACAACAGGGAGCGCAGAGCAGAAGCATATACCTGATCATGCTGATTTGTGAACTGTCTGCTTTTACTGTTTACTTTCATGGAGGTTGGGATAGCTGCACATCTGGCTTGGGTTCATATTTTAGGCCACTGAAGGTGTTTCCTTGGCAGGGGTGAGACTACCAGAAATTGTATCTGTTATTTTACTCCCCCAAGGATTTCACGCCACACAACGCTTGCCTGACCAAATGAACGTGGCTGCTCAGGGCAGTCACACTGGGCAGAGGGCAAATCAGAGAAGCGAGTACGGAGGAGACATCTAGTGATGATGTATTTGAAAAATTGCTGTGTCTGCCTGGAACCTGGCTGCTGCTCAGCATGCAGATGTTCCCAGGGAGCAGCTGAAGGTGATCTGGGCTGATGCAGGTGCCTCGCATCTGCCTGCACAGCTCTGCCCTTACCAGCTGCCTTTGAACTCTGCTCTAACCCTTCTCCTGAAATACACCGGGCGTGTAATGCTTACCTGACAGGGTAGACCCACTTGCTGAAATATTAAATGGCTTGAAATGCCAATGCAGAAAGCAAATAAATAAATAAATAAAGAGAGAGAGAGAGACAAAGGAGGAAAACAAACAACAAAAAGCTCACTGATGTGCTCTAGACCCTACAGACTTTTCAGCAGATGGCCACATGCTGCAACAACCTCTGTATCTCCAAGGTCATGCATGTTTCTCCACATGTGGGAACACCCTCTCTCATCTACAGTGGTAGGATTCAAAGACCACCCTAACACCTTCTTTTCATCAGCCTTTTAAGAGAACCACTTGGTTACTGCTATCATGCCCCCAAATAACTTGTCAGATGCATTACTGTTCTGTACTCATGCTGCAGTATAAAACAGTGGAAGTAAATAAGAGTAAGATGATGAGAATAGAAGTAATTTCTGCTAGTTCCTAAGGGTAATCTAGAGACCTACTGCTACCTCATTAAGTACAGTTAAGTGCTGATTGGGCCATGCCCTGTTTGTCAGAGAAGCCATGTGCTACTTTGTCCTGGACGTATTTATTTGTTTCTAAGGTGGATCCCAGCATCTCACCTGGAAGAAATGTAAGGGGAAAGGTGTTTTTCTCATTCTGTTTCCAGCAGAATGTCTTACTGAGAAAGGACCCTTTACTTTTTGTTGCTGATTACTTCTGATACTCTGCATCTCTGTGTTTCTCGTTATTTTGTGCTCACGACTCTTCTTGGAGTAACATATCTTGATATCTACTATGTGAAGTGGCATACAAAGGAGCTGTCAGCACCAGCTGGGTAGAAGACAACAGAAAAAAAGCACCAATAACTGTTAAGAAGCAAATGAAAATGTCTCTGCTGCCCTACTGAATTTGACTTTGAGGGCTGCTTTTTTGCGATTTCTTTGCCTTGGTTCAGCACACTTAAATACTCCCAAAGAGAAACATTTTGCTGGCTGCCTCTTGCATGCTCTCCAGGTGCATAGGCCTATGCCCAATTTCCTGTGATGCAGAAATAAGTCAGTTGATTACATTTCTGTTGCCTTTCAGAAGCCTGTAATCTTTAGGCTCTACTAATCTTTAAGGCATACCAGGATAGGTTATGTCTGTGGGTCTAAACGTTTTAGATTGAGAATAAGTGTGTAGCTCTTATCAAGAATAATTTACTGTTCTGTTAAGGAGGAAGAATAGGAAGTAAGCTATTACCAAAGAAAATTTCACTGCAATTTCTTTTGCATAAGCTTAAATTCTTAGTAGAGAGGTTGTCAATTAGTGTGCAGATTTTTTTAATTGGCTATAATAAAAAGCTAATTGGTGTTTTGCTTAGAGTGAATTAAGAAAGTGTTGCTATAGAAACTTTGCATGTGTATAATGCTGTTCTACATAACAGTGAATATAATAGTCTAATGACCTTTCGGAGCCAGCTGTATAGTCAAGGGAAAAAGTGTTAAATTCAGGCTTGCTGAAGTGATCATTACGGAGTTTGTAACTTCACCCATTTCATTGCCTGGAAGTGTCGGCGGCATTGTCTGCTTGAATGTTTCTCTTGACTTGTGTCAAGCCATATAATAAATGACGGTCTCAGAAGACCTGAACTCTTGTAAAATTGGAGCACTCCCGTTTCGAATGTGTAAACTGATCTGTAATCTGTCAAGCATAAAATGTACTACTTGGAAAAATTCATTTTCATAATCTGAGGAAGTGTGATGATGGATTCATAAGTGACAACATCTAATCCTTTAGCTGTTGTATTCCTCCCTCCTCTTCCCGCTCTATCCGCTGATTGCTGAGCCTCATGTGAAACATAGCAGCTATGCTTCTAAGTCAAAGGGGATTTCTGTTCTAATTTGCCACATTCTCTTCCAGCAAAGCTACTGATCTCCTTGAATGTAAACTTTGTCTGCTGAGAATAGCATAATTTCTGTAAGGTTGTGAACAGGAGTTTTTTCCTTCGACTAGTACTTGCCTACTTAAATTACTTTGGAGTCCCCATCTGTACGTTTTGCTAATTGCTTGAAAGTTAGGTACAGGTGGCATGGACAAAAAATAAGCTGCAATGATTCTGAACATAATCATTGCTACCCAGGAAGGTGGTTCAGTAATGAAATGTGTCCCTGCGTAGCAAAGGGGAAAACTGAAACAAGACTTTTTCAGTTCCCTGATTCTAAATCTCATAATTACTGTGAAAATGGACAAAAAAAAAAAAAAATTTTTAAAGCTTTATATCTAGAAGGTGGAGAGAGGGTGACATCCTGCAGTAATTAGTCATAATGACAGAAAAATCTTAAAATGTTCTGCATTTTTAAAGTAATATTGTAAATGCTTAAATACAGAAAACCAGGTAAAATTACAATCCAATGACCTTTTGAAATTCTTATTTCCTCTGGTTTTCAGTTAAAAAACAAACAAACAAAACAATACCAAATAAACACAACTTTTCCAGATCAACTAAATTTGCCACATCCCTTGTTCTTCAAACTTGTAAAAACATTGATTAAAAAAAGTCTTTGATTAGTTTGAGTTTTTGCTGATTTTTTTTTTTCCTTTCCCTCCTTGTAGATGCTTAAAAGCGAGACTCCTCTAAGTGGGCAAATTTAGGAGAACCTTTTCAAATTGTCAGGAACTGTAAAGTCAGCTTCTTCCTATACCTGTGGATCATGGCTGAATAGTGTCATAACTTAGCGGCTATCTTTCCCTTGATGCACGTATGTAAGCTGTATTAGTGTTAATGCCTTTCTGAAATGCTTCCCTCATATATTCCATATCTACTACTGACGTCCAGATCCTAAAGTCTTATGAGTTGGATGGGATGTGACTATCTCCAGAGCTTAATAGAAAGTTGGATTTAATCTTAGAGTTCATCTTTTGAGCAGTAAAACTGTAAGACAGATAAAATGTTTTAACGTGAAGCTTTTATCTGTGATCTGTGAGCAAATAAGTCTGTAGCTGGTCCAGGGAAAAGACAGATTTTTTTTTTCCTTTTACCTTGCCCAGAAAGACTGCTAATACATGCTTACATGGGCATTTATAGTTTAAAGGCATTGTTTTGAAGAATGGTAGTGCAATATCGTATTTATGACTCTTGAGGAAACATTCCTCTTTAGAAGTTAGTAAATCTTACTTCATTCTAATTTTTTTTTTTTCTGTTTTACTATGGTTCATTGGGGACCAGGCCTTTGAAGGGCAAAACATGAAGCTACTTCAGGTCTGTGATATTTCCTTTTTAATTTTACTTGACTCTGAGGCTCTGAGCATCCTGATCTAGCGTTGATGTCATTCCTGCTTTAAATGGGGGGCAACCAGGCAACTTCCCAGGACCTTCCCAACCTAAATTATTTTACCTATCTCTGACAGGGTTCAAACCTATAATGATAAAGGAGCTATATCCCTGTTGCTCTTCCATTTTGATGAACTGCGGGGTTAATCTGAAGGCAAATATAATGGCAACTGAAATCTGAATTGCTTTAGTACTGTAAGTTGTGTGTGTGTTTTAATTTATCTCCAGATGATAAATTTGGTCATGTCTTTTTACATCTTATTTTCTAGCTTTTATTCTCCCCATTAGCTAAAAGACAACTTCGGTCAGACTTTTGAATTAATACCTAGGAAAACATGGAAAACCCCATTCATCTTCCACCCACCTCCTACCCATCTTCCTGTCTGTGCAAAGAAGTTTGTTTCAGTATGGCTGCTACAGCATTACACTGAATCAGTAAAATTTATGTGAAAGCATAGTGTTTGGTAGATGGAAACTGCTTCTGTTTGTTCAGTGTATTTATCTGGAGTAGTGCTGGCTGCAGTCCTGGAAAATGGTGTATTGGAGGGGCTTCTTAGGTTCTGCATTGGGAATGTCAATGGGAGGCCTTGGAAAAGAAGCTGCAACATCAGCATGGCTTTTTTTTTTTCTTTTAGATTTTCCTCCACCCTGATTACTTCTTCATTGCCACAATATGATTGTGTTTGTAGGAAATTACATCAGCACAACTTGGTTACTATTGATCCTTTCTTTGTTTTGTAATTTCTGTAGTGCAGCAACAGAGCGTTATTAATGGAGTTATCAGTAGCATCTTCATAATAAGCTTTGATTAGTACTGAGTTACTTTGAAATACATGGAGACCGCTTTAATGTGTACTGCACTGCCTTATTTTACTTGGAGAAGCAACACATTGACACCTTTTGCATTTCATTGAAAGGAGGAGGGGGATTTGGGGATTTGCATGGATAATAGATTGCTGGTGGGAAATGCTTCCTAAGTACCAGCATGTTTTACAAGTAAATTCTACTTCACTGTTGCCTGGTCAGGAAAATGCATCTTCTATCTGTATTAGGAAGTTAAATCGTTGTAAATAGTTGGATTTTTCTTTCAATGGATGGTATTATGAAATGTGATCTGTTCTTTTGCAGGGAATTAATGTCTGGTCTTTGAGGCCAGATGGAAAATATGCCTACATGAGAGAGTCTCTACAAAGCTGATCCTGTCTTGGCTTTAAGGTAAATTAATATCATGTATCGAATACATATTCTAACCTTTTATCCCACTGTAATTGTTCAATTTGAAAGATACCTGAGGATATTACACAGTCAGAAGAAAGTATCCTAAGGCGTTAAGTTGCAAAACATACTGTTTAGTCAAAATAAAGTGCAAGTGTGAGCCAATAATTTGGACCAGGCTTCACTAATCAAACAGAATGGCAGTCAGTGGCCTGAATGCATACCGCCTTGGCAAGTGTCTGTTTTTGTCTAAAAATTGAATATGCATATGAAGGAGACATCACTATAGTGGAATGGAAAATGTGAAATTAGAAAGGCAGCAAAGTATAAATAATTGAAAATCAGGTTGCAGCTCTAGCTTCTGTATTTCACGAGCTCAGTTGCAAACAAAATTAGTAGAATGGGAATTCACATTTTTGTTCTTCTAAATTTTGTTTTCATGGTACTATACTCTGGTATGGAGAGCAAGGGAGTGAAAACGATGAAGGGGTAATTGAATATCTGCAGGAAATTAAGAGCCAAACCAGACACTAATTTTCAGCAGTCTGCAGCTTTCATTATATATGTGCATACTTTGCTTTCTCATGTATCTGGGAAATGTATTCTCTAACACTGCATGATTTTAGTCTTTCTCCTCCAGAACTGTTCAACTTAGTGGGTTCCATGGTACAATACGGCAAGCTTGTTTTGTTTACGAAATAATTGTAAAAAAGTAGTTATTTTAGTAAATTTCTTAACACTTAATTATTTGTGAGTGTAGCTAAGTATTCTTAATCTCTACTGAATACTTGTTTATCATTGTCATTCTTCATTTGACTGTTTACTATGGCTTGTTCATTCACTGATATCATTCAAATGTTGTGAAACTTTATGGATCTACTTGCCTTGCTATATCTCTGGAAGAAGGGATTGGTGAGATTACTGTACTCAGGAAAGTTTTAATTTCAAGTGTTTTTTTCTTTCAAATTTAACCAATGCTACGTGATGCAATGGAATTTTGGGGGTTAAAATTCTGGTACATAGCAGCTGGAGAGGCTAATGTGGCTGTCCTGTCTGGAGGCAGTAGGACTTCCTTGGAATAATTACTTCTGTGCTCAGTAGCTATACTTAAAGCAAAAGCCGCTGACCCCGAAGATTCTGGTGATGGAAAAGTGCTCGTGATTCTAGGAAAGATGCCTGACAGATTACGCTTTTGAAAAACACTTGCCCTGCTTATATTTTAAAATTACTCTATTTAGCTTGAGTCTCATGAAAACTAGCAAGGTAACAAGATTGTGAAATAGCAAGAGTGCATGCAGGATTATTCCATGGTAGCATTAAGGTGATAAACATGACACTGGAAAGAGCCATATTTTCCCTTCCGTCCTCAGCCATGGTCACACAACTTCCCATGCTACTGTGGATGTTTGAGCTGTGGTGTGAGGAGCTGAAACTAACCTGGGGCTGGAGAGGGGAAGAGTTTTCGTTTGTGCTGTCCAGCTCAGTCTGTAGCTGTATGATTTAGCTGTGGATGCCTGCAAGTGGAAGTCAGCCTGTAGCTGGGGGCTAGGCAGGCAGGGACACTGTTGCTTTGGAGGTAGTGCATATTTATGTTGATGGTAAGGGCAACGGATCGGTACCTCTACTGCTTGAAATATTGCTTTGCTTCCACAGAATACAATAAAGATAACACATTTCTGCTTCTGAGATCAATTGCTTTTTATTTATCTTGACAAGCTTTAGAATAGCATTTCCTCGTGTTGAATGCCATTCTTCTAGAGTTAAAAGGCTGTCATCTGATATTATTTATTTATTTATTTTACAAATTCAAAGGGCATTTCAGTAGCATCAGCATGAAATCATTACTGTCTAATAATAGGAATTTCTGAAGATTTCTATTAATGTCAACTTTTAACACAGCCCTTTTACTAAAAGAGCTGTAGCTCATAATCAAGCTGTATCTTTCACTATGAAACAATTATCTGAATTGGCTAAAACATATTAGCTGTTAAAACTCAAAATGTTACTTTTGACCAGAAAGGAAGTCATCTTGTTTAACTACCCCCTCTCACCTTCCCCCCCCCCCCCCCTTCCTGTTCATATATCAATGAGAGTGTGAGCCAGTGTCAGGGAGAAAAGAAAGGAGACCTGAAAAAATCTTTCCTGTCAGTACAATCATCACTTGAAAAATGCTTTGTTTCTTTTTTTTTTTTTTTTTTTAATTATTGGGTTTTATTATTGAGTTCAGTGTTCTTGTTAATTACTGTTAAAGCTGAAACTTCTTACAGCATTTGGCATACTGAAACCTGACCAGCTGTCAAAATATAGTGTGCGTGTCTCTGGAAATGTTTCGATGGAAGCTGTGAAGAAGTCCGTTATGTTTGCTAGATAGTTTGTAATTATAAAACTCTGAATAATGTAGACAAAAAATCACTGTTTTCCTCTCATCGTGTTTGTTCTGCACAGCCTATTTTCTTTTTCTCTCTGACCCCTTGCAAAAGCAGGTACAGGATAGCAGCAGCCAACTGTGTAGAGTTACTGCCTTGTAAGTGGAGACACTCAGAAAATCAGGTGAAAACGTTTGAAATGCTTTGATTTGTGTAGCCAAAGCCTTGAGGCAATTGTCATTAACAAAATTGTCTTTCTCCTTTTTCTTTATGTTGTAAACTGCAGCTTCTGACTTACTATTTGTCTTTATAATGGTCTATACTTACATTAGGAGTCCTAAGCTTGCTACAGGGTATTAAGAAATGTTTTGTGGCTGGTGATGATTCATGGGAAAGTTTGAGTAAACTGTTCTAGATGGCATTTTGTGGTAACTTTCATTCTTGAGGACTGCTTTGGTCTGTTGCTAAGATTGTTCCTTCCCATCACCTGCACGTTTAAGTATCTGCTGGTAGAGGTGTGTTAATTTAAACATAACTGGAATGCTTCAAGGAACGATGTGGTGCACTGGTGTCACAAACTTTGATTCCAAGTATTTGAAATTGTAGCTTAATCTACTATATAAATGAAGGAAAGGATTCCAAGTGTAAGACTCATGAGTCTGTGCTCACATCTGAGCGTCCAAACTCTTAGGTATTTATTCCCCCCATAATAGGTTCTAAGGCAGCAAAATACATTAAAATATTGTAATTGAACCAAGAAGATGAGTAAGGAACAATACGTTTAAAGCAAACAAAATCTTATGGTAGCTTTTCTGTCTCTACAATGCAGTGACTTCTTGCTGTTCAGATGGTGCAGGGTGGGGATTATAAATCTGTCCAATTTCCATAATGTTATGGGATGTGTCCTTTTATTTACAACCAAATTATATAAATTCAAACTATAAATAACTGTGTGTTTGCAAGCTTTGGTAAGGAAATGCAGAAGTAACATTCGAGGCTTTCGGAATTCTGTTGGAACTCCTGCTGACTTCTTAGGAAACTTCAACACTACTACTAATGAATTAGAATATTGGTTGAGAAGACTTATATTATGTAAATTGGGTTTTCAAATGATACTTTAAATCAACTAGTTTAGACACTTTCAGTGTTTCTTTTTCATGGGTTTTCTCTAGATTTCTACTGCCTTATTCCACAGTAACTTCTGTTGTGTTTTTGTTTTTCTTAGGGGACTCAAATATAGGAAGTCATGGAAAGATCAACCCAGAGCAGATGAGTTAATTCGGTGTGTGTGTGTGTGCCACGAGCATTATTTGAAACCAAGATTCTGATTCCTTTTCCTAATTACATATACATAGTTAACTTCTCATCTTTGTTTTTGGCTTCTGTGCTGTTTCATTTGCCTTACATAATACCCTGTTTGATACTGAGACAATTTATTGATTAAAGCACATGAAACAAGCGCATGGTGTATAAGCAGGGAAAATGAGCATGGATAATATATTTTAGATCTCATTTCTTCTGGTGGTTCTGTATTAAAAAAAAAAATAATAATCCATGTGAAGATATATTAAGTAATGCAATAACTGCATGCTAGTAAATACAAAGCCAACAGATGTGTTTTCCAAAAGTACATCACCACAAGTGGAATTGGGGCAAAATAAAACTTCATTGCAGATTTGAGGAGAAAGAGAGAACAATGCTAATCTACAAATCTTCCCCCCCCCTCCATCTGGGGAGAAATAATAAGATTTTTGCTGCCTATACTCTCTCACAAAAAAAAAAAAGCTCCTTTTGGTTTTCAGGATTACTGCATAGATGACTGAAAGATGCAAATAGCAATGAGGAATTTTATTCCATACTAGAAATTCTTTATGTGCGGAGTTATAAGTAATTGGAGTAGTTTGGGAAAAAATGAAGAATTTATTCACTCTGAAGCCCAGTTCAGTTGTGATGCATTTTTCCTGCTGTCAAAGAAGGTGCACCAGGCAAGCACTTGAGCCTTAGTTTCTACAGTCCAAATGCCATGTCACCTACCCATATGATTTCACAGCATAGTTGTTAAAAACTAATGAGATGTGCTTTGGTACAGACTAATGAGATGTGCTTTATCTGCAGAGGGCTGTAAGCAGACGTAATGTGAAAGTGCCTCACTGGAGAAGAGGGGATGGTAAATTACCTCCAGAGTAAGCATGTGCTGAGCTTGGGCTACATGTGTACCTCAGGGTGCTGCAGGATTAAAGAGGCTGAGCTCACCTAACAGCTTGTCAGCACCAAAAAAAGCTGTCAAGTTCCCATGTTCTGCGCTCCTTTGTGGCCTGATTAACATCTTTAAAGTGGCAGAAAGCAGAAGTGACAGAGAAAGAGTGGGTAGCCTTCTGCTGGTGAAATTGTGGGGTTAGTGAGTTGAATCGGCTTATCACAGCTTCAGAAACCCACAGCTGGTGCAAGTAAGCAGCGAGTCTGCTGGCTATAATAGGAAGGCGTGGGTTTAGGAATATCATTTTAGTGGCAACCTTCTGTCAGTATGCCTCCTTATTTATCGATTAGCATGCATGTATCCAAAGCGTCTGTTGGACAATCCATGCAAAGGCTTGCTGTTTTGCCTAGCTGATGATAAGCAAAAGCTGAATCTTCTCACTTTGCTCAATTCTGGAGGGGAGCTGTGCCTGCTTGCAGCACCCGATGGGGTGTATGTGCTGCAGCTCCCTACAGTTCTCAAATGGCTGCCTTGCAGTTAGGTGACAGTCTAAGAAAGTGAGGTAATCTGTTAGCAGAGTGTTTCTCCGAAACACGTGCACACATTTTACTGCTCTTCTGTTAGAAAAATCATTATATTTGAATATTCAATCACTAGGATTCCTTCTGGTTGTTCTATATTTGCTGGGACTGAAGATTCTTCTGAGTCCAAGTCTTCGTTGGCTTGACAATCCATCACCATATTCAATCACTATTTTATGCAGTATATTTTTTCACAAAAGTTTACTAATGGGGCTGGAGTGCAAGCTGACCTACTTAAACATCAGTTCTTCCCAGCTATGCTGGATGGATCTAGTGGTAGGTGTTTATCTTCCCAAAATCTAAACTCAGGGTCACCCATTTTAGTGCTTTGAAGAGAAACTTTCTCTGAAATATAGAGAAAAGATAACATACTGACTTTAAAAAAAATCAGCTTTTGATTCCCTTTATCAGTTTTTAGGCTTTGCACTTCCTAATGTGATCTTAGAGTAGTAAGATTTACTTCTTAGTTGTGCAAGATAGAATTCAGTATTAGTTAGCATTTATAGTATTAGATGTCTTGCCAACAAATTAGAAAAACGCTTTTCACTCCCTCACTCCTATGCTCTTCGTTTTTTAAGCTGCTTACTTTAATCATTCATTTTATCCTTTGCTTTCAATTATAACTGCAAGATTCATCAAAAGTAAGGGTGGTGGAAATTAATCGTGCAGGGATTTTAAAGTAAAACAAATAGCATATTTAAAAAGTGCTCATTTAAGTCCAGTGCCTTAATAAATAATTAAGTGGATGGAAGGGCAGTAAAAGTTGTCACCCTTTCTACTAGATCTCTTATACTCTGCAATACTATCGGTTGCAGATGCAAATTATAAAGTATCTCCCATGCATGCATCATATTTATATACTCGTTTGCGTAATTTGGTTTTGCTTAACACCGAAGAGATGAAATTACAAGGGAAAAGGAGAAGCTAACTTTTTTTTCTACCTTCTATGAACTGACTTTGTACTGTATGTGTAGCTTTGGCATTTGTGCTCTCATCTCTCAGTTGTTGAAGTCAGCTTGAGCTGATATTTATTTTCAACACTCATCTATTTTTGCATTAAGTAGGATGACTAAAAACAGTAGAAATGAATTAGGAAGCCATTCGTGATTTTGATTCCTAACCTCTTTTTGAGATTTTGTTGCTAAAGCTGCGTGAATGAAAATAGGAGCAGGAACGGATTAAAAACTTTGTAAAGAAACTTTACAAACAACATTTTGACAAAGCAGTTGTTTTCTGTGAAGAGAAAACTACTGTTTTGGAAAGCTGTCAAGGTGTTCTTGTTTCAGTTTTACAAATCAGGATATTGAGTAGTCATTGTTATGGCATGTGATTTCCTCCCTGAGAAAAGGGATCAGGCAAAGCTTGAACTGAGAGTTACCTGTTTTGCTAAAGGTGCTTTTAAAAAATGAGATCCCTGCTCTATGGAACAGTCCTCGAACAAAGCACCCAAGGGATAAAACACTTACATGGATATGGATATATCCAACACTTGATGGATATGGAAGACCTAATTTTTAGTTTTGTTCTGCCCATGTAAGTATGTTGCAGGTTCTAGTGGTGTTTTGAAGCCTCTTGATTTTTTTTTTTTTTTATTTTTTTTTCCGGGGGGGAACCCTTTGACACTGAACACTTTTGGACTGAAAAAACTTTCTGAATGGAAGACTCATTAGACCTGGATCATTTCACAATAAAAACAGTTGTTTCAACAATGTGATATTTTTCTGATGGCAAGTAATTTTCTAACAAAAAGCTCTAATGAGCTGTAATTAGTGCTTAGAAATAAATGAGAACAAATTGACTTTGTTTCCCATTAAACTCCAGAGTGGTGATGAAGTTATATACCACTGCTGCCTAATAACTGGTGAAAAAACTGTTTACCAAAATCGGAACTGGAAAGCAAAGAAACAACAATCAAACCTCAGCCAAGCCAGAGGAATGAATGTGGGATAAAAATCTCATCTGTGATAGAGCAGATTTCTTTTTTTTTTTTTTTTTTTTTCCCTCACTAGTCAAACATCCAAACATCTTGCCTGGCCTTGTTACTGTTGGTAGAGTGTACTCTGTTTCCAATAACATTGAAATTATGCATGTACTCATTAGTGACATTTGTGGCATGATGCAGTTACCTATTTGGCACAGTTCTATGTGCAGCATAAGATTTAGCTTTTTGCTCTTGTAGCCTGGAATTACTATCATCATCAAATTATATTTCTGTACATTGTCTTGTCAAATGAACTTGTTGGAATCAAGAAACATTGTGGTTTCTGTATTGTAAATATACAGAATAACATTCTGTTTTCTTCTACAAGTAGAACAAAGACCCCATTATGTTTCTACATTTGGGCCTTTCTTAAGGAGTGAATGAATTAAGAGTTATTCCTTTGGAAAGCACTTCATTTGAATCATTTCACACAACTGAGCACAACAAACAGCTTTAGGAGAACGTAAAACCAGCCTGGCCATTTCTCACCATTAGTCACTGTTGGAAGAGTGTGAAAAATCAGTCCTTTTTGCACTATTCCTGCTGGAATAGTTCTTTGCAAAGGAAGAAGTATTTTCAGTACTATCATTCTCATCTCTTGAATTCTTAAAAATAAATTTGTGTTAATTGAAGAAGATGTGATAAAATGCTGCAACTTAAACTACAAAATATTTCTATACGTGCTAAAAGCCTGAAATCAGAATCTCGTTCTTTGAAGAGTGTGTTGGTACTCAGTAGCTAAGATATTTTTTGTTGCCTCCTTACGCTTCTGTTTTATTGAAATTAGTGGCTCTCTTTATGTGGAGGAGAACTTCTCAGAATACAACATTGAAGATAAAAACAAATCAGTATAATTTCTCCTGTATAAAGTATTTATTATAACACAGTAGATTTAAGGATTGCTGTCTTTGAAGAGAGAGACAGTTTGTGTTTGGAGAGGGCAGAAATGCTTTAGGTGTCTGTCTCACCAAATGTATCTTGCTTTGCATTGTAGATCTTTGTTGATAAATAAACTTTTTTTCTTAATTATGTCTTTTAAATTTCAAGCGAGTCAAGGTTGTATGTTCAGAACTTGGTACTAGATCATCAACTTCCCCAGATGTGGTCAAGAAGGAGCTTCTGAACTGGCTCCTCCGTGGTCCCCAGGAAGGAGGGTATGTGCAGCTCCTTAAAATCTAGGGTATCCGACTTAACTTCTGTAGGTAAATTCAGTTATTTAATTATGGCTGAGAGCAAGCTGTGCATGGAAATGAGGAAGTTTCTTAGTTATGTGCACACAGAGTTGCCACAGAGTTGACAATGAATCACTAGAGGACAAATATTTTGTTACTTCCGTCTATGTGATGATAAGCTTGAGGAGTGTTACCAGCTGTGAGGATGTTCTTTTTCATGATTAATGGCTTTGTTTTAATTGTTATAGTTTGCTTCAGAAACTTTACTTTAAAAGTACACTTTACTTAGTCTAGATAAATTTTCTTGAAAGGCTGCCTGTTATTTTCTGAAACTTAATGTAACTGGAATTACAAAACAAAACAAACACACAGTAGTGCAGTTTATATCTAAACACAGACCTAATTTCTTCTGTTTTAAAGAATAAAAAGTAAAAAGCGATTGATTTGGACCATTTTGACTGTAATCCAGACAGAGGTTAACCTTGTGAAAGCTATTTAGTTCCTGTAAGATACTGCTATGGCTTCTCTTTGATTTCTCTTGTTGATAGTTGAAAATGTAAATGTTAAAATAAAACTAACTTTGTCGGCAGAGACAGGAGTACTTATTTAACAGATTGATCACAAAAGTACCAGAAATGTGTTATTTGACTACTACAGCAGAAAAGAGCAAATATTTCTTTGGAACTCAACTTGAAGTCAGGATAAGATTATCTGGAAAATTTTGTGTTCTTGTGCTGGAGCAGGATGGGAAGTGAAATAACCTTTTCTTTTGTTTATAATCCCTCTCTGTCACGCAGTCAAAACAATCTCAAAATTACAGTGTTCAAATCGAGGATCTTCCCTGTAGATAATCTTTGTAAAAGACAGGGGGAGGGTGTTCTTGTTTTTTAGGTTTAGAGTTCTTGGCAAAGATTTTGGCAGTGGGACCTGTATTGGCTGCAGCCCTTTCTCCATGGTGAAGAACTGTGGCTGCAAAGCTCCCATCCCAGAGAGACTGGCTCGATGGTTATCATTTACTCTCAATTCTCCTATAAAATGCAAATTCAAAGAATCTTTACATTCGGCTACAAACTTTCTTCAGGCTTTGGCATTTTGACTAAAACACCTGCTGCGGAAGATAAATGTTGTTCAGGTAGCTTTCTGCATAAAAGTGAAAGTAAAGGGTGGGGAACAAATGAGCAGGAGAGTCCAAAATAAGACAAAGCAGTGTAGCCTGAAGCACACGTTAATCAAAAGAGATCAAAGGATATGATGTCAGTTTATAGAGAAACAGGTCAGGCAAGCCCAGGTAACTCAGGAAGCAGGATACTAATTATTCACAAAAAGTCAGGTATACTGTTACCACGCTGTAGTTGGAAGTCAGGAGGTCAAAACTTGCACAGCAACCGAGGCAACTTGGTAAAAACAGCTTAGCTCCTAACAGGGGAGTTGATCATTTTTAGAAATGGGAGAGAATGAATCTAGTTTACCGAATACGTCCCCACAAGGTAAGAGCATGCAACCTACTTCCATGCTAAAAACTTTTGGGCACTGTTAGTTGCTGCATGTGGGAGCTTGTTTTGCTTTCAGCTATTGCAGCATGTGCTGCATGTACACAGAAGTGGACTTGTTTTTGCACGTGCATGTATTTTTGGAAAAAAGAGGAAATCCGCATCCCTCATCTTTGCAATGCATTGTTTTTTAAAAACAAAGCACAGCGAGCAAACATAAAAAACACTGCACTAATTAGAAGAGTAAAAGAAAGTGCGATAAGATCGTGTGAGTATTTGGCACTCTATTGTCAATAAAGGTTGCTTTAAACAAGGTGATCTGTGGATATTGAGGTTGCTGTTCTGTAACAATTCAATCTGCTGCAAATATTTTTGGGATAGGAAATGGTTTACACTGCTGTTTTGCACAAACTGAGTACCTGTTGCATGTGAGCAGGGCATGGCAGATCCATAAAGATTAAGGAGGTTCTTTCCCTTCTTCATTCTTGGCTTATTCCAAGTTGTTGTTTTCTTCCTTCTGTGGGCTGTGCCAAGGTAACACCAACGTCTATGTGCTAAATAGCCCTTGTAGCACTTGTGTGGCTAACTGTGAGAACAGATCTTTCTGTCCTAGGTATTTTAAATTTTCAGTAGAAGCCCTGAACACAACAGTTCATAAATCTTGCGTAGTCCTTCTTTTGCTACATTAATGTCAAGTTTTTGCTTCGAAAAAGAATGTTTTTCCGGTAGTCTTTTTTTTCCCAAGAGACAGTTTTAATGTCCCAGGAAATATTATCTTCCTGAGGAATTACTTTCATTATTTTATCTTCTTAACACCCAGTGTTTTTTTCCCCTGACACTCAACCTGTGTTTTTCTTTTGCTTGGCTTACCAGTCTCTTCTTGGCCTCTTTCTCATGCTTTGCATAATAGCAACAGATAAAGCTTTGTAACTCATTTGAGCTCTGCAAGAATCTTTAAGCTATTAAAATTTGCAAATGGTTTTGTGAGAGCTGAAACAGTGACTTTCTAGGCATTGGGAAGCCCTCTTAACTGCTTTTCCCCTGAAGTTATTCTTCATGCGTATACAAGCATGTTATACTGAGATTCAAATGTGTGTCTCCAACCTGAGTTAATTGGGAATAACTTCGTTCGTGCTGCAGCAGATTTCCTTCTTGGAGAGCTTTTGAGAGAGGAAATACTTTTTTCGCCCGTTTTCCACATTTTTACTTTGTGGTAAAAAGTATGTATATACTACACAGCAAATTCAGTTTTCATCCAGATTTTAACTTTGAAAAAATAACTCATTACATAGTATACAGGTCTAAATACCATTTGTGTCATGTGCTGATGAGAGATTTTTAGTGTTTTTTATTCTTTCTTCATTCAGGATGTGGCTTGAGTTTACAGTGGTATGCTGTTCAGAAACGCATTCAGCCTAATAATGGTCTTTGTTTCCATGTTGCAAGTGAGGAGCTTTTTCACTGCTGCCAATAAAATTATATTGGTAAAACTGATATAAATGAATCAGGCCCATTGTATCACGTACAGCTGCTTTGTGGGCCTGTGATCCTGAGTTGTACCTTTTCTTCATTAGTGTAAGTGAGTTTAGTCAAATGAAATTTCTTTTGATGATTTGCATTAGGGCAATGGGATGAGAATTAGGGCTGCACAACAATGTCTTAGATTAAATCGAAATGTTCTCCATACATACACACACACACCAGTAGAAGTTTTTTGGTGGTTGTTTTTTTAGTTGCCATTAATCTAATGTGCTGTGTTATTCTGATGTGTGTTTGTTTTTAGAGACTTCAAAATCGGTGATTTTGCTGGTATTTTTAAGGGAAAAAAAAGGTGGAGAAATTAAAACTATTCAAGATACCTGTCAAACCACTGCTAGTGAGACAACTTGTGTTTCTTTTCATGTTATTTATTTTTAGAGAACTTTGGGATTGTATGAATTACTAAAGGTGCCAGATTGACAGCCCTGGAGGCTGGCTTCACTTATTCATTAGCAAAAGGGATGCAGCCTGGACAGCAGGTGCATGAACCTACTCGCTGTGCCATACCTGCGTGTCTCTGTTCTGCTGGGAAAAAAAAACAAAACACACAACCTTTTTCAGGAACCAAGGATTTCAGTCCTGTTCACTCCTTGCCTTTCCCTGCAGCATTTTCTTCTAAGGTCTTGTGCTGATTAGGTTTGTGCACTAAGGACTATGCAGAGATGTTTGATTTCACCTAACAGCCGTCAGATGGTGAAGAAGGCTTGGGGCTTACATAAGTCACTAATTCTCGCCATCTGGTCCGGCAGTAAATATAAGGTCACTCTGCCATCGCAGCTCTTTTGTTTTTGCACCAAGTACAAGTAGGCTCCGAGAATAACTTAGCTCCTGGTTCGGTTCCATTGTAATCATTTTACTGCTTCGGTAAATACTTCAGCCCTCAGTTCCTACGAAACTTGCAGCGTGGGTGTGACAATTGGAAAGATCAAAGCAAGCCCAGAACAATCGGCCTTTGACTGCCGGCCATGAATTGATTCCTCCTTCAAGTGAGCACACTGAGAGCCCTTTAAAAATGCAACTGCAGCTGACAGGATATCTTGGGGTTTTGTTGCCTTTTTTTGAATGTGAGTCAAGTTCTGTCCCTTCACATGAGTTGTTGTTTTCAATTTTCCTGTGAATTAAGTACTGTTTTGGGGAGACTATGACAATAGTAGCCCCACAGGATGCAATTACTGTAAATGTTAATTGTATATTATACATGAGTTATAATCGATTTTACACTGTTGTGTTGCTAGATGACTGTAGTAGCCTTGCTTGCCTGCTAAGTGTGTACAATACACACTTGCCTCTCTGCCCCGCAGAGGATGGAGCCAAACTGACAAGTTCGCATTGGGGCAGCTTATTCTTGCAGCTTTTGAGAGGCATTGGATGGGACCTAGAATGGGAGAAGTCATTCAAACATTATTAATATACCAACCTGAATTTTTTTCAGAGCTCCTACGTGTACTCTTTATTAACATACCTAAATCATTTTTAAAATTATTGTTGCTTCATTCTATAAATCCTTAATATAAACACGTGATTAAATAAGAGTGTTATTATATTAAATTTCCACCAAGTTCAGTTACTGTCTGTAATTAATCTGGGCTTTGGATCAGCTCCGAAGCTGTTCCTTAGGGTTTGGATCAGTTCCTTAGGACTTGTTCTTGTGCTGTGATGTTGTTTTTTTATTAGATTAATATATATGTAGTCTAATGAAACATTTACAGACCAAGTCTACAAGAAGCAACGAGGCCTTTTTGCTGAGAAAGGCAATCGGAAAACATCAAGAGCATACATAAAGAATACAACATGTTTACGTCAGGACCTAGAAAGGGAATGTCCCAGAAAGTGACTTTCAGAATGGTTTCTTTTCCATCTTTAGCTCCCGTTTCTTAAAGAGAGGACTTTCTGGCCCCAGGCCTCCTCTACTTGCTCGGCTATTTGAAGGAACGGCCTTGTTTCAGTTCAGTGTTGGAGGGGAGCTTTGAATAGTGTTAACGAACGCTGTCATCAGTTGCAGTTATTAACTGGGGTTCTGTATTATAAGGTGGTAGCTCTGAAGGTCCATTGTAAAAAATTTTTTTCTCCCCTCCTCCACTTTGCATTTGATGACCTCAGTCCTCAGGATTCGGTGCCTGTTTGCTGTCTGGACAATTATCAGCAGAATGTCCCTGGGTCCCTTCTTGGCTCTTTTTAAATGGTAATACTGAGGGTTTTCTGTGACAGCATTTCTTACATAGATTGGCTCTATTCACCAACGAGGTACAGTAACAATGGGTAATTTAAAATAATTCATTTTATTGCTGCCTCCTGTAGATTCTTGACTTCCATTTCAAAGTAGTGAATCTAGAGAGCTAGAGAAGTATGCACTGATCACTGTCCTGGTGCTGTGAAAAATAAGAGATTCAGATAGTCCTGCAGAGCCATCAGCAGCTAGATCAGCACAGAACACTCATTTGACTTCAGCTTTAATCATTCTAATTTTTTTCTAGTTGCTTTTAACTCTTTTATTACAGGTATTCTATTTTTTTTTAACTTTGATTTTTCCAGTTTGTGTTCATGAAGCAGGACTTGAAATTTTAGTTCTACAGAAATATCCTCAATAACACAATCATATTAAAACTGAGAAAAAAGTATAAATTGAAGCACAATAAATCTGTCTCCAGTGGTTATGAATCTAATGCAGAAACTGGATATCAAACCAGAGATTTCCAGCTCCCACTCTGCATTATTGTTGTTTTGCTGTTAAAATCATCTCCAGTTTTTAGAGGGGTGTTGCAGATGATTGCTTCCTAATATATATGCCTGAAAATGAAACAAGATAGCAACATCTTGCTGCAATAAATATAGCAAAATTGAAAATGTAGTAGATGTATAGAAAAAGGATGATGTTTGCAAAGTGTCCAAAAACTTTTGCTTGTAATCTTGAGCTACTTTAAACTTTGAAATTGTGCTGAATGGGAAATAACCTCTACTCAGCAGTAGGTTCTATCAGATTTCATGTTTGCCGCTCAGGCAAGTGATCCAAGAGAGGTTGTTGGCTTTTCCCCCAGTACATCATTCTTCAGAATGCATGTCTTAGTGAACAGCAGCGAGGTAAGCCATGTATTTATTTTGGCCACTCCTGTACCTCTTTCTTCTGAAATTCTGTCACTTACTGGAGAAAAGTAAAGAACTGAGATTGACGCAGAGGGGATATCAATGTGGTTTTAGCAGTTGAGGCAAAAGAAGACAGGGTTTGTGTAAACTTCTTGTGCAGATATGATACTAGTTTGTGATGGAGAGTACTCTGCATTCATAGCAGGTCCTAACAAGGTCCCTTTTTCCTCCTCCAATTACTTGGGGTTTTCTGGAAATGGCTGGAAATTTTTTTTCACCTCTGCACAGGGATAGGATACCACCGTTCTGATGGATGTTTTTTTTTTTTTCCTTTGTGTGAAAAACAGTATCTTCACTGATTTCTGCCACAAAAGAGGTGGTGTAATATCGGGATGCTATCCTATAAACAGGAAGGTCCAACTTGCTGTTAGTTGTTGAGATGTGCTTCCTGAAGATGAACAAGATGGTTTTCTTCATTGAAATATCACTGTGATCAAGGTACTTAGATTTCTAAGGGTTTTGTTTATTTGTTTTGTATTTCTTTAAGGCCTGGTCTCTAATTAGTCCCTTCATGCTTAGATATTTTTAATATCCTAAATTAGGCTTACTGGAGATTTCCTGCATGTAATGTGGTATTGTGGCATAGAAATGTAGTATGGTTAAATAATGATGAAATTCTCTCGGTAAAGTCTACTTCATTCTACTTTTTCTACTTCCCAGTGATTTCACATATGTATCTTATTTTGCTGCTAGGTAGTTTGTTCTAGGTAGTTCGTTCCATAGGTTTTATGCATTATGTAGCCCTCGATGCATGAGGCTGCTCTGTGTTGGCAGAAGAAAATTTTAATGTGTGTTAGTCATTTTCCATCTTTCACTCACATGTTTTTAATCTTAAGGCCAAGCATTGTATTTGGGGAAGGAGACACACTGCTTCAATTTAGCCTTCTGAAACTGAGTTCTAGAAGGCAGGCGAGTCCTAGACACAGTGGTTTTTGTCAGATCATTTGCAGAGGCAGTGACTGGAGATGAAGTGCACTTCTTTAGTTTTGTGCACTGTTTGCGATGTTGCTTATTGTCATACAAGTTGCAACCATTATTGCAAGCTTCCATATTCACAAGTAGTTAAATTCTACCACGTGCCCAAAAGCTTGGGAGATTTTACGGTGAGAGTACTGTAACAGTGCTATTTCTGTCAGATGAACTTGAGGACACTCGGGCAAATTTCAAGTGTTAAGATGTTCTTCTGGAGGCATGTCTTTCCAAAAGATTTTCAGAGACTATTCAGCTTTGGCAGCAGGAAATCTATTTGAAGATGTGCCCTGGGGGCAGGGAAAACAATCAGGTTTACTTATTTTTCCTTGTTTTAAGATTGTCATATCCTATGTTTAATATCTAAGCAAGAAATGGCATAAAGCTGTGCCATCCTAAGCAAGTGTGAATGTGTCACCACATACAGGACAAAGTACTGCCTGGCTCACTAAAGAAGAGCGTATGTCTGTCAGAAATACTGTGATTTCATTGCATATTATGGTATTTTCTAGAATCCATTGTCTCCATTATCGCTTTTACCTCTGGATTGTATTTCAGTTGGTGCAGAGTCGCATGGTACCCTTAGACATGCATTGGTGTGATCGCCCACTCTGAGTGTTGGTGCTGCTGCTTTTGCCCTTTTCCAGTTTCATGTTTCTGGTTATGTTTTGGCAATATATTGAAACCCTTCTTGGTGTTTAAGAGATTAAGAAGCCTAACTTTATCTAAATGCATCTCTCTGGAAACAGCCCTGGAAAGTGGAGCTGAAATTTTTAGCCTGAATGTCACCACAAATATATAGTGCTAGACATAGTTTCATAATAGCTGCCTTTGACAACTTGTGTATATATTCATCTTTTTCTTCAAATAGTGGTTGTGTAGAAGTGGCATTCCTGCTGTCTGTTTAAGCTCAGACTTCATGTGCTTTCATAACACAATTAAGTTTACTGCATTTTATTCCAACTAGCTCTGCAAAGAGGGGCTGAGTCAGACTGTATTTGTTCTTGTGCTTCTTCAGCAGAAATGTTTACTAACTTCCTAGTTACATTTTATTTGTGAAAACACAATGAACGTAATGGGCTTGTATGGGTATTGGGGAGTTTAGTTTGGCCTGTGTTATGATTAGCATTGATTGAGACATAGGAGCAGGAAATAATCAAGTTTGACATCCAAGGGTGAGTGACTATTCAGAGCTGAAAGTTAGAAAACAAATATACAGCTTTTTGCTTCTAAACTGAGCATATTTGACCTGAAATTCTGAGACATACAGTAATTCTGAATCATGGCAATGATGGTTGTATGGCAGAATCCAGGTTTCTCTCCTCATAGAGGAGACGTGTACTTGTTCTGGATCAACTGTGCTCTCTTGAAGTCTTTTCTCTTGTCCTTTCTCTCTTGAAGTCTTTTCTTACTATGCCTTGGTTGGGGAAAAAAAACACATAGGTATACAGTTCAGATTATAAATATAAAGCCACTCTAATATTCCCGTCAATTAGATAACAGCATGTTTTTTTTTCCAGCTACAGGCAGTATTGACTACTCGGATGCCCTGCATGCAATCCCTGTAGTGGTGCCTCTCTATAACAGAGGCTTTGTGGCAGCTGAACTGTAAGGGACAGTAAATTCAGTGGTCTTTTAATTCATGGGCATTCTAGTCATCCACCTGGAAACTGTAGTTTAGCTGATGGTTAACAGATAATTATATAAATCCATGTCCTCTACATACCTAAACAATAACAAAATATTTATAATTGTTGCTTTACTGATATAGAGAATGCATCCTATTTACTGTTTCTATAGTTACCAGAATACATGTAAAAACAATAAAATCTTTTCTATTATCCATAAACATAATAAAAAAATGTTATACTACATAGCTTTGACTTAGTCAATAATTCTAGGCTTAGCCTGAGGGGTTGAAAAGAAAATTATTCCTGTTACAAATTTTAATTATGCCATAAACTTTGGGAAACAGCTATTGATCTTCAGCATCTGGCACCAGAAATGTTACCTTGTTTTTTGGTTATTTAGTTTGTGAGTAGCATTGCCACATAAGATTAAAAAAAATAAATAAAAAAACACCAGAGGAGATGATGTACCATATGCAAATGAGAATATTTTGGTTTGTTTATGTACTAAAAATAGTTTATTGCTGAAGAGGTTTTTTTGTTTGTTTCTTACCAGATTTATTTTTAGCTATCTCCAGAGAAATTTGCATTTGAGATGCAAGAAAGCAAATTCTAATTCTATCAAAGACACTTTCTCACCATGGGACCCTATAATGTAAACAGTATGCTTCTTGTCTTAGAGGTACATTCACAACTGCAGTTCAGCTGACTTCTTTTGGTGTGGAAAAAGCACGATCCCAAGGACCAGATGAGACAGCCTGAAAATTAGTGTCTCACATTTTCCTTTCGACATGGGTTCTCAGAAGATGGGTGTCAGTGTAAAAAATATTTAGAGTTTTGTTTAAAGCAGTGAAAATGAAATTCTGATCTGTTGCAAAGCTAGCATTGTTCTTCAGGAGAGTGAGAGTTCTTCAGGGGATTTAAGAGACCTCAGATGTCCCTGTGGTCAGAGGATAGTGTCTCTAAGTGTAACGATGTATAACCCAGACAAAGCTAGAACCTCCTTTACCCAAACTGGAATGCTCATTTTTGTGTTGCAAATTACTGTAGGCCAATAGGTGAAGTTCTCCATTAGTTCTGAGTTACAGATCTCACCATCAAACGGGGTGTAGGAGGAAGAGTTTTTCAACATATTTGAATTTCAAAGAGCGTGTAATGAGTGCGGCGTTAGAAGTACAGGCTACCTTTCTTGATCCTGGTAAGGCCTAGAGCCAGTGTTGTTTCATGTTGTGGTCCTTGAGGTTTGACTGTAGGTGAAAGAGAGGAAGAGCTGAGGTGATCTTCAGAAGTAGTAATTTTAGGTGACTGGAAGTAGAGCCTACTCTTTCATTACAACTACACATCACATTACATTACAGTACAAAGATCCCTGAAGGCGGAGTAGGGTAAGTCTCCCTTTTTTTTTTCTCCTTCCAAAGTGGTCTTTGAGGAGGTGCTGATTTGCGTCCTTTTGTGGTAAATGAAGCAAGATTTCTTTCCTATCCATGAGAACTGGAAATACATAAAGAAAACTCAGGGGAGGGGGTTAGAGAGCTCCCAAGCACTCTCCCATGAAAGAAGGATGATCGAGGGCACCTCACCATGATGGCGAAGAGCGATGGAGACTCTTGGACTCCTTCTTTGGGTGCCTGTGGGACCAAAAGTGCATTTCTGGAAAGGAAACTCCCAGAGCATCTTTGAGAAATACTGTACTGTTTTCCATATTTCAGTGTGGAGTGGATGTTGTTTTATCAGTTCTGCACGTTTGTTTGTTACAGATCTTTGTATCTTCAAGCACCCTGTGGTGAGAATTGATACCAAACAGTATCTGAAATACTTCAAGCGTTGTGCACATTATAGTGGTGCTGTAACCTCTTCTTGAAGAGTGAACTAAGTGAAATAGGACAAAGATGACTTCAGAGAGCCAGCTTTTAGGTATTTGTTGCCAGTTCTGTGGGAAACTGCTCCCTCATAAGGGTATCTGCCAGCTGCGTGTTGATGCTTGAGCCCTTCCAGCTGACCTTACTCTGCACAGCCTCGATCAAAAGGGGTAGCACGATATCGCTGAGGCTTGCAGGCATTTGAGGTGGCCAAAGTGACAGGTTGCACTCCAGCAGGTAAACGGTAGCCTATTAAGAGCACACAGAGACAGAATATGTCGTGTGAGAGGCAAGTGTTTTGTTGCCCTGAGCTTCAGCGGGGAAGACGGCTGGGGCTGTTTCAAGGACGGGGACGATGATGCGGTTTCTGAAGGCTTTCTATGGCAAGTTCTGGCTTCTTGGCTTAAATATTTTGATATAAGGCTAAATGCTTAAATCAAAAGAAGCAGATGGATTCTCTGTGGCGCAGGACTAAAGGTGGAGTCTGACTGCAGAGCCCTCAGTAAAAATAACGACAAAAATTTGGCTTCTCTGACGAACCCTAGCACTACTTGAATAATATTTTTTCTGATTTCATTTTTTAAAAAAGTATATATATGTGTGTGTGTATATATATATATGTATTTTTTTTTTTAATGGGGGAAAATCCATTTAAATACTTTCTCTCAAAAAACTTCAAAGAGTTTGCGAACCTAAAACTGCCTTGATTTTCTTTCTTCTGCAGTTACCCTCTAGCCATTTAAATTTGGCCTTGTACTCCAAAAAAGTTTTGGATATGTTGAGCCATTTATTTTAGTGACAAAAGGAAGCTTAATACCTTGAAAAATGTAAGCTCGAGTTTTTAGGTACTGTGCATGTCTTCTGGCTGGCAGGTCAGATTTGTACTGCTGCCATATGCAGCAACTTAAAATTCACATTGGTGTCACTGCAGTTACTACACTGAAGCCACCATGCGAGGAGACTATTAACTTTCAGTTAATGATAACAGAAAATGTTTTATAATAAACCATGAAATAACCTAAACATCTGTAAGAGGTGTAAAAATTTTACATTAAAATGTAATTAGCTTTTACTTTATTTTACTCTTATTAACAAATTCGTTAAGACTTTTTTTTTTTTTTCATGAAAGACTTGCTTTGGAGGGAATTTGTCTTTTGTCTTTGCTCTAACAGTAGATGATGAAATTTTCTGGTGCCTACATGTAGGGAGATAAGCTCTGCTGGTAGGGTAAAAAGCTGTAGCTTTCGCTTGTTAAAGCTAGGTGCAGGGTTATACTCAGACTTGAAGCCATGTATGGGCTAAGATGGAAGAGAACTAATTTCAATTTTTGGTTGAGTAAGAGATTTTCTCTATGGGTTTGCTAAACCCCATGGCTTGGTTTGTGCAAGTCATTTGTTTCACACTTCACCTTGGAGTCTCATTTCAGATATTCGGATAATACCGCCTGAGCTCTGCAGGCATTGTGGGGTTAACATCTGTCAGTAAATCAAGAAATGCCTTTGCCTTAGCAAAGGTGGTAAGAACTACTTACAGGTATTTCTGTGGTTTTAAATTGCTCATTTCTAGCAGTAGAAGTGTTCAAATTAAAAAGTGGAAAGGAAAAAAAAAAAGAAATTTCCCAGAGTTTTACTAAGAAGTGAGGTTAGAACATGCTGGGCTATTAAAAATCAGGAGAAAGAATACAGCTCTTACCATGAAGGGTGGGAACTGAAAGGTTGCAGGAGAAAAAAAGTACGAAATTAAGGTGATGGTTTGTTCGGTAACCACTTCTGCAGTTCTGGTCAGTTAGGAAAACTGGCAGCATCACTCAGCTTCATTTGCATTGATGGCAAAAGGGTATGGAAACCTTAAATCAAGGAGTAAGTTTCCACCTTCCTGAGGATGTTTCTTGTTTCAAGACAGATTTTTCAAACAGCTAATTGGCTGTCCATCTGAAATGCTGTAGGCGCTGTACTAATAAGTGTTATAAAACAGGTCTAAATGCAAGTCTTGATGTAATTATTCTCATTACCTCCTTCCTTTGTCATGCAGAAGATCCAGGACAGGCCTCCGGGTGAAGGAGGGAGTAGTTACTTCAGTGCCATGCTCTGTACAGCAGTTAGGTGAACATTGTTCCTTTTTTCCCTCATGCTGTAAAAGCTCCATTTCAAACTGAGCTTCTCTGAGCTCTCTGCAGAGATCATCTAAAAGCAAAGGGTTCCCGGTTTGTTATTTCAGTGTCGGTCCAGCCCCCCATCCATTTTTACATTAGCCAAATATTAACCAAAATACAAATAACCGATTTCTTAAATGTGGAAACCGAGATTTGGCTTATAAGTTCAATATATTTTTTATTTTCTATGATATTGTTGCATTTTCAAAGGCAAGGGGACATATATTGCATGAATGTCAGGAGTCACCAAACCACAGGTACTGATGCTCGTGATGGAGTGGGCAGTGCATTCACAGGCAATAATCCTGCTGGTTCTCCTGTCACCTAGCTTAGTCAAGGTGCCTTTTTTGAACAGAGTTGGTGAAGGTGGTCAAGACGTTTTCTTCTAGAGATCTACCCAAAAGCAAGAGAGAAATCAAATCGAATCTAAAAAGAAAAGTAGTCTTAGTGTCAACATGTATGCTGCTTTAGGGTATTGTCGTCTTTGGTTTATTTTGTGTAATGAGGAAGGCCCATTGTAGCTTTATTTCTGTTTATTGCTTTGTCTTTAGTGCAGGCCAAAAGGAAATATTGCACTGAATTTAATGTCTGTGTCCCAGTTCTGCAGCATCTACGATTACTGCTGTGCTCTTGCTAAATGAGTGTAAGGGCCAATAAAAAAAATGTTTTTGTTTTTGTTTGTCTATTTGTGAAGTCAGTGGTTGGGTTTAAGAAATTTGGATTGTTTTTTCCTCTGTTGGTGTCAGCTGTAGCTATTTGAACTGGATTGACTCTTAAAATGCAATTATGGCAAAATTGAAAGATGCTGGAAAGAAAAATTGCCTTCATATTTCTGAAGTGATTTTTAAAAATAAAATAACACTGTTTTCTATTGTCTCAGGAAAAGACTTTTTAAAAACAGAATCATAAACTTGGACTCAGATCTAATTTATTTAATTTTGTACCAGTCTTCTGTAAATGATCTGCCCTAGGGCCAAGTGAATAGTTTTCTATGTGCTGGGGGCTTCGAATAGGGCTTTTTTCAGTAGAGAGTTAAGTATCTCAGGAAAAGAAACAAAACTGCTGATGAAGCAGGCTCAGTATATAGGTATTTGTCAGGTCTTAAAAGATGCAGTAACTTCATCTTGCAGCATATTTCCAGTTGAGTGAGTAATTCAGTTTTGAAGACAGACCTAATTCAAACCAAACTGGGACTTTTTGGTTTCTTTTTTTCATCTGTGAGAATCTGCGTCCTTGGCTACATTCAGATGCTTCATGTGCACAGCATCTGAGGGAAGACAGGTTTTAAGTGGAGGTGATGAGATACAGCTGGGATGTTTAGATTGCTTTTGCCCAGATGTGAAGTTGGCCCCTGAGTCAACCTTCAAAACCTTTTCTTCTGAATTTCAGTCCTATACTTTAACAGATTACAGGTATTATAAGCACAAAAATACATGCTTTTTACTAAATCACTTTATCTTATTTGTTCTAGGTATCGTAGTTGTGGACTTGATTTGAATTCTTCCTGTTAAAATGTAGAGATGTGAAATGCATTCATATATTCCTGCATTTCATTTAATTTGTATATTTCTTCTTCAGAGTTAGGGGAAGGAGCACCCAGTTACCCATGCCTGGCTTTTGAGGAAAGCAAAGAAAAAAAATGTAGTGAAGTAGCCACAGCTATATCTATGCTGTGAGTTATCTTTGAACTGGTTATACTCAGACCTGGGACTTCTTGTGTGTGTGTTGGGGAAGGTTGGAAAAGGAGGGAAAAATTGTACCATCTACTTCAATCATTACCTAAAAAATAAATACATACACACACGCTTCTGGAACATACGTTTGTAATAAGTAAATTACAGTTGATCATATACTAAAAAAATAAATAATCTTTCTGTTGGTGTGCTTTGGTTTGACAAACTGCTTTTAGCACACTTTTTTTTTCTTGTTTTTTGCTTTATGGTGTTTATAGGCTAAAAAGTTGTAATTGGCACTATTTTTCATTCTGCATTACTTTTATTTTAGTGTTTGTTTCAGCAAGTTGGCTTGTTTGGTTCTTTGAATATGCACATCTGTTGTAAAGATGGAAAACTTAGAGGCATGATTGGTTGCTGTAATAGGAGAAAATTAAAATCCTATATTCCATGGAATAGAAGAGAAGCAGGATGCTTAGATGAGGTGTTTGAAAAGTGGTGTTTTAAACTGAACTGGATTGTTCAGTTATCATTTGTAAACCCTGTAACCGTGAGGCACTTCAGCCATTCTAAATTACTAGCGTATAAATGTTTAAATTATGCCAAGTATAGAGATAAACATTTCTATTATGCTTCAGAATTTGAAGATCATCAGTAACTTCTTATTCTTCATAAAGTTCAATTTCATGCAAGAGTAACTGATGTTTTCAGATGCAGTCGGTGATGCTGTGGCTTCAGCAAAGCTTCTAGGTGGTAAGGGAGAAGAAATAACAAATAATTTTGAATAGTTTATGGTTGTTTCACGAAGGCTTTTGTGACAGCATTTTCCATATTGTGTTATTAAGCTTGAGCGTTACTTTAGTCCGTTTATGTATCATAACTGTATAATTACTTTGTATTATTTCGTATATCCTGGTTTGTTCCTCTTAGCTTTTAGTCTTAAATTATTAAAGGCAGATTTTAAATTCAATGTGAATTAGAATACATTTTTTCTTAATTAGGTCGCTTTTGCTAAAGCACCTGTAGATTTTGACATCAGCCATTACTACAAATTTTCTTTCTCAAAAACAGCATTTTAAATAGTCTGTCTTTTTATAATTAAGACACAGTGAAGATGTGTTTTTAACTATTTTAACTCCTATGTGAATTTTTCTTCTCATATTGAATCAGATTTCTAGTGAGTCTTAGTACTTTCTAATTTACATTGTTTGGCTTTCTTGCATTTAATCAGCAAGATTAAGCAGTTAATGTATGACTAGGAGTCTGTCAGGAATATGTATGGAGCGCTGACAGCTGACAAGGTATGGAAATTCACTGGAAATGATGGCCTCAGTCCACTGGGGATTTCATCTCTTGTCAGAAACACAATGACTGGCATCTCAAAATCTTGAGGTATAAGATGCAGTAACCCAACTATGACGCGGGGCATTGTGCTTATCTAGCGAACCACCTGTTTTCTGTTTAGATTAGTATTCTGTTCTTATTTTGCTGTCTAGCAGTAACTGGAAGAAATATGTTTATTTTAGCAATGGTTTTCAAAAATGTCCTTTTTTTTATATTGTTGGTTTACCTCTACTATATTAGTAGGAGGCTATGAGTTCAGTTGAATTGCATTGCATGATTAACTGCAAAATGAAAGTTTTCAGCTAGTTTGGAAAAATAAAATAAAAAAGCACTTCCATGTAAGAACTTATGACTTAACACCAAACTTGTGATTTTTTTCATGTATTAACAAAAGTAGCAGTGGTGCAATTCTGTTCTCCCAGTTTCCTTGCTGTGCTTATTGCCAAAGATGTTTAAACATTGATAAGGGTTTATGCGTTAAAAACGTAAAATACAAACATAAATTTAGCATTACGATTTTTTGGTAGAAGCCCAGAGACTATTAATGTACTGAAGTTAGAGCAATGATTCAGCCTTCATCTGATCACAGTAATTAAATCCAAATTTAAAACAATAACTAGTCATCTTGGAAAAAAATAATAATAATTTAAAAGATCTAGAAGAAACAAAAATAAAGTGATTATTCTAAAAGTAAGGTTTCTCACCCTCTGTATGTATTTCTGATAAAGGATGGAATACTTACTAAATGTGGAAAGACTTCTGTCTTTTTTTTTTTTTTTTTTTCACTGAAAATGATGGTAACCATGATCTCTGTGTGATTATATGTCATTAGCTGTCCAGTTTGGCTCTTGTGCCTGCAAACTATTCTAAATCATAAATATTTGGAGTAGTCGGAGGTTGCCAAGTTGTGCAATGGTACAACAAAGACAACTTGGTGAGATCTGCTAATCCTTGTGGTATTCTCCCTCCCCCTCAATCCTCTCCATTTTAACCACTTCTCATCCAAAAAAAAAATCTTAGTTTTCAAATGGGAAATGAAATATTTTGGGGATAAGACTTTACTCAAATGATAAACTCTGTCCCTACTTGTTTGTTACCAGGTCCCTGCCTGTCACACAACAAATGAATAATGAAATTTGAGTGGTTTCATCCATCTGGTTTACACTCTTCTAACTAATTCTTAGACAATGGTAAGATAGGAGGAGAAATAGAAAAATAACTCCTCTCTGGTGTCGTACATATTGCACAAATAATTAAGTCTTAGCCTGTCATCATTTCTTCCAGTTTAGTTTTGCAGCTGACAATATCGGGGCATAAAAACTATGAAAGCTTTTTTTTTTTAATCTTACTCTTACAAAAAGACTTGTTAGTAGCAAACCCTCAGCGCCATTTGAAGTTTGAAATGTATTAAGTCTCTCTGCTAGTGATGTTGCTGTGCCCTTTCAGTCCTAACTTTTGAGCCAATTTGGCTGTGTGTTGTGTTCAGAGGACGAAAGAAGAGCTATGAACTTCAGAACCCGATTATAAAAATGATTATTGTGCACTGCATGCATTAGGAACCATTAAACACTCATTAGGGCTCTGAAGTGTTAGTCATTAGGAGCCTGGCTGCAGTTGGCATACAACTTGTATCTTGCATGTTTTGCTTTGACACAATAACAACAGTGTAAATTAGGGAATGGGAAGATCATAAGAGCAAAGAGGACAAAAATAGCAGTATTTTAAAATCCTTTTCTGGAGCAAAATGTTTTTTTTTTTCTCTCTTCATGTTAAGAAACAGAAAGCTAATCCTACCGAAGATGTTCTTTTAAGTGCTCATGGAAGAAATAGCACCACAGGGACCCAACCTTCGGCTATGGCTCAACATTAATGTGATAACTTAGATTAAAGTGGTGAAGCTGCACTGAATCACAGCTGAGTGGTGTGTCCCTGTAGGAAGGGCAAATATGTGGTCTAAAGTTGTTTTTTTTTTATTTGTTTGTTTTTTAACAGAGTCTGAAGTGACATGCTTGGAACCTAACTGGGTTATCAGTGATCTGTTTTCATTTTAGCAATTCATCAGTGCATTAAGGCCCAGAGTTTGTGCTTTGTCAGGTCTTTGCTTGTGAAAATTGTGTTTCTGCCCCCTTACGCTTCAGAGGTGCCTTCGGGAGAACCCAGCAGTCATCCTCGTCCAGGCTGCTGCAAGTCAGACCTGGAAACATTCAGATTTGTGAAAGTGAAGTCTTTGTTGCCCTTTTTGCCTTTCTCTGATTTTTCTTGAGTTGTGTTTTCAGTCAGATTTAGGATTATGGTGTCTAGTAAGTGTACTGCTAAGTAATGAACCTGTTCATGTAACTGTAACAATGCAGGAATATGTTAAGACTACTAAAAAGTAATTAGAGCTGATGTACATATGGCGGGTATAAAGTTGGTTCAAACTCCAGCACAAACTCCAGCATCTCCAGGCTGCTGCTATTCAAATGCCTGCGAGACTGTTCAAAGGTCACCATGGGTTGTTCTGCTCCTGAGAAATGTTTTGTGTGCTGGGTACACAGTATTACATAGACTTTTATTCAGGAGGTGCTGATAACAGACCTGATTTGCCAGTTTGCTTGATGCTGGATCATGCTTCCTGCTTTGCTGTGTAGAAATGGGCCTAATTTACTCCAATTTAAATGTTAATGATCCTCTTTCTTGAAGGAAAAGGAAGCACAACTAGTCCAAAAATAAAGATTTATTCTCTTGATGATCCCAGTAATAATTTTATATCTAAGAATCCCCTTTAATTACTTGTTTTGCTATTTGGCATTAAACTATTTGTTATATTGACAACTTTCTAAAGTCATTGATTAGAGATTGGAATATTTCAGACTTGTTCTGACAATATGGCTGCTTATTTGAAGCCAGCAGAATGCCATCGTTCACTTTTCTTGCTGTCATCTGTTTTTTACCAGCTCTCTAACGGTTGTGGAAACTTCAAAGTGTATGAGGAATTTTGGAGGTGGAAATGTCAGTATGTTATCACATTTAGTGAAGTTTTATCATATGCTCTATTTGGAAAATTTTGATCATCTACAGTAATATAATGGTATGCTTTAGAACCTTTAATTAAATTGTAATGATTAAAAACGGTGCTACTCCAATACAAAACAATCCTTGCCTTGATGAGTTTCCTTTCTAAATACGTATTGTAGGCAGGAGAATCGGGTATAAGTGGTACAAACAAATGGGTGGAGGGAAAAAAAAAAAAACCAACACACAAAACACAACAACCAAAAACCCTGTGTATTGTTAGAAAATTAATAGGGCTTTGGAGGTGTCGGCTTGTTCCCCAGGTGAGTGAGCAGCAGTGCCCTGCCCAGAGCGCTCCTTCAGCAATGCCAGTTGTGAGTGTGATGGGGTTGGGACGAGTGTGAGCACACTGTCAACACAAACATCACGGTAGCCTGCAGATGACTGCTTTCTGCTGCACTGTGAGCAAGGGAGCTGGATTTTAACTGTTTTTCTGGACTGTTGTGATTATTGGGCTCTGCCTAGTGCATTAGAACAAAACGCAGCTGCAGAACTGATACTGGAGGTGAATGGCAATCAGCACCAGTTATGTTTTTAAAATCTTGAGAGCGGGCTGGCCTTTCCAGTAAAGAAGTTAATGAGAAAGTAACTCTTCTATTCTTTAAAATGTTCACAAAATTACTGATGATATATTTGAAGTGGTTGTTGGTGCCTCGCTGCCTCCTCTTCTTTTCTTCTCATCCCCACTCCCTGGAAAGAAGCAGGGGGTTAGGCTGGCTCCAAAGTCACGTCCCCTTCTTGTCAGTCACGTAATGAAGAACAGAAATGATTTACCCACTGCATCCAGAAATCATGCTGGATATAATTAGATGAACGAAAATATGAATGCAAGTAATTTACTCTGTCAGGGCTCTCGTGTACCTTTTGTGTCTTTCCAGCATGCTGTGGGAAAATCTCATCATTTTGCTTTTGCAACCTTGTCCTTACTTTGTAATGCAGAGGAAAGTTCTTCCCTCTCTTTTGGGGTCTGTTGAAGTTTCATAGTGGCTTGTAAATTCCAGTCATTTAAGAGGGCTAATTGTTTAGTAATGGGACTGGGTAGGCCTGTTTGGTGGTTGGACTTGGTGATCTGGAAGGTCTTTCCAGCCTACACGATTCTACAGTTCTAATTCTTCAGTAGACAGGTACACATCTCCAATCTTGTAAGCAGGACTATAAAGTAAGCTGCATGCTCTAAATTAAGTGAATGTGGATATTACAGAAAACGCAACATGTATTCTGAACCTAGGAAAATGTCTGTTTTCTTTTAAAATGAAAGTACTGTTTCTGTTTATGATAACATCTGGGGCTGCCATTAGTTTTTATTTGGTTATTCAAATACTTTTTATAGGCAAAGGCAATAAGGCACTAAAACTGCTACAATTACATCACCACATTTGCTGCTAGGAATATCATTTATTGGTTTTGGGTTAGGTGTCTTAATTACTTGATCGTTGTATCTTGGAATTGGGTAAAAGTCTTCTCGTTTTTGTGGCATTCCAAATGTGATTAATATCAGCAAAAAATATTGAAGTCATTAGCCCTTGGTGCTTAAAATTTTGCTTTTTTTGCCAAGATAGAAAAATGTGTCAATAATAAAACAATTTTCATTTCAAATGAGTGCTCATAAATATGTAGAAATTAAACAGCTATGAATTGTTTTATGAATGTTAATGGGATGGGATGGTTACCACATTATGTAAAGGAAATAAATGGCATAAATTGCAGTAGCATATTAATTCACATCTTCCTCTAACTAATGTCATGCGCTGGTTGTATCTGTGTGAAGCCTAGACAACTCATTGCTGCACACATTGTGGGTCTTTCCCTACAACACTGAAATTCATCCGTTACTGAACTGGAATATGGAAGCATTTTCAGTGGTGCTGATCCAAGCCACAGCGCTGCTTCAGAGAGGCAGGGGGAGTTTACTCTGTCTAGTAGACAGTGTAGGAGAAGCAACATAACAAAGTACCAACTCATTAATGCTGAACTGGCATGACTGGGATTTCTCATTACCCTTTAACTACATTAAATTTTTCAGTAAATTAAATAAATGTTAATGCAGAAAGTACGTAAGTAATGATCTATGTTTTATTTTGTATCTTTCTTGTTGAAAAGGATGAAGTGGTGTTATTGCCTTCTCTGTTTTATATTGGTGGTAAGGATAGAGCATTGTGTGCAGTCAGTGTGAATTTGTGGATAATGTTAGAGAACATATTACACCACTTGTAATAGACACCATCAGACAGGAATCTTGTTTGTTCCTCTAAAATCTATGATCAGAGCAAATTGTGGTGTTCAATGACAGAATAGGGCAGTGGGTATAGCCAGGCATGTATTCAGGATAGAAAGGTCAGTCATAGCTGTTCAAAAAAAGTAATAATAAAAAAAATAAATCACTCAAGTGTAAGCTCCAGAAATAGTCAGAAGGCTACAGAAAAGCCTATTTGCTGAATTGTGCAGATAATTGTTTCTGGCCAGCTACAGTGGCTTTCTTTAGCTGTATGGGGAAAACAGGCTCACAGCAGAGTCCTGCTGAGCTTCAGATAGGCAGGTGCTTGTAGGGAGAAGGTAGAAAGGAGCAGAAGTAGCTTTAAGTCTCATTTCCAGCAGAGGTGTGTTCGACCTGGCAACTGCAGGCTCCCAGTCAGCGGGCTGTGTGCTGAGGATCTGTGAGGGTAACAAAGAAAATCCAAACTTGTGCCAGTTGGCCTAAGCTCCCTATACAAGAGTCCGGACTATCAGGAGGAGAACTTCAAGGACCAATAACCTGAAACCCCCTGAGCTGGAATTCAAGTGCCCAGGCCCATCCTCGGTTTGAATTGCTGGCAGATTAATTACAAATAACTGATTGAATACTAGATTAGTTCCCTACCAACGTTTTAATTAACTGTGATTAAAATTTTAAGTTTAGATTGCACTTTGTACTGATGGCTTCCTACAAAGTTTTATTGCTTCTAAATGATGCCGTGCTTTTTTGATTAAAAATTTTAATTTCCTGTCAAATAGAAAGCCCAGAAAGAAATCTGTCCAGCTGCTTTTTATTTTAGCCATCTTTGATGGGAAAATTTAGGCTTTGAAAAGTATCTGAATTTTGCAAAAAGCAGAACCCAGATTCTCTAGTGTATTCAAATATGCACAAATGGGCACTGTAGAGCAGGTAGCTGAAAATCAAACATTGTCTCACAGCTATAAAAGGATATCACACAGTCGTTGTACAAGATCCTTTCAGAACTGATTTCATTAAAGTATTAACTCAAGACAGGATTTCAGATTGTTCCTAATTTCAAAGGTAGTTAAAATAATTTGTTAGAAATTGAGAATTGAAATTGATCTATGGATTTGAATCAGTAACTTGCTGAAGTCAGGGGACTCAACAGTTTCGCTAACTTTTCAGGTACTGCCTGGAAATAAACCTTCGTAGTTTCTCACACATCTGAGAAAATACCAAGCCACGATTTTTCTGTTGACTAGTAAAGAAAAATTTGTCCCCAGATGTATTGCTTTGGAAGTACAAACTATTCATTTACCTCCCATCCACCTTGAACAATGCAATGCGGCTGCCAAGCTGGGAAGCATGAAGTCTGCTGCCAGCTTGTCTTTTTTTTTTTTTTTTTCCTCCTTTCTTTCCCCTGTCTTCTGTGCTGGTGCCAGGCTTTTGCCCTGGCAGATGCTAAATCCTTGTACAGTCGATCTAGCTGCCTGCAAGCTGTATGGACGAAGGTGTTAAGAAATGCAATATCAGGTAGCAACCCGTGAACAGTTCAAGTGGAAGCCATGCCTAGCTGTGAGGCCGGTATGTCCTGCACCAGGCAGTGGCGAAGGTACCAGGTCACTCAGGGTTCATTGACATGTCACCGTGTCACTTCATATGATGTCAGCATCCCTTTCAAAATTGCCAAGACAAATTTCTTTCAATTAAATGCAAATTTACATAGTGCAGGAAGCAGTGCTACTGGATGCATTTTCCAAAAATAATTATACTTTCTTCTAGATATGCTTATAGAAGGAGTCTTTCACTCGAGAAAAACTTTTAGTATCCTTCTGATGTGCTATTTAAAAACAGATGTGTTTTCTTTGTAGATGTTCATTGAGCAAGACCAATAATCAGCTTTGAAGTCAGCGGTGTAAAGGCATTTGTTTATTCTTGCAGCAATTTTCAGATATTTCATTGATTCCTGGTATTTTGGACACATGTTCTCTGATGTCTTATGCCCAGAGTCCAGCTAAATTCTTATATCAAAACCACTCTCCCTCCTTGTCCTCCTAATTTCCTCTATGCAAATTGTAACCGATAGAAGAATAACAAACATACAGAAGAGTCGAATAAAACAAATCTACAAAGAAAATCTGTTCGTAAATGGGAGACTTAAAATAGACTTTAGAAATAAGACTATTTTTCATTATGCTGGTGCCTATTTTTGTGTTTCCTGAAATGGCTAGAACTAATATCAAAGATTACATGCAGTATCAGTAGGCTTGTGGGGTTTGTTTTTGAAAAGAAAAAGCTCTGCAGCTTAGAGATAAAATGTAATGTAGTAGTTGCTAAGGTAACTGCATGTTTTTGTGAATAGTGGAACAAATTAGGTGAGCAAAACATCTGTAAATTGTCAATAGATAGGTTAGAGCTGCCCTTGAGCTGCAGAAATTAACCTCTTTGGACCTGCTAGTGAAGCCAAAGAAGGGGAAGGAGGACTGGTCATGCTTATCAGTTTATAAAGCTTGTACTCCTGTGAATGCTGTCACCTCTTCCCGGAGGACAGCTGTGGTGGTAGTGATGGGTCTTCAAAGGGTCTGTGAGCGGAGATGAGTCCAGCCTGTGTGCAAACATGAAAACTGACTGCTTTTATTCAGTCCTAAGCGATGCCGTGGATTTGTTTGTCCGCTCCTCTAAATATGCTAGTCTTATCTCCTGGCTCTGGCGACTGATCGGGGGCTCTGTAGGTAATCCTGGAGCAAGATGAACTGAGCAGTTCTGCTTTGAAGGCAGAGACCCTGTGGTGGTTGCTGTACCTGGCTGGGTGAGGACTGGTGAGTGCCCTGAGGAGCGTCAGAAATGGACAGTTCTCATCTTCAGCTTATGCTGGCAGTGTTGCCTGGTCAAGTATGCTCCTTAAAACAAAATGCGGATTTGGTCACCTGCACAGACAGTGGTATGGACAGAGCATCCTTACCTCCATCCATACAGTGCTGTGCTGAGAGTACACAGCATCTGAGTGCGTATAAAAGTCCCTTTATTTAACCTCACACTTTTACAGCTACAAGTAGATGAAACCTAGACATTGTTGCCAGCTGTTTTCTATGCAGAACCAGCTAGCTCTTTGCCAACTCCTGGTGGCCAGCAGGACATGGTTTGTAAGGGGCTGAAACAACATTTACAGGATGAAAGCCTGATTCTGTTTGGCTGTGGTCAGGATGTTCTGTGACTGCTTTTAAATGGTGATGGCTTGTGACTCCAGCAAAATCCAGCCCATTTCTACAGGGAGGTGGGTATTATTTTACTAGGGAAGAGAAGACTATTGATTCTTCTCGAGTACATCAGAGGCTAAAGCCTAAAAATGAGAACAGTAAGAACAGCAAATACCTTAATGGTTCTAAATCCTTTAACGATCAGAACGATAGGCCTTGTTGCCATTCAGAGCAGATGTTATTTTGCAGAAGAAAGTCACAAAGTATGTCTGGATCTAGGCTTTTCAATTTGTTTTTTTCTCTGCTAGTGTTTTCAGTGCCTTATAAACAAGGTAAACTTCATGTATTCACGGAAGTGTTCAGGTGCATATGTATATACAAATGGTAAAGCTTCAGAGCAAGGTCTTTATCCCTCCACTGATTTTGTTTGTACACTTTTCTGAGCAACTATCTCTGTGCTTAAAAAAGACCTTTCTGGCTTTCTTCTCCTGGTGGTTTGTCTTCCAGAAATTGAACTGAAAGTGTCTTTATAAGCAAGTAAGCTGCAGTCATCTGAGTCTTCCTAAATCCAAAGGACTAGAAAGGAGGTCTTTTTTCATCCTGGGCTCTTGGGGTTAATTGTCCAAACTGCAAAATCATCTGAGTTTGGCCTGCCAAGATTGTCATTTTCTGCCTAAAACAGGAACAGAGGAAATTAGGGGATGAGAGTAATTTAAAATGAAGAAGGAAAGTCTTGTGTAATTCATCTTCAGTGTTAGTCCTTTATAAGCATAAACTTCTTTGTTGTCTGGGATGAGAGGTGGGGGGAAAGACCCAGACATTGTGAACTGTGTTTTTTTCTTCTAGGTAAAAGAAGATAAAAACCCTACAATATATCAAAACAGGCTCTTAGTAATACCCACGCATCTCCTAGAATTTGAGAATAGACTCTGGCCCTGCAGATTTTAAAATAGCACAACTCTAAGGAAATAAAGTTATGTGTAAAGGTATACTGGATTTGGTTCAACCCTGTTAGTATATGTGAAGGTATACTGGATTTGTTTCAACCCTGTTAGTGTTCCAGTTTAAACATGTAGTTTTAACAGGTAATTTAAAATGGCTTTGCAGAAGATGATTGTTATGATTTGGGCTTGCAAAAGCAGAAGTTACAGCATGATTTTGCTGCTGGAATATCATTGTGGAATTTGTTGGAAATGGTAGAGAAGATGGAAGGAAAAAAGTTACTGTGATTGGAGCGGAGTTGATTTATGCACACAGATGTAGTTGTGCTGTACATTTTAGCAATGAAGATGGAGATGTGAACATTGCTGTGGACACGGGGTCGGTCATCCTCACCTTACAAGGCAGCCTTCAGGATTAAACAGGATTAAAGCCTTCTCCTTAGGCACAAAGCATGCAGCTGAGCTGAGGCCCAGGGAGCTCTGCAAGCAATTTCACTGAGCACCCATTGCACTGATGGCTGCCTGGCCTGATGTAAGGGCAGCTCGGCCACAGCAGCACCAGATGCTCGGGCTCGCTCCTTTCCTCCCACCCCCAGAAGCTCTGACTAAGCTCTAGCAGCCCCACCAAGTGCCATTGCTTGGCATGAGAGCAGCTTCTGCTTGGTTGTGCTCTTAATGTCTCAAAAGTCATCGCTGTGCTTGCGGGTGAGTAGGTACCAGGAGAGCTGCACCTAATGAGGATTAGATTTAGCCTAATCTGAACACACAACTTCTTTATTCAATAGATCTTAATTGCGTGATGCAGCAGATGCTTTATTGCTAGTGAGTCAGAGTCTTAGTTAAGAAAAGAAATAAGTATGTATTAACTTCATTTAAGTCCGTGACAGTAATTACCAATTAGTCATGAGTAAACCAGTTGTAGAATTTCATTATTTGTTATAGATTTGAATTACAATTGCCAAGATTCATGCCATTTTTAATTTTATCTTTTTTTTAAAAAAAAAGTTTTATTTTAGGAAACTCCTGCAATTGCAGCTATTGAATAATTTTAATGAGTAAATTTTTTAAGCATTTGAAAATTTTCATTACTGGGTTCTGTATTTAATAGTGCAAAGTGACTTTCGCTAATAAGGCTTGGCGCTACAGGTCGTTAAACTATTTGTTGAATCTGCCTAAATCAGGAATTAGGAAGGAAAAAAAGAACTTTAAATTGAGAAACAAGATACAGATGGAACTACATGAGCTTTGGATTTGTTGGTCCACACACAGGATTAAGATAGTCTACAAAGTGCATCTACACAGAAAGGGAGAAACATTTTGAAATTAGGCAGGTAGTATTTTATACAGGATTGTTTCGTCTTTTAGTATAGACCTTGCACAGATGAAAGAAAGCTATTTGTCCCAGCTCAGGACAGCTCCCCCACTTCATTCCTTCTAGCTCACTGATTGCTAGAATCTCATTTTGGACACGCTTTCAAGTCTAACCACCTGTGTTCAGAATTGGAGCATGGGAGCCCTGAAGATCTTACAAAAGTGAAAACCATGTTCATCTGACGTTACTTGCTTCCATTCCCATGGTGCTTTCCACTTCATCTAACTAACTTTTGGTGTCTCTTCAAGCTAGTTGCAATCAGAATTGCTTGAATTTTAGACTGAGATTGAAGACCATATAAGAAACAATACTTTATTAGTTGGGGACCTCATGCAGCCCCATCAATTTTCATCTTCACTTTTGAAAAAGTGAGAAGAGGATAATGCTGAGAGCTCTCCCATGGAGGGTAGGACTTCAGGCAGTATGCTTTTTTTTTTTTTTTTTTTAATACAGGCAGATGAAGAAACAAAACTGTGTTTCCTGCAGCTCTTAGGTTTTGTTGTTTTAGGTGGTAAATGCTTATTATGTACAGTTCAAAACTGCACATTCCAGATCTCCGTGCCATGTAGTGTGCACTTCCAAATAGCATTAACGGAGTGGAGAGATAAATGCGTTCATAAAATATGGATCTTTATAAATATATTATGGTTTGCTTTCTCTTTTAAAACACATTTGTCCAGAGAATTTACTTTCATGACATCCTTTCTCTCCCAATGAGAACAGATTTTTCCTCTCTAGTCCTTCCTTAACAGCAATGGTTTGCTTTCTTTTCAGTCCCTATGTTCCTTACCCCAGTTGTTTTGTTGTTAAGCATTCCTCAGTTTCTTTCTAAAAATCTCTTAATTAAAAGCCATGAACCTTTAATTATTCTATAATTCTAGCAGCCTCTCTTGAGGAGATATATCCTGTCAGTTCATGGTAAATGTTGACACCTGCATAATATCTACAGTCTTTTGGATGAACAGTGATTATTCCTCCAAAGAACAATCTCTAGGCTTTATTGGAAAACTGTTCATGATATCGGCCCCTAACAGGAGGATCCAGGCTGTTAATAGCTGTCAATCTTAAACACATTTGGAGCCTGTCCAGAATATGCACTTTTAGCCTATTAAACAGAAAGTATGATTTTAAATGAAACCTTGCCATGTATATGGCAAAACTTATTCAGAAGAGTCTGACCTAAAAGGTGGAATTAAAATCAAGTATTTCCTTTTTTCTTTTCTGCCTTATTGTAAAGTCTATTTGAGATCTGTCAGGGGAAAAGTAGAGTTGGTCAAACATTAGGATTTAGACATATAGTTTAAAAAGAAATTCTATTTTTTGTGTGTACTTAATTGGCATTTCAATAATTCACAGAATCAAAGGAAAGACAGGTGGAACAAACCCACTGCCACTGAAAATGTGGCAGAACGATCGTGCACTGAGGTGCTAAATATAAAACACGTGGGTGGAGGGATGGATGGAAAGGGAAGGTGTTTCCATGCCTGATGACAAAGTGCTGTGATAGCAAAGAGAAGGAGTAACAGATACATCTCTCTCCAAATCGTATACAGTACCTTACACTGTAAGGGAACGTGTGGTTTGTTTTCCCTTCGTAGGCAGGCCATAACTACTGAAGTGCCTGGAAGTTCTTTGGGTCAGGCAGATTTTTCTTGGCTTCTAGTATGTAAAAAATAAAAATAATAATAATAAAAAAAAATCAGGCTATTAGCCAGAGACATGATAATCATGACAGCAAATTGAAAAAGATGGCAATTATAAGAGAATGCAGATGAGTATCTGTGCATTTAAACCACAATGAGAATCCGGGCTGTTTCTGACAAACAGGAAAAATAAATTTGAGATGTTTGTTGGCGACATATACTAGAACAAATTCTAGGAAAAATAACTTTGTTTTTGAAAGTCATTTTTTATAATTAAGAATATGAAACTGGAGGAAGAAATACTTAGTAATATTGGAGGTGGGCAGGATTTCAGAGAATTTACCAGTAACTGTGTTCTTTCATCCTTAACTGTAAGAGTAGTGTTTTCTAACAAAAACACTATTTGAGGTGGAGCCACAGTGTTTATGAAGGCAAAAGCACAGGAAAAGTTGATTTTGTTTGAATATAATGTACTGAAAAAGGGATGTTAGTAATGTCTGAATCGGCTCCTAGTTAGGTTCAGATAAAATGAAGTATGTACGCTTCTGTTTTTCTCTTTATAAAGAGAAAAACAGGGAGTAACAGCAAGGGCATGTTCTGATTCTGGAGTGATATTCCTGGAAATGCATTTTATGTATTAGTAATTGGAAAATGGGAATAATCCAGTAGTATTAACTTACTGACAAGCTGACATTCTATGTCTGATCATTTTATATTGTTGAGATACGTTTAAAAATAGCTGAAGAACTTGTGTTAATAAGGCACACCTGTAATAGCTTTCCAAAAGACATAGCTGAGGCCTTTTTGCTCACCATACCATATGCATATAGAGACAAGAATCTGACCCTGAATTCAGGATGCTATGTGCTGTGAATGCAAGAATCAAGTGGTTTAGAATAAGCTCTTGTAGACTGATAGCTATTGCAGACGTATGTTTGAGAGTTGTGATGCACATACGTGGAGTTTGACATCAGTCTTTAATCATCAGTTTAATTTTAAAAGCTGAGACAAACAGGTCTATGTGTCATGAATCCAGTGTGTAACTGGACTTCTAATTGCATATGGTCCTGGGATTTTAAGTTATCATACCTCCAAATCACTGGCTAAAAATGTAGAGCTAAGTGGAGATTGAGATAGGGCTGTGTGGCCCTTGGAAGGATGGGAAGACTGCTTTTAGCTGCAACTGTGGTGTTATTTGTGTTGATGTCCGTGTATTGCTGATATTGAGGGGTACATACCGTATTCAGAGAGGTTTTGTTGGTAATGGAGGCCCAAGAAACTTGATGGACAGGGAGCAATAACTGTTAGGATATTTAGCACATATGCTTAATAAACTGTCGGCATGGCTATGCAAAGTAAATGGCTTTCTAAAGAGAAATAACTGTGGGTGATAATTTAAAGGAGATTTTAGTGTAAAAGGATATATCACTTAGAAGGCCAAAATGCAGTATTAAATTCAGAATCTCCTCTTTAACTGCTGAAAATTCAGACACCCTGTTGCCTTTCCACTGTTTAATGGCTATCAGTGCCTGAGCTGTTACATTCAGATGCAGTTTTACAGTACATTTTACAGTATATCACCTATTTATATTAATACCTTCCTACTACAACATGAAGCCCAGCTCCTTTCTAATCAAACATTCAGTTACAGGTGGCCTACTGAAAAGATTAATGAAATGCAGACTTTATTAGCCGCAGTTGAACATATAATTTGACTATTGAAGTTACTACTACTGCTCACCTAAACCCACACCTTTGACCACAGGAATTTAATGTGTTTGATCTGTGAGAGTGCTTAAAGAGGATAATTGGCCAATGCAGAGGATAGGAGCATCCTGAGCGAGGTGGTACCGTGTGTGCCACAAAGAAGGTTGGAAGAGCAATCGCCTGGTGACACGCATCCTTTTCCTTTTTGTTCTGCGGTCCTTTTGACCAGGTTGCAGGTGGAAGCATGCGTCAGACGGCGTCGGTGGCCTGTGCTGATGCGCAGCATCGTGCGTGCTCAGCAAACATCCGCCCCCCAGCCCGCAATTATGTGTTAGTCAGGTGAACCCACGCGCTGCCAAGGAGAATTTAGAGGGGTTAGAAGAAAAGCAGTCAGGCTGCAGTTTTAGTTTTTCCCATGCAAAATTTATAGGAATAACCCGAATATGGCCTTCCAGTAGGAACAGCAATTCGTTGTTTAAATACTGATCCAAGTAAGAAATAGTTGCGTTGTGGCATAGATTTTTATTTTTTATTATTCTCCAGACAATACAGATCTTCAAAGACGCATGCAAGCCTGTGTGGCAATACTTGCTCGTTGTTCTTTTATACTTCCAGGTCCTAATGAAAACAGACTAGAGCAGTAAATCGCTGTTCTGTCTCCTTCTGACTTGCCTTCTGTTTTGTGCATTCTCAGTCCAGACTTTTTAATAAAACGGATTTATGTGGTGAGGCTGTCTGTAGGTGCATGTTTTTGTGTTTAGCAGTAGTGAGAGCAAGCTCGTGGTTTGCTCAGGAAAAGGATCCCAACAGCAGGTGGAGCAATGAACTATTTACATTGCTGTTCTGACATAGCATGTGCTTCTTTATTTCTTACTTGCTCTGTCTCCTTTGCTCAGGCTGTTCTGATCAATTGTCAAACATCTGTCTGCCAAAAAAAAAAAAAAAAGTTTCACTTCTCTGGTTGGAAGATTGTGTTATTTCAGTTATAGGAAATTTACCAGCTCTTGTAGAAATGGAAGGAGAAGGGGTGCAAACTCTAACAGCTATTGATTGATAACAGATGTATGTTCAACAGGATGGAAGATAACCCCTCTTCCCATGGCTATGATGGATAGGGCGCTTGCTCTTTCCTGTTTCCTTGGGAGCAGTGCTGGGCACCTGTGCTTCGCTGCAGTGGATGTTACCTGAGCATTCCCACTGACAGCACGGCAGTGAGCATGGACGAGGTCTCTGCTGCCAGTCACGTCCCTACTCCTGCTGCTGCTTCCTCCTGCCTTTCTGCAGCAGCAAACAGCCATTTCAGAAGGATGCTTTTTCCCCTGTTTCTTTTATTTTCTTTCTTTATGTGGGCTGACTTGAATTGATGTATGTTCCTAGAAAAGAACAGATCCTAGAAAAATCAGCCCAACAGGCACAGTCTCTTTATCAATTACCCTGCTTAATGTTGAAAGTATCCAGCAGAGTGTATAATCCAGTGTTTCAGTCTATTAGTAAATCAGTGTAATCCAAAGCAGACATAAACTGCACGGAGACAACGTGGGGAACGGGATCTTTAAAGCCAATAGCATCAGCCAGCACTTAAGAAGTTATAATGAAAAGTACTGCTAAGAGAGTAAACCAAAGGCTGGTTTGCTTTTTAGTGTCATTGTGAATAAAAGGGACTCCACTTTTATAGACAACATCATGAAAAAGTATCGCTGGCCTACCGTGGTGCTATTGTGATTTTGTGTGCTTTGGCTATGTGTAGTTAGGTAGCTAACTCTACTAGGAAGGAGAGAGGAAAAATACAAAGAGGCGAAAGAAGAGATTGATAGTAGAACTAGCAGGGAGCCTCACAAAACAGAGTAATTCCTAATCTGCTCGCAGAGGAATCCTGAAGCGTTTCAGATTCTATCTGCAGAACACAGGCAGTAAGATTGGTTCAGGTTTTTGTACTCTTCTTTGTGCTTGTCTTGTACAAGTCATTGTTGCTTGGTAGGTCGTTTTGTTTTTTTTTTTTTTTGAAATGTATTTGATCCATTTTGTTATTTGCTTTTGGATGGAGAAATCTGCATTTATTTTTAAAGGTTCTCTGTCACTTTTCATCCCCATTGTGTCCTGGTATTTCTCTTCAATTTCACACTGGGCTTATACATAACTACACTTCAGTATTAGAGCAGACTTCTTCATACAAAGGCCACATTACTTGCAGAGCATTTGAACTGTCATGAGCTAGATAGGAACAGCTAGCTGGATGTTTACTTTTGGTGGGCTGGCAGGTGTTTTCCTGGGTTAGCAATCGGGACTAAACTAACATGCAGGTTGTCTTCCTTCAGGAAGTATTTTGCTTTTTTGGTTTGGTTTGTATTGTGCTCAGCACCCCCAGCAATAGCCAGTGGCCCAGCAGTGCAGTGAAATCAGAAGGGCTGGATGCTCTCAGGGCATTCAGGCCCAGGTAAGTCGTGCTAGTAATTACTGCAAGCATTCAGTGAATTAAATGCTTTTTCAAATTTATAAAGGACAAATTTAATCCAGATAGCAAGTAGCTATTTGAAATCCATCTCGTCACTGCATGGTGTGGGTTGCGTAGCATTTTTTTGTTTGGTGGTTGTTGGTTTTTCTGCTATTGCATACTTGAAAACCATATATAAAGATGACTGACTGCTGCTGGGTTACTGCACCCCAGAGGAAAGACATAAAAAAGAATATCTGATCAGCCTCTGAATCCGTTTTTGACCACATTCCCTGCCAGCTTCACTTCTGGTAAAGGTGCTTCCTCGGGAGCTGCTGCAGCAGCCCCAGGTAGGGTGGCTGAGTCGGGGCGCTCCTGGCTGACAGGCCTGCGCGTGAGGGGAGAAGGCCGCGCGGGGACAGGGAAGTAAATTTGTTTGTCTCATCAGTCACATTAAAATTACATAAGTATTGATATTACAACTTCTAAATTTCGGTGACAGTGCAGCTGAAAGAAATGCCTGCAAGCAGCAAGAAGCTAATTTAATGAAATATTTAAGCATTCAACTTAACCTTCTGATGTTGCCCTTAGATTTGGGCACTGCGCGCTTGTTGCTGGGCTGAGACAGCACTTCTGCTACCAGCAAAAAGTTGACTGGAAAGTCAAGAACCACTCAATCCATCAGACTTCTGCTGCTTGAAAGTGAAGTTCTTCTCTTTAAATGTGAAAATGATATAGAGAATAGAAGTACAAAAAAGTATTTGTTTTAATTTGACACATCACAGCCTGTACAGGATTATTTTCAAACCTGGTACTGTTTTAAAGAATTTTCCTTGAAACTAGAAGCCGAGAAAATAACAGTGGTTGTCAGACTTTAGATAAAGATAAATATTAATGAAATGGTTCATAAAGACTACAGTAAAGCCTCCTTGGAAATTCTGTCACATTGGTTCCCTCAGTACCTGGGAGCTATTTTGTCATCCATGCGGTAGCTTAGTGTTCTGGAGGAACATAACTATGCTTTCCAGAGCAAGTTTCAAGAAATGTCTGTCCTCAGTAATGTCTTTTCTAACTCATTTTATAGGAAGAACTCCCTCAATTAATTTTCAAAATTATAGAATTATTTTAAATTGTATGTATTGGTCACAAACATTCATTCTGTTTTAGAATACACATCAGTGAAGGTGGTGTAAAAATCTTAGGTATTTTCCATTCGTGTACAGGAATGTACTGTACATGTATTATGCATGTGATGAAAATAATTACATTACCTTTAAGTTTTTGGGCTTAACTATCTTTGAATGCCTCCTGAGAGCTTTCCTGTAAGTGTCATCCCAACTGGGCTCCAGCCTGGTATTGTTTAAAAGGTGCTGCCCTATTGTCGATCGCTCAGCTGCTTCATGGTGTTTTTCCTTCTCAGCATATCCGTACCTGTACTTTGAAGTTGCATTGTGTTAACTTAAGACGTTGTCTTCTGATCTTTTACAAAGAAATAATAATGAAAATAGTTAAGTCTTCCTGATTCCAGCTCCTCGGGCTAAACCGCCTGCTAGTTGCCATTACCTGAGGCTTTCAATCACTTGTATTTTCCCATACCGCCAAACATCAAAGGAAGTGTATTAAATGCTACTCTGTATTAATGATTAATTGTAAAGTGTAATATAGTTTCTAGCTTTTCTTGTCTTGCTTAGAGATTCATGCATCTTTGCCTGTTTATTTGTTTAGAAATTTTGACTTTTTTAATTTAAAAAAAATAAATAATTTTCAGAAAATTCCTATGCAACAAAGTCCGAGTAAAAGTTTTCATCTGGTTTTGGTCAAAAATCTATCCAAAATCTGAGTTTTTTCTAAAAGGAGTAATTTTTAAATCCTGTGAGATGTCTCATTTATGTAATAAATATGTAATCTTTTTTTTTTTTTTTTTTTTGAGAATGTAAGCAGTATGTATTTGCTTACAGTTCAAAACATTGTTCAGTGTACTCAATCAAAACACACTTTCTTTGTAGGCTGATTCTGGCTGTATCCTTGACTCTGCTTCTCTGTGTTTGATTTGCCTTTTTTTTTCCCCTTCCGTTGTCCTCCCTTCTCCCTTGAACACACATCCCTCAAATAAAGCCTCTTTGTGCACACAGTTAACAGTATTGACAAGCCTGTGTTTTGGGCAGAGATGTGTCCCTTGTACTTTGAGAATGCTGTCATTTCAGCTACCTCCTTCACGAAGAGACCAAGCAGTGCCTTTGCAAGTATGGTGGTTAAAAATCTCCCCGTTAAACTTCAGGGGAATTTTGTGCAGAATGCAATAGTACTCTTGGTTGTTTTATTTGCACAAATTAAGAGATAACCACTAGGTTTAGAAAAGTCAGGGTTTTTTATTTATCACTTTGAAGCATGTGAAATGCCATTAACTGAAGGAATAAAAATACAAATATATGATTTTATCAGTAAAAATAAACATGAAATAAAAAGGCTTGTTGATAACTATATAGAGGGAAATCAGCAAACTGCATTTAAAAAAAAAAACACACACAAACAAAAACTATCAGTTTTATCAAGTAAAACACACTTCAAAAGTTTGCGGTGTTTTTGCATCCTAAGATCTCATTCTAAGACACTTACATAGAGATAGGATCAGTAGTACTATAACTGTATGCAGACCTGAATTTAATTTACTGCATTTACATCTTTCATCCACTCATCACTGAGAAATTGGTCCAACTTCCATGTAGTTGTGGTGAATTCAGGTTTTAGAGATAATTACTTTGCCATTCTAGAGATGAAATCAAATGGTGAATTAAACAGGAACTCTGAATTTAAATTGTAACCTGCCTTGACACTGAATGTTGCAAGTCTTTGGAGAGATAAATTTTATCTTTTTCTTTTTTTGTCCAGTTTTTATAAATCTCCTCAGGAGCTTTATCTCAAAACTAAAACAATACTGGAACAATACTTCCCAGAACTGGAAAGTTTTTTTTTGTTTGTATTTTAATTCTTCTTTGGAACGAATCCCCACTGCAAAGTTGCAATTGTTGCAATGAAAGCTTTTTTGATATCATATATATTTTTGCTTACTTAGTCATCTTTTGGAAGGTCTGACTGTTTTCATGGGATTCAAGATGTCCTCTGTAGTTCTAAAGTTGTTTTAAATTCACTTAAAAATAATAATTAAAAACAAAACAAAGCAAGCAAACAAGCAAAAACAACAACAAAAAACAACCACCACCATAAAACTCTCCAGAAGCATAAAAGTGAAACTTTTTTCTTACCAATCGCATATACGTGTTTTTCATTTGCCTACAGATTTTAGTACTAACTGCAAGAACAGCAAGCTAAGTTTTGCAAATGTTTTTAATAATGTATTGAAAAAAGTTTGAACCAAAAGGCTGCCTCTGTTGGAAATTTTTAGCTTTATAGCATTCAATTCTACTAATGTCCATTATAGCAACATTTTACAGCACACAAGGCTTTTACCAAAATAAGCATTTTTCCAATACTCTTGTGAAGTATAGCATTTCAGTATGCTGTGTAGAATGTTGTGCTTTCCGATACTTATATTTATGCTTTTATATTTATTCTGCTTCAATCTTCCATCTTTTGCCATTTGACAGAGGTTATCATTGTTGTGCAGATTGTGGTAAGATTTGTGTGTGTATAGCCTGGTTTGCTTTCTGTAGCAGTCAGAACTTCTCTAGAATAGCTTGTTTGTGCCTTAATTCTGGAAGGTTGGTATTGTTGCATTTAGGAGGAAGTTTTCATTTCTACATTTAATTTTCTCCTGGTTTGTGTTGGCTGTACCTGATACTTCACAAGCCATGTTATTTCTTAGTTCTCCTATTGGTTTATAATGTTGCTGTTTGGTGCTGTCCTTTTGGATTTATCCACTGCTGTAGAGGAGTAACCTAGAAAACAGTCAGTGGTAGGTCAGCTTCTTCTAATCGGTGCACAGGAGGCTCAATATTGCTGGAGAGACACATCAGATCTGAACAGCCAGAGCAGCACTCACTGAGCATCTTCCCATTGTTGGCAGTGTTGTATGAACTTTTGGTTTTAGTCTGGCTTGACAAGCTTTTGCTTTTCCTTCTGTTTTTGTCACTGCTGAGCCTTTCTTTCTTGAATATGCTCATTGCTCTGTTCATGACAAATTGAATTAAGAATTTTTGCTAAGGCCAGACTTGTAATGGTGTCTAAAAATAATTTCAAGACCAACAGTGTAATGTCTTTCAGTAATTGTTAAATACGAGTGAACTGACTAGGCTAAAATAAGAATCAGGCCAATTAAACCTCTGTTTGAGGATAGTGATGCTTGTAATTAGAGATGCACAGGAAATGTTTCTCCCTCTCACTCCCCATCACTTTCCTCCTTTATTTTTTCCCCCTACAAGACATCAGAAAGTGAAGGGATATATGTCCCTATATATCCTTTTCTTCTCAACGTGTCATTAGCACAAAAGCCTTAACAGAGCAAATGGAGAGATTACTTCTAACTTGAGATCACCTTTACCTCGTCAGCTACTGCTAAAGCTGTTATTTGTACTTTTAAATATTGTTCACTTAATGAAAATTCACAGTAACAGAAGAAAGGTGAATGGTTTTGATGTAAAAAATAAAATATATTTTATATATTAAATATTATATATATATACACACACACACTACCACGCTTAAATGTTTTATAAACTTGTGTCATATGAAGCCTTGGGAAATCTTGTGCTCATGAATGCTTTCACAAATTATGTTTATCTTGTATGTGCACAGGAACAAATTATTATTATTATTTGTCTTCAGGGCATCTGAGAGGGGGACTATTATTGCCAGTTCATTTTAAGCTAAGAAATATATCAATAGGACTTGAGACTTTGCAAGGTCACTTCAAATGGGTAGAGTTGTATGAAATTTCTTGTTGAGACTTGAAAGTGGATGAAATTCAAGTAGTTTTATCCCTTCAGTGTGATGTGAATTTCTTACCAGTTCAGGATAAGTAAATAAAAAGACTAGTAGAAGTGTCACAGAAGTGATTAAAATTTTCTTCCAGGTTTTGCTGTTACAGAAAGGGAAAGAAAACCATAGCTTTGGAAAAAGTAAAGTAAAGACCAATTACATTTAGTTAAAATTTGCACTTTCCTTTTTACCTCTTTCCCCACAGAAAAAGTGTTAGAGTTACATTCTGTTGAATGAGTTGTTCGGAAAATATGAGAGTGAAATATCTGAGCCAGTTACATGCAGCTTAATTATAGCATTATATGTTGGATGCTTTCCAATACTAGCAGCAATGTCCCTGTCCCTCCCAGCTGCAACTCAGGAACCTGTAAAACACAATATCGAGTCATTTTGAATTTTAGGATATGTTTCTTTTTCTGGTTCTGGAGATGGTGCAATTCTTAGGAGGTTTTCTCACTTCTCATCTTCACGTTTCAAAACCAGGGAGATGATCACTGTGAAATAGCGGATTTGGGAAGTTTTTATAATCTCAAAAAGTTTTTGAGATTTTTTTGATGGTACTTAATAGTTCTAGTGTTTCAAGCAATGACAACAGAAGCAAAACCACGCAGCTATGAGTAATTTGCCGTTTCCCAATAACTTCCAAACAGATTCCAGTGGGTTTGTCATAACTTTCACAATGACTTTGAAGAGTATTCAAATGTACCTCTCATGTTGAAACACTGTTAGACTCAGGTTTCCCACACATCTGCCAGTAGTGTGTCCTAGTTAGTCCTCTGCAGGGCATTCCCAGACTGATGTGTGAGAATTTGGTGGTTAAACCACTCCTGTTTCTCCCATGCAGCTGCCAAACCAGTTGTTTTAGCTATCGACTTTCTCTTTTAATCTTCGCTGTCTTGGTTATCCACATGTACTAAAAAATGCATGTTATTAACTCAGATGATGACAGAAGTACTGAACGTAAACTTGTCTAAACTGGGTATGTAATTTGAAATTTGTAAGGGGAATTTTCAAGTGGAAGCAAGTTTTCCACCAATGCTGTTGTAGGTTCTGTTAGCTTTTCAATCCATATTTGAAAATGAAAATTATATTTTCTCTTCAATCCTGTGTCAGAGGAACTTTGTTAATACAAATAATGTTACATTTAATTTATTGCCAATAAGGAAGTAAGATTTACAGGGAACACCATATAAGTAGAATCTAACTTGGTATAATGATACGGAGGAATGCTATAGGCAGTAAGTCCTGGAGGATCTGCTGAAAAAACACTCAGCATGACCCCACATATAGACCACAAAAAACTCGCAGTACAAACACGAGACCTGTAGTAGAAGACTGCAACTATTACACATTATAATGCCAAAAGGAAAGAGCAAAAAAGCAAGGGCATTGCTCTGGTTACTTGCAGTAGAAGCACATTACATAGTTTTCAAGCCACTCTAGGAGTGGACAATGGAGATGGCAAACGAGAAGAGACGTCAGTGCCCTCTGCAAGTCTTGAGATACGTGTTTCTTCCCTATAGCATTGACCATATTAATAAATGTCAAAGGCTAATTCTTAATGAGCAATCCCTAAGACTCACTGCAGCTGTGGGGAGCTTTCTCATTATGATCATGCAGGGCTGTTTTTAGTTTGGGGGGTGGTGAATAAAAGCTTTACTGATTAGAGATCTTGGAGAAAACCACTGCTAGTGAAGGTACGCTGAGCTAGAGCTATCAAACCTTATGTAGAAGAGCAGATGCCACAGTTTCAGTTTAGACACCAAAGGAAACTGCCATTCATTTCAGCATTATTGAAGGGCTTTCTTTTCCTCTCAGCCCATGTTATTGCATCTTGATGCCTGTGGAGTACATCGACTGCCTCTTTGCAAAAGTAATGGAGTAGATTTAGTCCTTAAAGTAGATGCCTTGTTCAAGCTGGGGGTGAAGCTTTTTTAGGGTTTTGAGAATGGTAAGGATGAGCGAAGATCTTATTTTCCATTAGTTCATTCCAATTGTGTTTGTGAGTTGGCTTTAGCTCAGACTTGGCAATTGTTTTCAGATATTGTTGGGTAAAACTGCAAATCTATAAATCAAATCTAAGGTTGTTAAAGCTAAAAATATTTTATACTTCCCTTGTGGATTTGATAAGACTACTCTTATAGTCTTTCTTGCTTGCAAATTATATAATTAAATTAGTTTGTGTGATCAGCTTTCTCTAATATTCTTTAAAATCACTGCAAAATAACAGACATAGGGGTAGTAATCACAGAAGTAATGGGGAATTACAATTTCTGTGTTTTAGCTAATGTATACTTAATTTGGTGATATATCTTTGAAATGTTAGGAGTCCTTTTTTTTTTTTTTTTTTTTTAACTCATCTTTTGATATTAAATGGAGAACTTGTCCTTTAAAAATGAGTATTGGTGGATAATAGGAGTAGCAATAGAGGAAACCATAAAATATATGCTCAAGATGCAGTGAGAAAAACAATAGGGCCACAGGTAGCACTCAACTCTTGAAGGTCCATTTCTACATTATTAAACTAAGCATGAGACTAGGCTAAAGTGCAATTTAAACGTGATTAATCTCAAATAAATACTTGGTAGCAGCATAATCTATGCAAATCTATGTAAATAGGTAGTTATGGTGAATTAGAATGTAATAGTACTGAATAGACTACTCAGGATTTCATTAACTAAAAAAGACTGAAGACCCTCTTTACTAAGAAAAAATACCCTTCTTTCTATACCAGTTGATTTAGGTTGTTAATTTGAGAAGCTAATCCTTAATCATAATAATTAGAGACAGATTTATTGAGCTTTCGTGAATTTTCAACTAGACTACTAGTTGTGTAATCCAATGTTTATTAATATAAACAAAGTAAATTAGAAGTATGCTACTATAAAGAGGCAAAAACTTCAGGAACTTTCATGATCCTCCCAAATTCCATTAATTTAACAGTGATATGTTGTTCTTGGTAGTTTTGCTTGCTCTGATCTATTTCCTTCCTTTCCACCCCTGCACTCGTAGTGCCACAGTTCAGCCCAGATGCACAGAAGGCTGTGCCATGGTCTTTAACTGTGCTTCCAGTTACGTAATCTGCACAGATTGATGTTTGGGTGGAGAAGTGAGTATAGAAAGCTTATCAGCCATTGGTAGCCTTACATTTTTATTTTGTACGTAGTCCCATGAGTAAGCTCTTGTCCTTCATTCATCTGGAGGCTTTGAGCCAGGATTGCCAGCACATCGAAGACTTGACGTGTATGGAGGCTCCCACCCCGGCGTGGCACAGCAGCCTGCCTGCAAGAACAGAAACGCCGGGTACAGCCATGTCTCTGTGCTGCTCACAGGTAGGGGGAAGTGAATTTTTAGTCTGCTCAAGGTGTGAAAGCTAAGTCTCCATTTCTAGCTTTGCTTCAGAGAAGGTGGTGTGTGATGGAGTAGTGAAGTGAAGAGGACAGAGGTTTTCTCACACTCTTAGTGTTTCATATTTGTTCCCTTACTAAGGCCTTTGGCAGTCTGGGTTTTCCCACTCTGCAGTTCGCATGTCAGATTAGCACTTGGTTGTAGCAAGATGTTCACGTGCCTGGACTCCTGCTTAACCTTTCCCTGGGGTTTGGGCAAAAGTTCTATGGGCCCGTGTATGCATGTGTGCAAACAGATCTTTCCAGGGGTTTATTGGCCTTGTGTGCTGAAGCACCTTTACTGAGTCATGTGGGAAGTGACAGGGGGAGGAAAATAAATCGGATTTCTTGAGATTTAGAAGCATTAATATTTAGAATCAGTTTCTCATTATAAACCTTGTTTCAGCACTTATTGAAATGCATGGTTCCTCTGATGGCCTGCTTGAGCCATGGGGATTCAAATTCTAGTTTTTCTCTTTGAAAGTTCTCTTTTTAAAAAATAGGAATAAAATAATGCAAGTTTCACAAGGTTGGAAGATTGCTGGTGCCTGAAGAGTCCAAACTGAAATAAATTGTAAATCTATGTGCATGTAGCAGCTGGGGGAAATCTACAAGTATGTTCATGTCGCTTTCCTACTTCCTCCTCCAAAAATCACAAACCAAACTGATGCACAAATCTGAAAGAGTTGTCTGCTCTTCATTCTTTAAAGTATCTTTTTTTTCCTTTTAAAATTTCCATTTGCCCCACCCCTCTCCCCCTACCCCAAAACTGAAGAGACCTTTTTTTCTTTTTCTCTATTTTTTACAGAGTGGTTCTTGACATCTCACTTTTTTTTTTGGATATACATGCTTAGCTCTGTATTGAAAATGACATTGCAAATCTAAATACTATTAGAAAACTTCAGAACTCACTTGGTAGGAGGAAGTGTAAGGAAAGCAGCAACTGCTGTATTCATGGCTTTTGAATAGCAGTTTCTTATAATGCAAAATAGTAGACGGTGGTAATAAAGAAAATAATTTCCTATCCAATCCAGTCTCCTTCTTTTAAATCACCTGACAAAAATATCACGAAGAAGTAGTTGGGTGACGTGCTCATCAGTCACTCCAGTTATTCCGCAGAAGCTTTCCAGCGAGCAAGTTATGAAATAAGAGCGGCTTTGCAGTGGAAGCTCCTTAGGGTAGGTGGTTTCAGTTTTGCCTCCCTTGATTTGAGTAAGGCAGGCCTGTTTGCAGTCATGAATTCTTGTGGAGCATGCCTTCACATGCAACTTTTTCATACCTTTTTGGATCGTCTTAAAAGAAAGAAATACCTGTAGTTGACCTACTTAATCTATGTAATTATTTTACTTTGCTAGGGTGTATGCACATCTTGTTCTCATCTCCATATTTTTTTGCAGCTTGGCAGTTGTTTCATAAGTTGTTAAAAATACCATCTGGCTAGTAATGGGAACTTGGGCTTAGCGTTTCTGCTGTTACAATTACTGGCCAGAACAATAGAGACAGAAATCAGACTACTGCTTTACAAAGTCAAAGCTCAAACATTGCTTCCTCAGAAATCCTATTGGATTAATTGAGATCTTTTTAACAACAATTAGTAAGGCAAACTGAGTCCTGCTGAAAGTGAGTGAAATGTCAGTGGTTATTGGTTCTAGTTAAAGTGCACCCATTTCTCAATAATCAAAGCTTCATGGTGCAGCATCTCTTAATTTATGAATTTATTAAGAGACTTAGATCCAAAGACTATCTTGTGTTTCTTTTTTGCAATGTCAGTTTTGCATGTTTCTTGTTTCCTGACTCAAAAGCAACAATATTATTTAAATCTCCAGAGTTTGCCATTGACTGTTTCTGAATCAAATTGCATCCAAGTAGGGTTAAATAAAGAGGGCACAGTTCTGTAAAATCTGGTATACTGTAATCAAACAAAACTTGCATTAAAATATAACTACTTTTTAGGTATGCAGACTCTAATGGCATCTAGTGATTTGGTTATAGCACTTTTGACCCTGGTGCTTTGCTTCACATTTTTCTTCTAAATGTTGCTTTCATGAAGTTGCCCTAATATATTCTTTCCTCTGTTTTTGAAAGTGTCGCTTTGCCCCTTAGCTATCATAGGGAAACAGCTGTGATTTAAGACATCAGCTTTGCTATTAACATCAAGTGGCTGCATAACAACTATGAATCATTTTTATGAATGTGTTCTGACTAAATCATAGGACTCATTAGGTGTGGATGGATGGGTATCTGAGAAAGTGATATAGGTAAGAGGCTGTCTTCTAAGATAATGAAAAAGTTTTCACCTTCACTTTCCTTTATATGCTTTGCCCTAGGAATGGTAGCTTTCTAATACAAATAGTTGGAAACACACAGCTGAAAATGAGTCTATCATTTTAAAGCCAGTCATATTCACAAGAAAAATTCATGTGATTGAGTGATAATTATTCACAATAGGGACTTCTGTGGCAGAGTATTTTATCAGACAAGCAAATTAAGTTTTTTTGTAGTTTTTTTTGTTTTGTTTTTTTTCCTAGTTGGAAGCTCTCTTGCATCTGTTGGCCTGGAAAGAATTGTCCCTGGTGTTCTCTTAAGAAGGCACGGAGATTTATTGTAGTGAACTGCACAGAAGTGTGCAGAAAACAAATACCCTGAATTTCGGTTTTGTCATAACAGCCCCTTAAATAGTATGTGTTCCTTCTACATACTGTCTGCGTGGGGGAGTAATCTTTTCTGTGTATATATGTGGGGTTTTTTGTTTGTTTTCTCAGGGATATTATTTTGTTCTTCAGTAGAAGAATCCAAAGATGTAAGCAAATTGCCTCTTAGACAAGACATCTTCTAACCCAAGAAACAGATTTCACCCCCCCCCAAATGAATCAGGTTAATCTGCTTTTCTTGATAATTTTTTGCTATAGTCAGAATGTTCATGGTTGCTCTCTAAATACTAATCTTAGTTTGATAAACTTTTTAATTTATTTGCTGCAAAGAATGCTTATTTAAAAACAAAACAGAAAAGTCTAAACACTAACTGCCTCAGGACATCACCTCATTAGAAGCACAAATTCAGATTGATTGGGCTGATACTGATGGTAATGATGATAATAATTGCATTGCAGTAGTGCCTTAGGATCTTAGCTGTGAATGAGGTTCTCACTTGTACAGAGTTAAGATCAATTCCAGGCCTGAAAAAAGATTCAAAAGCAGATGTAAAATGTGAGAAAAATAAGAGCTTGTATTTAAGTCCTCTTTTTTCTTTTTTTTTTTTTTTTTTTTAATTCTTGTTGGGAGGCGGCTGGGGGAGAGGGAAAGAAAAAGGAGGAGACCCATCTGTATTCTAATCAGATATGTTAAATTTTCTTAAATGCCTTCAGAAGAAAAAAAAAAGGCAAAGCAAAATATCTGTCAAGATGATAAAATGTTTGAAAGAACTTAAGCAGAGCACTTGTATAAACGCTGCCATGCAAGAATATGGCAAGTTGTGCCCTTAGATTTGCAGTAAGCAGTTAATAAAGAAATAAATTTAATGCAGGTTTCAGCTGTATCAATGCGCATAGTGTTAGTAATAAGCAGGGAGTACATATGCCTGTTTGAAGGATGAATTGAGGTTTATACCGAGCTATTGCTTTTACAGTCAAGCAGATGTCAGTGGCTTGCTTTACAGGATATTATGATATATGAAACTGAAGGCTTTTGAGTAGTAAAAATTACTCCTGTCAATTCATCTTTGTGTATGGCGCTTTGATATATCATTCACGGCTTAATTATATTGTCATAGTTGAGGGATTAAAACAAAAGCCAGGTTGACTCTTGCTTAAACCTCTCTCTGAAATAATGCTGGTAGGTGAACGGGAAGAAGAAATCCATAAGATCTCTCTAAAATTCCATTATAATGTATTGTGCCATCAATAATAGGTGCCTTCCACGATGCAGTTTCACAAACTGCAGTTAGGGAGATATTCATCAGCTATCACTCACTACATAGGAGTACAAACTACTAATGTCAGACTTACCAGGGAGAAAAAAAATGAGAGAGAATTGTCTTTTGTGCAAGACTTGAAGCGGTTGGGTTTGGGTTGTGCCAAAACTGACTGGAATTCAGGCAACGGAACAAAGAAACAAATCTGTCGGTGCAGGTTTGTCAGGCCTGACTGTAAAAAGGGGTTGATAACCTTGTCCGGGAAGTCATCGTTGTCACCTGCCCAGAAATGGGGACAGTTAAGGTGGGTGATGGGAGATGGGACTGCTCAGCTGCCATCAGAGGCACCAGGAGGGATGTCCAGTCCCATCCTGGGGCTAAACAGACTTTTTTTGGATATTGAACCGGGTGTGATTTGTTACCAAGGAGACGTTTGGTTTTGTGTTTGTATATTAAGTGGAGAGTTAAAAATGACAAAACAAACTCCATAATCAAAATAAATTGTAGGGTGTCATTTCGGCATGCAGCTTTTGGGGGCTTAATTATTATCAACTACCGTGATTAAAGCAAAACTAATCAAAACCCAACGGAGAGTTTTCTGTGTTCTCAGACTTTGTTGGTCTTCTTGCTCATGTATTTTATCTGCATACAATAGGTTGCTCTTACGTGAAGGTGATAGTTGAAGTGCAGATGGGTGCCTATTAAAGATCTACATGGTATTCAAAAACTGTGCACTTATATCAATGCTAGAATTTGTCAAGATGGATTTGGCATTTACTTCTGTAACTCATGTTTCTGGATGATACTGTACTGCAAATACAGCGTAAAGGTAATATTAATGGTTACTCCCAGATGCTGCAAAAAAAATACAATTTTATGCCAGATGAATAAATGTAATTTAGGATTAAGTTAATACAGGTGTTTCTCTTATTTGTTTCACATTTCCTATGCGTGAATTCAAATGACCATCAAGGCACACGTATCACTGGTTTAACAGCCTCCTGCTGTAGCTGTGATTTTGCCCATGGGTGCTTTCCAAAGTGACAGCTTTAAAGGCAGAGAAAGGTTGGTTGTCTTTGAACTTCGGGATGGGGAGGTAAAGGTGTGGACAAGCAGAGGCGCAGGTGATGAAGCCAAGCGTTCAGTGGTTGGAAAAGATACGGCTATTGAGGATTCTTTCCATAAAGTGATCACTTCCAAACACTGGAGCTGTTTCTGGGGAGGCAGAGGTAGAGCTGCTCTGTATTCACCTGCTGTGTGATGTGGCACACGCTGACAGGACCCTTTACACACATGCAGGCAAATAGATTAATGAAACATCAATAAGAAGTTCAGACCAAATCTTCTTTACTTACTTTACCTGTAAAAGATTAGATTGTCTGTCATAAATTATTAATCCACATCTTCCAACTGTATCAATTTAATACCTTTGCCCTTCTTTTCTGTTTCAGCTTAATGAAATTGCCATTGCTCCTCTCACATATTAAAGAATCTGTTTAACGAAGTAAAAGAAATAAATGGAAAAAAGAAACCAAACATGATTCTGGACCTAAGTGACTGTAATGAAATAGTTTTGTATCTAACATTTTCCAATATTTGCTTTATTAAAATAAATTATTTTCATATATGAAAAGTACCTGTACAATTTCAGTAAATACCTTCTTACCCATTTTACAGGTTTAAAAAAAATCGTTTCATATGCTATAATTTCTGAAGAGTGAGATAGTGAACTGGTAGACAGCCACAGATTGCTTATAGAGTGTGTGGCATGCATGTAAGTGAGAAAATCTTAGGAAAGCTTTAAGTCAGAAAACAAATTTTCAGCATTCAGAAAACCAAGATTTTAGCATTTTAGGAAAATAAACATTGGGGAAAACAAGCATTAGGAAAATAATACATAAAGTGAGGACCTCACAAATTCCCTTTTTATTTAGAAATAACCTGCTGTCCATGAATGCATACAAGTTCATGTAAAATGTATTTAGCGTTTGTTTTGATTTGGGTTCAGTGAAAGAAGAATTTATTTTCCAGTACAGCTAGAGACTTGTTGAGAACTGCGATCTTTTCTGATAAGCTTGAGCTTTTCATGTCTTATCTTACTATTTTAATTGTCTAGTGGTATGTCTGTATGCAAGGATTCCTTTGTCTTTCCTATAATAAACTTACATAGGATGCTGCTGAATAATATTGTTCATGTGGAATTGCCTGGCTTGACCTGATGGTACTAAAGCTCACCCAACCCAATAGGCATTGTCCATCTGACTAAGGAATAATAAAATCAGTAAATGCTGCTTTTGGTGTGTGGGTAATTTATTTTTTTTAAAAAGGAAGAGGTGGAGTCCAGTGTTGTGTGCTGATGGTTGGCATAGTAATAGTTTTGTTCCTTTGTAAAAGCATTCACTGGGCATGAGACCAGAAGCAACAGCTTACCTACTATTAATCTCTCTGTGGAATATTTAATCTTCTGTTTTTTTGGAGGGATTTGCTAATACAGTGGTTCGCCTGAGTAAGCAATGTCATCTGAAGGAAAAATAAACAGATTTGTTTATCTGTAGCAGGTGGTTGAGATTTTTTCCTTTTCCTTTGTCCATATACATTTATTATACTTCATATGTAATAGGTTCTACATTCAGAATGTGACATTACACCATGAAATTCATTTGATTTGTAACTTTTGTTTTAAAATTTTGATTCCAGAACCCTCCTGCTATGTATGTAATTTAAGGTGATGAGTAATTTAAAGCCTTGAGAATTGTGGATTGCACACAGCTTCGATACTAACTGAAACACCACATGTGCAGAAAGCACAGTTTTATGTAATACAGCTATTACATTAACATGGGTCAAAAAACAAACAAAAACAAACAAAAAAAACCAAGGCTGTATTCTTAAGACATGGCTTTCAGCTTACAATGCTTTTGTTACTTGATTTTTGGCAACAACTTGACTCAAAATTCATGATGATGATGATAAGGACTCCTTTGGGTGGGGTGCGTTGGGTTGTAGTTGGCATAAAACTCTGTTGACTTGCAATGCTCGTTCGGAGGTAGGAGAATCAGAAAGAAAAATCTGTTACTCTAATTTGAGCTTGAATGCTGGTACACAATGTGGCGCTCCAAATTTGTGTTTTGTCTGCAGAAGTGCGTGATATGAGACAAACACCTGCTGGTCCACTAGTTAGTGATAATGTCCTTTGCCATCAGGCTAGCATCCATTAAGTAATGGGCTGCATTTTGACAAAAAGCTTACATTTGCCTAATTCTTTTTTTTTCCAAAAAGAAAATGGCTGTAGAGTTTTATGGACTGTATGCTCAGCTGTTTGTCTCATGCTGTAGAAATAACTGTGATTTTATTTGCATATGGTGTTACTTATGGGAATACCTATTGTTTTGTGTATCTTTTGTTCTTTAAGGTATTGCTATCAGTACTTTGTCTCTTTCTCTCTCTCTCTTTTTTTTTTTTTTTTTCTACTTTCCATTCTACCCTGGTGGATGCTAAAGGAGGCTGCTGTTTGAAACACAACTTGCATCACACTTGACCGGCTTTGCCAGTCCTTCTTGCATGCCTCTTTGGGAGGTGAAGCGATAGCGTGAGTCTTCATCTGCTTGACCCTCATCTCAGCTGTTTACCTGAGCAAAGGCTAGATGGTTTGAAGGCTTTGGGGCTGGTGGAGTATTTTTAGTTCAGGTATTGCATTAGCTACAGGTGAAGGAAGTTTGGGACTACTTTGCCCAGAAGTGATCTGATCTATTTCCTTCATGCCACACCATCTTTTGCAGATTTGGTTAATTGTGTGTTTGAAAGTCACTTTAAATATCTCTTTTATAAGTTACAAATTAAATAATTCTCTAAAATATTCTTTCTGATACTATATCTAGGTAGAATTAAAGGTTCTTAGATGTTGTTTAATTTCACTGTTTAGTTGTACTTTGTAAAGGGTCATGTTTGTTTACCTTTTGGAAGTCTTATTTGATTATCTTAAAGTTCCTATGAGTTTTAAATCGTAATGTGATCCTTCTGATGTTAGGTTGTCCTTGCTGTCTGTGGCCGTATAGTTTCCTTTTTTTTTTCTTTTTTTTTGAATAAATGAAGTATTTCTACTGTACAAGACCTCAGTAGAAATTTTAGAATAGACTGAAGTATAAACAGCAACAGTAAACATTTTGGTGGCATATTGCAGGTTCTTGTGGGTTACGTAATAGGGAATCTAGGTTCATCCCAAAGTTTGCCCCTAAACTTTTTGGTGAGCAGATGGTGTAGCCTAATTTGCCTATAGGGGCAATGAAAGTACTAATCTTCTCTCCAAAAAAAAAAAAAAAAAAAAAAAATCAACCCTGATAGTTAGCAATATTTTCAGATATTGAGAAGAAAAATAGATTGTTGTTGTCTGGATACACTTGCAAATTACTGTGCTTGTAAATTACTGCGGAACTGCTACAGTGAATTACTGCAATGTAAAATATGGCTTCTTAGTGGTTTAGGAAGATTTTTTGTACATGCCTCACTTAAAGGATACTGTAACATTAATCAGATTTATTTGAAAGGTATTATTAGATTGTGTGTACTCTGTACTGAATGGTAGCGTATCCTTAGCAATGATTACTCATAAATCCTGCAATTATTCAAAGAATAACCTCATGATTAGTAGCATTGACTGTATTATCCTGTGTTATTACAACAGTATGGAAGCATTTTCATAATAACAAGGGATTTAATTGGTATGAGGACTTATTTGCAGAATACTAAACACATTGGTAAGTGAGGCATTTGAATTGTACATTACAGGCGCCCGGAGTATTATCAGCTAATTAGGTACTGGAGGGGCATATGTAGTGTTCGCTAAGGCTGCTCAACTTTCCAACACAGTTGTTTCTCAGTATTAAAATGATTGGAACAATGATTGGAAGTTTTATGTGACTTTACATATGTTTTATTACCTTCTGTGAACTGTTTTTAAAATGTGCTTTTGAGTGGTTTTCAGGGAACAGTGCATGGTTAAGTTTTGCAATGAAGCTACTGATCTGTATCTAGAAAATTCTGTTGGGGAAGTGTTTACATCAGGAACAGAATGGAATAAATACTTAACTTGTTTCCAGGAAAAGCTATTTTTCAAACTAACAGCAGATGTATTTTGTCAGGTGGTGGAGAAAGCATGAATGTAGGCTGACTTGCCCAGGTAAGGTGGAGATGCATTAATAGGAGTTTGATACCCTGGGGAATTCTTCGTTATGGATCCACCAGTCCTGGCTTCTATCTGAAACATGCTTATCAAATGCTAGTGACAGTCTAAGCTTTACTGTCACCCATAAACCTTTAGAGAAGGAGGATTTCCTCTCAAATCTGGTCCATTTCTTGCACATCTACTAATTAAGCGTACTGATCTATTGTGCTAACTTGTGCTTCCTTCCAGGCCAGTGTCTTCTGCAGGTTTTAAGCTCTGTGGTATTTTATCCTCTTTCTTTGCATCTCCTCAGCTTTCACGGAATTTCTTTGCAGGTTTGGTAGTCCACACAAATACGTTATCATTTATTCAAACCTTTGACGGCTTATGACCAGTCAGCTATCAAACCCATACATCTGCTGGCATGCAGCTGAAGTTATCCTAGCTAGAGGGAGAGTTTATTTTTTTAAGGAATTAAACATTTTATCATATAGGTGTGGTGTTGAAAGTAGATAAACGACGTATTATTAATGCTTCACGGAGAAGGAAAACAGTTGCTAAGCAGGACAGGGTAGGTGGTTTGTGTTTTCAAGAACAAATGCCTTTTACTTAAGTGTCAGTGTGAGAGGCAGAGGTGACTCTCATTGCTCAGAAAAACACGGGACAACACTGAGTCCTTGCCCTTTTGGGAGCACAGCAGGGACATGACATGCCTGATGCTCATGTGGAGGGGTCTTAGTGAGCTGGCTGAAGAGGCATGTTCCTCTCTCCTTTCTGTTCAATGGAGACTTGACTTGAGCCAGCTCCCTGTTATCATACTCAGCTGAGGACCTGGCTGCAGCAAAGGCACTAGCGAGCTGCTGCTGCCTCTGCTTTGGCTTCCCACAGAGGGATGCCTCTGGTGGAGTTCGTGCACCACTACTGCCCTAATACCACGTGGTTTTTGAGCCTCATCATCTTGTCAGTATCCCAAATCTTAAGCAGCGCACTCACACGAACGTATCCACTTAATTTATTTTAAGACCATTTTTTTTTCTCTCTGCGTACAACATAAAGAATGATCTTGAAATGCCTGAGTTAGTTCTTCATTGCGATGTTGGTGGGTTTACTTGTCTGAACGCAGCTTAAGGAGTCCTTTGCTTTCCCATACCCAACCTGCAAAGGCCTTTTTCACCATCAGACCATGGAGTGCTGATGGAGAAAGATTCACAAGTACAGCTGAAGGTAAATGGCTGGCAAAATGTCGTGCTATCGTGTTGTTAGTAGACCTCACTGAGAAAAGGTCTCCCAGATTTAACGTTTTTATGTTCTTTCAGCACTTGCTGTGCCAGCCTTTCAGGGCATTGTGATACAATTTACATATCTAATATCTGTAATTAATGTGTGAATGCAGTATCATTTTGTAGATAGAAGATGATGAACTGCAATAAGGAATTTTATTTTTATTATGTATAGGACTCCTTAGCGAGATTTTTCTTAAACCCAGATGTTTTATGACTTTTTGATGATAGTATAGGGTGTTTTATTTGTGGTATTAATTGGAGTTACATTTTATAAAGTAGAAATGCATTCTGTTCTTCATTAAATACGTTAAAATCGCACTATGTGGCAGTTTATGATTCTAGCAGACTTTTTTTTTTTCTGAGAAAAGAAATTTGTATAGAAAAAAAATACAAATTTATGTCCTGTATGTTGCTAGTCTGGGACAGCCATAATTAGAAGGCTGAAACATCACACACAAAGCTTAGCTTCTTGCTAGAAAATAAGTCCAAGACCAGTATGTTTTTACTATTTTGATTGAAGAAGCTATTAACTGGTGGTACATGAGAGAGTTTTAAAAGAAATTGATTTGCTTACTAACAGTGTTTTCTTGCCTGAATAAGAGTTTAATCATATTGGTGGGAAACAAAATTGATGAACCTTTAACATCAGATGGTACAGAAATAGTGATTAGAAACCATTTGCCTACAGTTTAGAAGACAGAAATTTAGATTAAGCACAACTGAAACATTAATTTAATCTAATTCTGTTGAAGTCATGGGGAAAATCTGCTGCTGTAAAATTAATCTTACTCCTCATTTGCAGTTATCAGAAAAGTAAAATAATGTTAGTATAATTCTAGTGTGAAAGTTGCCAACATGCTTTTTTTTCTTCACACCTGATGCAAGTGTGTTTCTCATTTACAAAACCTCCTCCTCCTCCTGTCATGTAGCTTGCTTTCTGCCATTCTCTGTCAACAAACAGTCTAGATTTAGCTTTCCAAAGCCAAGGAAGTGAGATTCCCAGCAATAGAAAGCCTGCTCAGAACAGAGTTTGACAGAGAAGAAAAGTGTCTGTCCCAGCTGGTCTTACAGGCTCTAGAAGGAAAGATGGATCACGGTGTGCTTGGAGCTTCTTCCTGAAAGAAATGCAGAGACCATCACATGTGGTCGTTTTCCTCTTCTGCCAGGATTTTGGTCTGGGCATCCACATCACTCAGACTTGAACTCGGGTTGCATTTTCCCATTCTTTGACTTATTCCCACAAACCATGGCTAGAAGTCACTTCACCTCAGTCTCTTCTATGGATGTTGTTCTGTGTTGTACAAATACTTCAGTACTTATTGCACTGTGTAGAGAAAAAGTGTTGTTTAATTATTTTTTGAGAGAAACTCTTGCCAGTTGAGTCAAGCGCTTACTTGATGGGAGGGGCACTCTCATTCCATGGAGAATTCATTTCTGATTCACTGGAAAAATGTTTCTGGCTGCCAAAACCAATAAGAAATAATTAGTTCAGTCTCTGAACTAAAAATCTGTTACTGCATACTTTATTATGCAACACCAGCATGAGTGCTATTGGCTCACAGATTTCAACCCCATCCAGCAGGTCTGTTAGAGGAGCCCTAGCAGTGACCAGGTACAATTTACGGTCACCTTTTCCAATAGGAGTCCCAAGAGACGTCTGGTGTCTCATCAAGCCCATGAAATCAAACTACTACTTTTTACTACCAGCCAGATCAAATGCTGCTAACATTAGTTACATGTTTGTACTTAGTGTGCCGATCTGTCCTTCTGTCAGGCCCGTGGGGTCGGGATGGTTGGTCAATTGCTGTTCCAGGCTTGTAATTAGGGGGCTATAAACCACTTCCACATAGACCAGATTAATAAGGTGGGCGAGTGTTTCACTGTGGTTTAACCTCCCCGCTCCTAGTCCCAGTTGCTCTGAAGACAGTCACACACTTGTGTGCAGAACTTCATGTGGTCATGTTTTAGCAAACCAGCAATTCTCGTAAACAGCATCTACTGGGATGTTGGAAGCTGTTGGTGTGTGTTCTGTGTGGAAGCATTTATACAACTACAGTGGGATGTCATCCTTCTAACACCTGATTTATATTCAGTTATGAGCTTGTTCTAGGGTGTTTCTTCAGGCTTTCTGTGAAGGCTTACAAACTCAGAAGTCTGATACAGTGATAGCTTTGGAACAGACATGGTGAGAGCTGGAGTGTCACGGGTAAGTTAGCTACTAAGCAAATAAGCCTCTATGTTGTTTATCGAAGGTCTACCAAGGTTTATGCAAGATACTTCTGGTATGGAGCAATTCTTGAGATAGCAGCAGTGTATCCAATGGCTCATACACATACTGAGGCTTACTCATTCGCTGTGGGTTAGCAGAGATGCAGTAAATGTGTATGTATGCACAAACATGATAATATTTGAATTAACTTAACCTGAAGAGAAAGAGGGCTAAGCTAATTCACATTTCCTTGCATTTTATGAGCTAGGATCAGGTGACTGGACGCTTACCATGGCTCAGTTGATGTCCATAATATATTAATCTATGATAACTTTGTCATGTGTCTGAGGTCCCACTGCGCTGTCTGACTAAATACCTTCTCTAGTGTTTGCAGTACACTGTACAGACTTGCATACTAATGTCTGGTTTCCGGGAGTCAGATCCATGGTAGATTATTATACCTATATATACTGGTACTAGGGCAAGTAAAAGTTAAGCAACAATAGCAGTTTCAATAACGCTGTTTTTCTTTGTTTGTTTTTTTACAAACTGAATGCTTTTGTGTTTGAGTGGAAGTTGCATTACAGTAGAAATTGTGCCCGGGGAGTAGTCCAGAAGTGAAATATTCTAGCTCGCTAATGCCAAGGCTTCCTGTTGATGATGTCTTTCATTCTGTTGAACAGAACCTTCATTATGCATCTGTTTTGGGACTTGAATCCATGAAGAACTTACCTGCCAGCCGTGCTGTGTAGTGCTTTCAGATAACTTACTGATATGGATGGGTTTGTTTTATGTACAAAAACATATCTCAGAAAAAGTATATTGCTATAGTAAGACAGTGCAGTTACTCATCTATGAATTGCATCAACTGCAGAACTCCTTTAAAAGGAAACATTATCTTATTGTTCTCATCCACCAAAATAAAATAATAATAATCAATGTGCCAGGATAATTAATTTTATAAAAACTTACAATCAAATACAATGCATTTACTCCCAGAGGAGCACACAATACTTGTAAAGGTCACCATTTAGCTGTACACCTGCTTTTATTACACTTTCTAAAAAAAAGGAAAAAAGGTGGGGGGATTGAAGGCTGAGAACTCAGATCTCTCTAATGCTTAATAAACTTAACCTTTAGCATGGTATTGAACTTGACGATCCTGCCTGAAAGAAGAGTGTGTGCTGCTTCAGAGGCATTTGTGCGGACTGTTAGTTAATCATTTTTATTTGCTTTATGGATACCACGTGGAATATTTATTAAAATTCTTTGGAGCATAGTAAATATAAAGAGATTAAAGCAGCAGAGCAGGAAGAATAGCTCCTGTACAAGGAGGATGTATGTGGATACCTATGACCATAGGGGATGTTGACTCCAAAAAGATTTCTTCATGAGCAGTCATCCTGATGTCTGATTCTGCACATACCTAAATTCTTAAGTACAGAGAGAGCTAGAGATTTGATTTATAAAATACTTGTATTGAGGGCTCTGCACTGTAACAAATGGTTAAAATTTGAAATAACAGAAAATAATTTATTTTTTTTCTGCTTGTATGCTTATATTAGAAACTTATATTAGAAAGGCTGTAGAAAAACAATAGTTTTGAAAAGAAAAAGAGAATCTAAAATATAATACTTAATGTAAGGATGTTCTCAAAGCCCATCAAACTCAAAGCTTTCAAATTTCATCTTCAATCAGGCATTTTTTATTGCCACATTGTTAGGAGTTAAGTATCTTTTCTCAAGTACGCTATAATTCTTCATCATATATGGTATGCTACGTTGCTTTAGGAGGTAACTAGAGAATGATTTTTTTTTATTGCTGATCCCGAAGTAGTGCCCAGAAACTCATAAGTTCCATAAGCTTTTCTAATGATCTGTTAAAATCCTGCTAACCATGATAGATTGTAGGATGCCATGTTTTACGTCATGATCCTCATCTGTACTAAAATTTAAGTTCTTGTTACCATAACTGAATATTAAATTTACTATATTCCTTGAAAGACTAGATCCTTAGCAAAAATAGATCTGGGTTTTATTTGCATCAGATGCTGATCTTGCCCCCAGTACATGTCCTTGTTATGGCTCTTCTACTGTACTGACTGTGTAATACATGGGCACAACCGCAAGCTTGTCCTCTCCTCACAAGGATAAGTAAATTTAGAGTAGAAATATGAGCTCTTGGAGGTGGAGGAAAGCAGGGAAACAAAGCTGGTATTTTTTTCCTCTCCTCCTCCCTGCCTTTCACCACTGTGGTGGTTTCTTACAAATAGGGCAGCAGAAGCATTTGATAAAAATCACTTAAGTACATTTTCTGATAACCAAGGATAATGCGAAAGTGTTGTGGTGGTGGTTTTTGTTGTTGTTTTGTTTCTTTGATTTTGTTTGTCTTGTTTCTGGAAATATGAGTAGGTGATTTCTAACTGCAGGCAACGTTTTGGTCTTCTTGGATGTAATCTGCTTTTCCTTTTCAATACCTACTTCATTTGTGTAACTCTCCTATACATGCTAGTACTGTTCTTGATATATAATGAGTGTATCTTTTCACAGAGCACCTTTCCAAACAACTGTAAATAAATAAAATGCATATAACCAATACATTAGATCAGATAAATAGTATCATCTGATATGCCTAGTAGTAGAGGTTAATTAAAAATAGCAGATACCTATGAGATACAGGAGGGAAAGAAAAGATCATTTAAATATATATACTTGAAAATGTCTGTTGGGAATAACAACTGAAGGCCTGATTCAAGAAAGCATTTCCACATCAGCCTATTTAACTCCAGTCAGGAAAGAGATCCCCTCTCCAGCAGAAGTTTTTGCATTCCCAGTATATGCCGGGGAGAAAACACTTAAAAGAGAACCACAAATCCCCACTGTTCAGTAACAGGATTGACCTTGTTCACCCTCAGGCCTTCTGCCCTTTCCAACAGATTTGTCTCAAACTTTTCAGAAAAAGTTTCATTTTGCGACAAACCAAAGCCTATGGTGTGGCTTTGATCTTGATGATGCAACTGAAATGTGTGTAAAACCTGAACTGCTAATGGTGGATCAGCTGCAGGAAGGTGCTTCCTGTACCAGGGAAGGATTAGAGCTCTGCAGGTAACTTCTCAAACGATGTGTACCATCACTCTCAGTTGAGAGAAATGTAAAAGGTGCCAAATAGTTTTTTGTCATTTCTTGTGTTTTTTCCCTGAGAAGAGAAGACCAAGCGTTGCTGAAAATAAATGGAGAAGAGATGGTGGAGATGACAAGAGTGCATTTACCAGGCAGTAATGGAAGAAGGAGCATAAGAGAGATAATGAGTCTCCTACAATTTTGTTGCTTTCTTGGATCTGCCTATGGTTTCCTCTGTTTTTGCATCTTTTCATCTTTTCCAGTCTTGTTTTTCTTTTCCATAACACTGGTATATGTAGTGAGCAACATCCCAGCTCAAGAAAGCCTGTTGGCTACTTCAGGCAGCACAGCATAACCCTTCTTGATAGATTCAGGATGGGAAGCAAGTGCCAGGAGGGCCAGTGCTGGCAGTGGGGAAGGCTAGGCAAAGAAGCAACTGTCCTGGCGGCTGCCTGCAGCAAAACCAGTTGCTGCAGCAAGCGTTAAAAGATCCTATCAGTGATGGTAGCAGTTGCTCTTTGAAGATGCCCCACCTCTGTATTTGTTTTAGGGATGTCAGTCACAATGTTTGACTCAGGTGCCAGTTAGTACCAGCCTTCCCAGATGCACCGAGGACTGGCAAGGTTCCTTCACATTAAAGCCTCTTTTGTCACTGTCAGTTTAGGTACGGAAAACATCCATCAACGCCACTAGTGAGAGGAAGTTATGCTGTCTCTGTCAAAATCTACTGCTCCTGGTTAGTGGATTTTTGTTGTTGTATTCCTGTGTTTCCCCCAGGAAACCCGTAGGATCACCTGTCTGACACTGCTGGCTTCCAGGGACGTAACACGTAGCTTCCTCTGAAAGCTGTAAAGCCTGATGTTTGCTCTCTTCAGAAGTCAGAAAGCTGCTTCCTGGCTGAGTTTATTTTCCTGAGAAATATGTGCAAAACTTTTTGCTACCTCGCGTTCCTTTGTAGATGAAGTAAAATGTGCTGGCAATAGTTGCTTTAATTTTTGTGTGGGCAGCTGTTCCATTTATGTAAATAGTACTCCTTCTGAGAAATGGCTAGAAGATATAAAAGTTTAAGTTCTCTGCTGGAAAATAATTCTAGTGCTCATAAAAGACTCATGTCTCCCAGCCTCTGTCAGCATGCAATGCCTGTCACTTGCACGAACGTACCTTGCTGCTGTTTTCCACCAGGCAGGCCTTTTCCTAGAAACCTAGGGAAATAAGTTGTAATGGCAGTGTGCTTAATGAGGTCATCTGTCAAATCCCAAACAATCTGTTAAGCAGATTTAATATTACTGGCAAGAGGAAGAAAGGAAACATGGTAATATCTCAATTTGGGATGTTTGAACCTGACTGCCAGCCCCGATGGGTACACTGGGTGAATATGCCTCATATGCCTACAGCTTTGAAGGACTGCTTGAGGTAGCTAGCTCCTCTACAAACACCTGCCTTGTTTGTGTTTTGGAGCCCATTTGATGGGCTATGTGGTGCCTGGTGTTCAGTGCCCAGCCTGTGCCGTCCAGGCCCGGGTTTTGCCACAGGCGGCTCTGGGCTGCTGCTGTGCAGGGTCGTCTCATTTCCTGGTAGCCAGATCTTCTGTGAGCTGCTCCAGTTCTCTCCCAGATCCTTGTTGCACATCCTTCTTGGTTTTATTGCAGTGTTTTTCATTAGCTGTGCTCCTGCTGGTTGAGGGCACAGCGGCACTGGTCGGCCTGCTTCACGCCAGCCCTGCACTCGTGCAGTGCCCTGGAACAGGCCCCCAGCCTTTCCTCAGCCTCACTAGCACAGAAGAACAACTCACTGAATATTTCCCTTGCTTATTCAAAACAAAACACAAACCAGACCCACCACTTTCCAACTAAGCCAAAGCCATTCTCAGAATCCTGTTTGCCTCTCAGTGTATCCCCATTACAGCCTGAAGAGATCAGTTTCAGTGACATGACAAACGTGGTTGTTTCAGGTGTTTTTTTCCAGACAGAAAATTCACTAAATGTAAATGCACATGAACCCATTTGGACCTGATCCAACTGTACAAATTCCTGTTGTCTGGTGTCCTCAAGGAGGGCTGACTGTCCTCTGCCTAGTTCCCACCACAGGATTTATGCAAACCGTGTCTCTGTTGTGGTCACGGCTAAAAACAACTTTGTTTGAACTTTCTGGATGGCAAATGTTTGTGATGTTTTGCTGGTGCATTAAGTGCCAAGTGGCCTGTGTTAAAAGCAGATAGGAAGGCCTATTATTTTTGAGGTTGCCTTCGGTGACTTAAGGGTGATGTTACTGAACGTGTGAAAGAATTAAACTGATAACTGTGAAACTGGAAATGTGTTTTTCCTGTTAGATATTTGGGTATGCAATTAAGTGGCTGTTTATATAATAAACGTTTGAGTAACGTCTTTAAACATCATTGTGTCCAGGCTTTGTGTAAACGGACTAATTTTTTTCTAGAAAGGAACATACTTATCAGAGTGAAAGCTCTGCAAAATGTGAACAATTTGTTTGTAACTTTCTTATAAGGAAAGGTGAAGCTGACTGCATGCAGAATATACTTTTTCATCTGCTGCAACTATTTTATACAACTCTGGCTGCCAGACATCAACGGCTTTTTCCCATGGCTTACTACTTACGTGAATAATCAGCTAGCAGTCTCTTTTGCAGTGGGTTTGATTTTATAAAATTCACTACTGGAATGGTATTACAGCTTGCAAATATTTCAGAGTCAGCTTTAATGTAATTTTTATACTATGCTAGAGTGAAGCTGTGGTCTGAAATAATTTTACATCATAAGTGGTTCTAAATGAAAGTACTTGCAGATTATTTCCATCACATTTGTGGAGGAAAGAATCTATTTCCACCTAAATAATATTTAAGTCCATTACCTTATGAGAAAACAGTCATTTCAAGTTTTAGCACCTGAGTGAACTTCACTGACAGTAATAGGTAGGTGAGGGTGTTGGAGAACAAAGCCACTGCCTTTTCGGGAGAAACCTCTTGTGGAACAAGCCTTGGGAGTCCTGCACATCGTCCTAGAGAGGTATGGGCCAAAGCTCTGAGGCCTAGTGATGCAGTACCTTGCTCTACCTAGTTCTTGGATGCGTATATAAAAATTGTCTGTGTATGTTTACCTACATACACACATGCATATGATAGCTATTCGTATAGAGGTCACCAGTGTGGTTTTGTGTTTTCTGAATCATAACCCTCGCACTCAAGTCTCTGCCGTGGAGGGATCAGGACAATGGGGGCTGGCCGCGCATCTCTCCTGTGTGTTGCTTGTGGAAGGTGCCACTGATCTGGTCCCTCTGGGCTGTGAGGGACTGTGCTGGCAGATGTGGTAGCAGCCCTCTGGAGTTGCCTTGGTTTTGTTCACTTCATGAAGTTTTAGGCTTAAAACCTTTGCAATTTTTGTGTGTTTGAAGTAAGTTAGGTCTGGGTCATGGGCAGACTGCAAATACATCCTGTATATGGATAAAAGTCGTAATATGTAAGGGAGAAATTTTATTTTAGTTGCCTCTTCTTTACGTTTGTTTTTTTTTTTTTTTTTGTCTTGCTTTCGATCTTTTTGGAGAGAGGATAGAGCAAGGAAAAGAGAGCAAGGACTGTTACGCATTCTTGCTAAGGACATTCATGCCAGAAAAAGTTTTGGCAGGGGTGAAGAGGTTTCTTTACATCACTTATTTCAAGGGGGCAAGTGCTGGGCAGATACCAATCCTTTCTTTGTCACAGGACATTGACTGTGTGTGTACTGACATTCGGAGGAAGCTAATTGAATTGAATCATTGGTCATTGGAAAAATGACTGAGCAATACAGGCCCAGTTAGAAATCTGTTTATTTAAGTTCATGTGGGCATTTCTGAGTTGAGGTTGGAGAAGGTAATCTGTTTGTGTGTGTGCTCAACTATTTATTGCTGTGTCATTAAATAAGGTTATTGGACACGGGCTTTCAGGTTTGCTGTTTCATTCTGAGCCACACACCACTGTATTTTGAGATTGGATTTTTTGCAAATGTCTGTAATTTTCTGTAATGCCAATAATGGCAGTGGAGAGGGAATAGCTATTTTATTTTGATAGGATTTGGGAATTCCTGAATGAATCTTGCAGTGCATCTTTTAATAACATTTAGGATTTAATGCAACTAAGTATTGAGGTGTGGGATTTTTTTTTAATTTTTTTTATCTGTCACTTGGTGAAACCAGTTCTAGGGAAACACCATCACATGCTCGTCCTGTTCTTTTGCTGTACTTAACCACGTGCTATTGGCTCCTTTACAGGTTGTGCATGTGTCTGGCCAGAACTGCTACAACTCCTGTATTCTTCCTGGCCTGTTGTGCTCTCTCCTGTATCTTCTTATGAGGGCTAGGCAGTTATGAATTGCACTCATGGCTTTCTGAAAAGTCACAGTGTTCAATTTAAGGTATCAGATTCATTTTGTCCATTTTCAGCATAGATATAATTGCAGTGTATTTTGGAACATTGCTTTGTGTTAATAAAAAATAAAAAAATAAAAAAATATTAGAGGTAGCAGAGCTTTAACTTCTCATTATTTTTTGTTAATCATAAACCAGAATACAAAATACAAAAGCAATAGAGGGTAATAAATAGTTCTAATTAAGGCAAGCAAGGTCTCCATTACGCATATGAAAGCTGAAACAAGCTTTCTTAGATATTCAAAGTTTTAAAAACTTGAGTATCTTAAGAAATGAAAGAATACATGGAAAAGATGAGGTTTTTTTTTCTCTCTTTCTGTACTTTTGTTTTGTAATAGCTGCTAACAGGTTGTCTAGTCTGACAAAATTATATATACGACAGTAAAAAGTGCAGGCTTTCGGTTGTCAGAGCAACCTATATATTTTGGAGCAATGGGTAGTAGGGTGGATCCAGTGAGATTTCTAAGTGATGTACAACAATGAGTGAGGTGAAAATTGAGCCAGTGTTGCCACCCACACGAGACAGACAAATGGATTTTAAGGAATATGTTGTTGGTTTTTTTTTTTTAAAAGTGTGTTTATTAAGGTATGAGAGAAGAGGAAAGTGAGGTGTGTGTTACCTTTTAAAATTATATAGCCTATAAGTTTTTAAAAGCAGTATTTCAAAAATAGCTTCAGGACATTATTCTTTAACTTTCTTTTCAGCCAGTAATGATGATTGCATATAATTCCCTGTATCTGAAAACTGTCTTTAAAAGAGGAAGGGAAACAAAAAGTAGCGTTTGGAATATTTCAGCTGCACATGCCAGGCTCCTTTAACATCTTTTATTGGCATCTGCAAAAATACTTTATGCATGTTCTAGAAAGTTGCCTTTGAACTTGCTGGCCCAGCAGTCCTGGCAGAATTTAGCATTGTGCAGAGCCACCGAGTGAGCAGTTGACCCTCAACCACAGCACAAGCAGAGCGTGTCTGTTTTTTTCAAGGCTTTTTGGCAGTGGGCTTGTTACTGGTGCAAGACCTGCACAAGTCCTAAATCATCTTGTTTGTGGGGAAACATCCATTGGGGGATACAATATTACTGTGAGAATTGGCTCTGGAAACAGGGTGTTCTTTCCTATTAGCAAAGTTGCTCTTTTATTAAGTCTTTTGGATGGGTCTTTAGACTGTAATTTATATTTTTCCCCTATCAAATATCTCTGAAAGTGTTACATCATCTACTTGGGGCACAGAAAAGCTGAGTGAACAAAGGAAGGCTTAGGAAATCTCTGGTGCACATACGCTTCAGATTGAGTGAGCACTTCTGCCCACACTTTTCTGTTCCCAGGCTCTTACGATCCTCCCTTTACATACTAAAAACCTATTAATTACGCTGGGTATGTCTGTATTGCACAATACAGCATTACATATCTGGATGGGTAGCTATGCCAGTTGCCCTCCTGGCCCACTCGCACAGCCCACTCCCAAACATGTGAATGTGTTTTGCTGAGGTATAATGGGTGTATGTGAAATCTGCCAAGAAGTTTGTGCTGTTTAGTATTCTTAACTTGTAGTTTGTCCCTACAAATGGGTATGTCTCAGTTTTGAATTTGTCTTGGTAATATGAAAGTATGAAGATTATATTAACCTATCAAAAATACATTTTTTTAAGATGTGACACTTTTTTTTTTGTCTTCTCCAAAGATCATGAGAATCACTGGAATTCTATTAAGTGGCCTCAGTATTTTACTGTGCTTTAAAAATTACATTTTAAAGAAGAAAAGAGGCTTACTTGAATTCCCCTAAACCAAGGTAATCTTTACTTTTTCAGAATTTAGTGATATTAACTGCTCAACTGCCGTATTTAAAAACAAACCAACCTACTGTTACCGACTTAACTATGCCCCATCATATCCAAAGCTAAAACACTGAAGTAAAATGGTTTTCCTTATTTCTTTATGGCATATAAAGATTCCATATTCACACAGAATATCTTCTTGGAAATTCACACTGAATTTCTTCTTGGACTACTGAAAGGGCTGACACTGGGCTTTTGGGGGCGGTGGTTTTGTTTTCTTGTTGTTTTACAAGAGCATGGTGCTTTTTGAAAACCATTTGCTGGGTTAGCAAAAATGAAAAGCTCTGGATCTGTAGACACATTGCCAAAAATTGCTGCCCTTGTTGCTGAAATATTCCCTTTCATGAAAGTGAATATTGGTTTATTACTCCAGCAGTTCTTTTGAAGATGATCAGTCAGTCAGATCAATTGGAAAATGTCCTCATCCATATAGAGTTGGAAAGATATGCGTTGGTCTTCAAATCTCATGTTTTGATGAGTTTTCTTGAATCCTCCCACTCCCAGCTCAGAAGGTGGAGGACTGAGGAGCTCTTCTGTGATTTTAATTACCCCAGCATCTTCTGTTTGTTTGTTCAGTGTTAAAATGGGTGATGTATGCATCAACATAAAGCAACTCTTGGATCATGAGATGTGACAAAGTAATAGTTCTAGTCCTGGAGCTGCATGAAAATCTTCTTGTGAAAGGAGATATAGTGCAAGTAGTTTGTATTTCTCACAAAGTATAGCTGCAAGTCCTGCTTACATCAATTACAAATAGGCTCAAGCTCCGTACCCACCTTTTAAAAACTGAATTTGCCTGTTTTTCTGCAATTAAAAACATTGTCTTTTTTTTTTTTTTCTCGTGGGATTCCCAGTAAGTATTGCAGACAAAAATATCTGGTGTTTGCTAAGTGTAATGCATGCAAATTTATGTAGAATATATTAGTACTGGAGAACCATCATGTTCAATGCAAGTAAGTTGCCCGCATCCATATCTGGAATGTGGGCAAAATTACATGCAAGAATATTAGAATGCATTTTGCTACTTCATGTTCACAGTTACTGTTGCAGAGAAATTTAAATAAGATTGAATACGATAACAGCATATCTTTTAAAAAGTCATGATGGCATTACAGCAATTGTGCCGTGTGCTATTTTTATCACACTTTATTTTCATGTTCACGTGCACACAATTCTAGAACAGTGTGCCAGAAGGGGATACAGAAACGTAGCTGGTGTTCACAGGAGCAGCGCAGCATAGCGCAGCTCAGCTCCTCATGGAGCTCTAGTGTGCTCAGCCCTTCCCATGCTGCCCCAGAGGCTGTGGATGCCTGTGTTAGTGCAGTGTAAATGTTAACAAACATAATAAGGAAACATTGAAATTGTGTGTACATAACTTATAACTATATATAACTATATATATATATATATAAGCTTTTTAAAGTCTGTTGGTTATTTCCATTATAAATGTTATTTTGAGAAGTTTTTTTAATGGTTCAAAATGCTGTCCTTTCAAATTGCACCACGTTTCCTTTATGTGCAGAGCCTCTCTGCTCCTAGAAGGCTCCTTTGCCCTCAGAGGAGGTAGCTGCCTTCCTCAGCTTCATCCCCACGTGCCACCTCTGACCATTAATGCAAATTGGAGGCCGGATGAGAGTTGCTCTGGATTTAAATTGGTGCAACTTAAAGCAGAATCTGTCTCTAGTTCACGTTAACAACTGCAAGCGGGAGAAGCTGCCTGAATGGATAGAGAGCTCTAATGAGACCGTGCTCCTTCACCCGTGGCCATATCTGTGCCACCTAGTCTCTCTTCTATGCAATTAAATGAACTTGATTCAGCAGTTAGTATTTTCAGTTAAATTCAGAAAAGAGTGGAGAAGAGAACAAACGAGGAATCATATTTGCATGTTTAAAAGTCTTTCTCTCTAAAATCAGTGCGTGCTTTTTTTCTTGGCAATTGCACTTAATCGTTCCGTGGCATGCACGGCTGCCCTTCAGGGACGATGGAAGGCACTCTGTCTTTTTAGTCTTGCTTCTTGGAGCACCTGAGGCATTACAATAACACACGCCTGCTGGTGCCTTTTTATTCAAAGGAAGTTCAAATAAACACCGAGAGATTATCTGCTCCTCCAGACAGCAGTTAGTGGCAGAGTGAGATTTCCACGTAAAGGCACTGTCTGTCAGAAAAGCAAATAGAGGATGCTGTGATTTTTGTATGCTTGACTAAGGGCAATATTTATTTCATCATTTGAGAGCTTCCATGAAGGACGTTATTCCCATTGTGAGTGTCAAAAGGTATCTTCAGCGTCTTGCAGCAGATACCCTAAACTCCCTTCTTTGATAAAGTACCTTTTGTCAGCAAGTGTGTATGTTGAAAATTAGCAGTTCCTTCAGTACTAAAACCTTGACATTGAATATAATTGAGGAGGTTAGTGTCAGCATGTTCATAAGTATTACCTGTCATTTGAAATATGACAGCGCTATAACTGCGGGACCTTGGGGACTTCAGTGTGCTGGCACTGCCATCTGACTGCCGTGGAGTCGGTGAGACAGCCTTCGCAGCGACTTCGACCCTGAGATAATTAACGTGGCCCTGGAGGCTTCTGCCTTTTGCTTTTGTGCACTTGTTGTTTAATAAGATGCTTGTTGCTCTGCTCGCCTCTGATGCGGTAGTGTGCCTTTAGGGACACGGGGTCCTTCAACTTCTGCCACGGTGGGTTCAGGTAACGTGGTCTGTGCATCCATTTCTTTAATTTCTAGCAAATTAAAATATTATTGTCAATTAGCCAACTATACTTGGTGGCTTGCTTTGTTTCTGAGAGGATGTGTATATTTACACAGTATGAAAAGGCAAAGGGGAGAAGGGAATGTTTGAAACCTGAGTTGTCTTCTGGCACTTGACTCATACAATGATGTCGGATGGTAAAATGGCACAATGGGATCCTGAAATGAAAGGCCAAACGCAGAGCTTCAGGGCAGGATGAGTGAGGTGGTGGCACTCGCTGTCCTAGCAGCATGGCCTCGGGGTGGGACACTATCAGCAGCCTGGCATAGACATGTCTTTAATCACGGTCCTTGGATGGGACCACAGACTGTGCTTCATAAATTCTTTTGTGGTGCATCACTGAAAGCAAAATGAGCTCTTAACAAAAAAGGGCTAAAAAAACAGAGCTGGAAAGTTTGAAGTATCTATGTGAGGACAAGCTGAACAACAGTTGTGTTTTTTTTCCTCTTCTGAATACTTTTTCACTCTGAAATGGCGCTCTGCAAAGGGTTTTGCAGAATTTGGCTGCGTTGTTCCAAATACATTCATGCTAATACATCGACTCACATGGCTGAGTTTATTTTTGAGTATCTTAAGAACTCAAAGCAACAACAATAAATCTAAATAATCAATTTCAGTGGATGGCATTATTGAGCTAGAGTGCTTTCACAGTGGTGCATTTTCAGCCATATCAAAAGCCCTGCAAGGTCATCTTGCTTTTGGGGATTTTTTTTTTCTCCCCCAGTTAAACAAAGCTTACAATATTCTCATTCAGTTACCTTAAAAAGCTACTTTTTAAAATGTATTTATATCCAAAACATACAGCAAGTACAACTAGCATATCCTGGAATGTACAACCCCCGAGAGCTGTGGTTATGGTGTGTAACTTCGATTTTATCATATAAGAACAGACAAAACTGGAAAGATGTCTCATTACACCCTTTTGTTTTGAAATACCTCTGATTTGCCTTGCTTGTAGGAAATATCATTCATAATTAGAACTGGGAATCAATGGAAGGTAATATTGAACTGTGAGTTTGGCCATTTTAGAGAAATGCTTTTAGTAAAGCAGATTGGAAAATACTATCAAATAAATGCAAATACTGAAAAGATTACGATATAAAACACAATACATCTGCAAGGACTGGCAATGTAGTAACATATTTCAAGTTCCTTAGTGCATTATTTCCATTGCTGTGCACGATACAGAATGAAAGAGGGAAATAGAGCAGTTCTGTTCTAATAATGCAGCGCTCATTCAGGAGTTAAAGCCAAGATGACTGAAAACTACAATATACTAAAGACTCATAACACAAAAGAACGGCAGAATGAATATAAATATCTTTTCGGTTATAGACATTAGGCTTTTATTGTATAGTCCACCATTAGGCATAAAACATATGAGAAAACTGTCTACATTAGGTTATTGAAATTGTACTGATTTACAGCTCTTCTGTACTCTCACTTTGCAAATATTAAAGGAAAAAACTGAAAGTTTATTGAGAATTTTATGTTAGTACATTCGTCTTTGACTTTTGTTCAGGAGTGCTGTGTGTTTGGCTGGCATGAACTTTTTTTTGTTTGTTCTAAAGCACAACTCCAGCATTTATTGTTTAGTTGTGACTTGGCTGCCTAGAAAAGCAGGAGTGTGATCCATCGTTCTTTCTTAATATAATGCTTTCATTTCCCCTTAAGAATAGTGCTGTAGGTTTAAGTATACATCTTTAAAACTTTGGCTCATGTGGAAGAGAATACACTGAACAAAAGAGTTCATGTTTAGCAGGAGTGTTGGTAAAATAGAGTTGACTGAAAAAAAAATCTAAGTATTCGAATCATTCCAAGTTGATCCCTTTTTGCTGAAAAACTATTTTATTTTTTTTTCCTGTGAAGGTAATTATGGGAAGTAAGTTGATCAACTGTGGCTAATTGAAATTAATTATTGCTTGGATTTCAATCAGCAGAGACAGAAGACTTAAATGTTCAAAAGAATATACAAACTCAGGGTCTACTGGACCTTATCCAAAGCTCATTGAAATTGGTGGGACTGTTCCCACCAGGCTCAGCCAGCTTGGAGCCCAGCTGCTCAGCCATCTCAGGTCGCACACTGCTTTAATTCTGCCTTGGCTTCTGTTCTGAGGCTGCAGGTTCTTTAGTGGGGCTTAGTCAAATAGATAAAGAACATCATAGGATCTCAGAGGACTTCTAGTGGTAGAAAGAAACACTGTACTGATAGATGCTCTTTTTCACAAAACCGCTTATCTTTTATTTATCTGAAAACTATGAAGTTCTTGCTATTTTCCCAGTAAATGGTGGAAAATAGCTAGAATTAAATGAGTAAAATTAACAGTAATAAAGTTAGGGAAGCATGAAATTAAAAAAGTGATTGCAGTAATAAGGTGTAAAAGTTTTCCAGAAAGAAATAATACCCTCTTGATTTGGTGAAAAACAATATTAGTACTACTTATTAAAGAGGAATGCATTTATATTATCAGTATCTCATCTGCAAGGTCTATATACTTTTTGGATTTACCTGCTCCGTTCTATTTGACTACCTCAAATTAACACACTTAACAACTGCTAATCAATTTGTCCTCCTCATTTTAATAATAGGTAAGTATTGCTTGCTTTGTTTTAGAGTTGAGGCTTATGAGAAAAGTAGTCAGGATCTGTTAAAAAGGCTTTAATTTTAGGTGCTTGAAGTTGTGTAGGCCTGCTGGTTAGGTGCTTGCCATTACGTAAAATACCTTCGTTTACTGCAGTGTGCAGTCTTATCCAGTGACACCTCAATGCAAAATATGTACGCAGTGCTTGCAACAAGGCCTCAGCCCACCAAGGGACAGCATGCTTCCAAGGACACAGGGAAATGCTTATTCTTGCTTTTTCGCTTTTGCCCACAAATACTGAGGAAGATCCTTGTCTCCATCATTCCTAGAGCTGTTCCATATGGCACCTGGCATGTCAATCCTGCCCGAGTGTAACTTCCCTCCATGATATCTGGGATTTACCAGTGGAAGGATCGAAGTAGCCCAGTGAAATTTTGGTCCAAGAATGGTCAGAAGAACAGCAAGAAAATCGTACCTTGTGTTAAACAAACCGTGCATCTTATGGCAGTGTTACTTTTTGTATACAAACATGATTGATTACTGTTTCACTAAAGTAATAATAACTGAGTAACTGCTGAGATTCATTTTTCCAAGGATCTTCATTAAAATGCAGATAGAAATATCCCAATAAACTTAGAGAAGATATTCAAGGGAGTATTATTTTAATAGACTGTTTTCATGAAAATAACTTTTCCTTGTGAATTAGCAATTGAGTTCCCTTGAGATGCTCTCCTTTTACAGCTCTCCAGTTGGCTGGTTCATTTGGTTTTGAACAGCTCTAACAGATCTGGAGAAGTTGAAAAGCTTGATAAGGTCAGAATAGTGAATGCCTGCTGAAAACAAGTCTTATTCACTAAAAATGCATCTAGTTCTTTGAATGCATTTCTATTCATCTTTTTATCTCCATGTTAGAGTTTCACATCTTATATAGAAATGTCATCGCATCTTTTTTTTTGAATATTGAGCTTTGCAGAGCTGATCTTTATTATTTTCTTGGTTCTTGCCCTTTTAATAACCTTTAAATATAGGTTCACTCCTTCCTGGCATACCAGTTACTTTGCCATGAGGATTTTAAAAGGGACTCTTACAGAGGAATACTGTGTTCTGGGCAGCCTTACATTTCCTGTGTGCTATTATCTGAGTCGCATCAGCTCAGTGGCACATTAAGTAATACACTGTCATATTCTGTTGTTATGGAGCGGTTCCCATGAACTAGCATTAGTTGTATCTTATGTAATAAGCCTATCTTTAGACTGATGTGCAGGCTTTCACATTCAGAGCCAGGCGGGAACATAGGTGATGTTTCATTTGTACCATTATGTCCATTTTTTTTATGCACATAATGTAATCAGCACTTGGGAAGTGAATGCTGTCGCTTTTCACGCGTGTTAAAAGAAGATAGCATTTCTTCAACAAAACGTATTCTGAAAAAAAAAATGATGGAGAGAGGCAGAATGCTTCCATTTGTGCAATTGTAGTGGTCCAAGTAGAGATCTATATGTATTTTTAAAATCCTAATCTGTAACAAAATATAATAGCTTGCTGCCATGCAAGAGCTCAAGACTTTTCTTAGATATCTACTGCCATTGGCAAAAAGTAGCACAGTCTGTGTGACCTTTGAAGATCACTAATTTCTTTGTTAGAGTGCAGAGGGCATGGATGTCATAGAGCACTTTCTGTTAAACGGCACATATTACTTCAATATCAATGTCACGCTGTCAAAAAGTGGCACTTTGTTAAGATAATGTGACCTTTAGAATAATAATCTTTCAGTCCTTTATTCTGTCTTTAGTACTGTGAATCTGTACTTTGATTCTTAATGCTTTCGATAAAGTAGAAATAACACAATTGAAGTATTTTTGTTATTTTCCTTCAGCTATATAAGATACATTTCTTCATAAATGGCACAGGTGTCATTTTGTGTGTGGAAAACTTTTGTTTGCTAACTGGAAAATGTGCATCTATTCTAAAATGTAAATTATGTAAGCATTTGCATTCTTTAAAAGAGAGGGGTGGGGGTGGAATCTCATGTAATAATGGGTATCAACTGCCTTCTGGTTTTTATGGAGAGGAGAGAGGGGCCAAAATTGCCCTGTGAGATTTGTGCAAGGTTGTGTGTTGCAGGAACAGAAAGATGCTGTGCTCAAATGGTAGTTATTTTAAATCAGAATATGAGACCAGGTCCGTGTTAGACATACAGGTTTGACTGAATGCTAATGATAGTATCTGCTATTGTTTTTAACATTAATTTTCAAAGGTGTTTTTAGTGCATTGTGGTTATTTTTTGAGTAACCCCAGCTTTAAGATTTTTGTCCTTAATCAGTCCTGATTTAGCACTCTCTGAGTCAAAGGTTTGGCTCGGTTGATTTCCCATTTTCTTGCTTGGAGCTGCTCCATTGAGCTTCAGTCACACAATATGCTTTGGGTCAAGGAAGCAGACTTCTGTGTTTCAATATATGTGTTGGTTTTATAAGGGTGTCCCCCTGCCCCTCTTCTTTTTTTTTTTCTTTTGAATAACAACCAAAAAGACATAGCTGTCTTGCACTGCTTATCTGATGAGACTTGTATTTTAGTAATTTCTTCCTTCTATTATGAGGCCTATAGTCATAGAATAAGATCCTACTACTAGAAGTAGGAAGCAGAGGTATGCTTGATGAGTTCTTCAACCTCGATGTGGTGATATAATTCCAGACGAAGGAGAAATACAATAGCAAAACACAGGTTAGTAGCTGTACTTTTTAAATTTTTAAACAAAATTCTAGAAATATTCACATCACCGGAGATAAAAACATTTTCAGAATACAATCAGCTGTTTAAAAAACATGGTTCTCTGCAGCAATGTTACAGTTGTTTTGTTTTTCAAATCTCATAATTGTACATAGGCCTTAAATTTCAAATGCAAAGATATTTATAAGCTGACATTTAAATACCATTCTGAATTGTCACAGAATCCCCGTATAAAATTTCAGCATTGTTATTGTACTTGTGTAACTGAGTAAAAATTCATGCTGAAATTTGAAAAGCATATTTTGTTCCTTCTCAAAAATGTTAAAGAAACAAAACCAAGTATAACATTTTATTTTGTGCGTGCATAAAATTTGAATGTTGGGTCATATGTTTAACAGCAGCTGTTTAAGTTTTATGTGACTTTGACACTTGTTTTTTCCCTTCAATATGTAGTAAAGTTTAGTAAGGTTTCTGAGAAAGGCATTCACTTTTTAAGCTCCTTTACATTTTAAAATTATGAAGATTTACGAAGTTGATCTTGTATTTCAGTATCAAAACCAATCCCCACAAGGATGGGTTCCTGAGAGGAAACTCTGCTAAACTGTCAACAAAAATTTGAGAAACAAAGATTATCAGGAGCCTTGATTATTTTTTTATAATTTATTATTTTTACAAAGGCAGAGAGATTATATAATGCAATTCAAATAAAAAGCTTAACTTTTTTCTTAATCGTTATGATTATTGCTAACAGCAAGCTTTTAGGCCTTCTAACATCTTCGATACAAAAAAAAAATCTCATATCTGTAAATGTTTCCTACTGTTTCCAAACGTTATTGCAGGACCATAAAAAGTTCTGGAGAAAGAATAGGCATGAGTAATGATAGCTTATTCTCATAAACCTTTTAATATCTTAAACAAAAATACTGGACACCTGGTACATGTATAGATTTTGTGAAACGTAATATTTTAGCTCAGGGAACCCATTTGGCACTTAAAGTGAATCTCCCAGATGGTAACAATATCATTAAAAATTCATCGTATAACCACTGGACCTGCCTTTTGAAGACTTTTGAACCGCTGAGGCTTTCTAATCGTACATTGTTGCTCTAGTTCACCAGTGAAGCGAATCCAATGACTTTTTCAGCATATGGCCTACTTCTGCTAATGAAAGTACAATTTATTCACTTCAACATATAGATTGTAAAACTAATCTTCTGGTTGACACATTATGCTCTTCCGCATGTTTAACTTACACTTCTTTGGCTTAGTGAAGATACAGTAAATCAGAAGAGACACATCGATCAACCAGGCATCATTTAACATGCAATTAGTGTTTCGGACGGGAGCTCTGCCGGCATCGGGCAGCAGGCCGTGCCGCTGGGCCTGCACCGGCCATGAGTTTGTTCCCTCATGCTCTGTAGGGATCGTCAGCATTCAGGGGCTAAGAAACAAAGCGACAGAATTACGAATAATGTTGTCTTGAAAAAGAAGCCTGTTTATTATTTTCATCTTTTTGAAAAATATTTTTTTCCTCAACTTTTGTATCTTATTTTGAAAGAAGGCAGATCTTACCTCTTCCAAACAGTCTCCGGCTGCTACTGCTTCCAATGTAATCATGGTGATCTTGTTTTGCCATGAGAAATACAGTTGTGGCTCTCGAGTGCTTAATCCAAATAGTTTTTGAAACCTTGGTGTTGCTATTTCATTGTGTGTTTAAGGTCTATAGGCTACAGTAGAATCTGCTTCATCAGTTCCTTCAGTTTAAAGGTGGCCAGCTTTCACTTTCAAGGTTTTCACAGCATGTGATAAAACCCAGAGTGGGAATGAAGTGATGAGTGTGTGTAACCCAGTCCATTGCTTCACCATTCCTCCATCAGGACACAGCAAGCATTTCGTTTGTCGGAGTAACAGGTGCTCAGGCTATTGCCAATGGGGAGAAAGGGAGAAAACTGGCAGGCTGAATGGCATCAGTCATCTGCTAAAGGTAGAGGAGGCACTGGAGAGAGACTTTAGACTTGGAGGTAATAGGAATTGCTTTTTAGATATTGTTTATTTTCTTGGTTTAGGGGTAGCATTACCACTTCATTACCAATTCATTCACTGATGGAGTTTTTACCTTTGGGCTTTCTTGTTCCTACTTACTGCTATTCACTTTCCTGAAATAACTTTAGGATGGTGAAATTCATCAGAAAACACTGGGACCTTCATTTGTATTGGACCTGTCAGTGCTGAAGGTAGAAAAATACATCAGCCGGCTCTTGATTTAGTTTTCACTCGCTTTCATGGGCAAACTAGCTCATTTTGGCCTCCTGCCACAATAAGGTGGTGTTGAGGCTGGTATTGCAGCCAGGAGAGCAAAGATGCCATCAGCCCAGGTGCTGCGTGAGGGACGGTCCTTGCCGCCAGTCATGCAGCTCCACTGGGCAGAGGCTCCTCACAAATAAACCGTGTGGCTTCATGCTAGGAGGTCTGTGTGTCCTGTTGGATATCTGTATTTGCCACAACTGCCTATATTCATGTATATGTATATCCTCCACGTAGGAGTCTTGTACTTCAGTCCTTCTGGAGAAGGAGGCTGTTTCTCAGCCGGCTTTATGATAGAAAGCACTTCTCTTATCCTGTTCCTCTGCTGTCCAGCTACAGCAGCTTTAAGTGTGTTCAGGGGCATTATAATAATCAGAAACACAATATGTCGGCACTAAATACTTAAATCTAACAGTCGTTACTGTCAATATTATGTCTGAATGAGGTATTTGTTGCCACAAAAATAGTTCAGCAGCCTTCGTAGCTTTTTAAGCAAATACAGAATAAATAAAAATTATCTGATATATAGTTACAGAAAATGTATGCATATAGCTGTATATAAATTTGTGTGTACTTCAGTAAATTGAATAATTTATGCACAAAGTATCAGACATTCTTTTTAAAAAACAAACAAAGCACAGCACAGATGCAGCAGGACATGCAGAGGGTTCTAATTAGACTCTCTGACTTCAGACTCTTGTCTTTTCACAACACCCCATTGTAGACAGCATTGAAAGGTAACTTAAAGGTTCATTAAGCAGCATTCAATTAAAAAAAAGCTAATTGTCTTATGTGGCCAATGCACCATTACACTCTGAACTAGTATGTCATATTTATTAAAATTTGATGTTCACTGCCTTCCTTTTCAAGTCACAAGTGTAAAAAATAAAATAAAAAATACAGAATTTATACATCATTTTCATTGGGAGGTTTATTTTAACATATTTTTCACAGTTTATCTAGCATTTCAGGCTACAACTCATAAACCTGCCAGGAATACCTCTGGGGATTTTGACGTTTCTACATCAAAGTGACCTTTTCTGATGGTTTTCCCTTCCCTTTCCTCTTCTCCTTCCCCTTCCCTGTTGTTTGTTTTGTTTTGTTGGTGGTGGTGGTGGTTTTTTTTTGGTTTTAACTTATAGGGGAACAAACTGTAAGAATCAGAACATAAAATTAAAGGAAACAGTTGTAAATACTTCTTTACCCCACTTCTTTTATGTCATTTACATATACAATAAAAGCTAGAAGAAAACAGTGTCACAAAGGCAAGGTGATGCTCCAGTCCGTTGTGCTGCTGTTTTTCTTCTGTGTATTAAAAAAGAAGCAGAGGCCAAGCTGGAACTGATTGGGTGCACAATTTGGAGTTAAGTTATCTTGGTTTATGAAATTTAACATTAAATAACAAAATATGTTTAATTTGATATTTACAGTATTCCACAATCACAAAGTCAACTTTTATAATCCATTTATGTTTTGGAGTTTTTTGAGAGATGGAACTGATCAAAAGTAATGCAATGAAACTTTGCATGTTGAGCTATGTAAATCATAAGACTATTTTTTTATTTGAATCAGGCAACCAGTTATGGTGTTTTTAGTCAGGATTCAATTAGTGACTTTGTTTCATAGATGAATGTCTCTCTACATAGTATTAGTAGTAATTTGTAAAAAATAAATAAATAATAATAATAATAATAATAATAATAATAATAAAATGTGGTTTACATATAATGGCCCTTTAAACTACTTGACCTTGGAATAAAACAAAACAAAGCTGTTTTATTACAAAATGTAAATACTATGTGTATGCTTGTATTATTGTGGGATAAACATTTGACAACCATTAATTCTATGCTGTCTTCCACCCATTTTTTTGTGTGTATCTTGATGTCTTAGAATATGTAACATAAAGCCAGCAGTGATTGGGACATGCTATCTTAGTCTCACAGTGCCAGTTCCCTGAATATTCAGATTCATTTGCATTTACTTCCTTACACATTTATGCTTCAGTTTCAGCATAATGCAAGGGCTGATTCATCTGTGACGTAATTCCAAGCCCTTAACCTAAGATGACTTCCACTGATTTAGCATATTGCCAGTCAAACCTTATGTATTGTATCTCAGCATCTTTGACTTTTTTTCAAATTAGCAGTTTATTTTCTGAAACTGTGAAGTTGCTATAACAATCAAGAGATCCCGTTTTCTCCTTTAGCTTTCCTTTCCATATGTAGTATGTTCAGAAGACCAACACAATCTAATCTTATTTTATTCTCTTATTTGCATCTGTTTATCTCTGGTATCATGCTTGTATCATGCTTCTGCAATACGATTTTGTATCGTTTATGCTTCTGCATAAATGAAGAATTAAGATGACTAACGTTTCTTTAATGCTTTCACACTTCAGCAGTATCAATGGTCTTTTCTGATTCAAGGTCAGATCTTGTGCATACATATTTCTGACCTCGTTGTACCTGTAGAACTAATGATAAGTTTTCCTGTTCAGTTACATAATTATAGTTATTTTCTTGTCTTAGAGAGCTTGTAGTTTATGCTGCTTTTTTTTTTTATTTATTTTTTTTTGATATCTGAAATGTTGTGATAGGAATAGAAAGTGGTATAAAACTTCTTGTTTATTGCTGCTTCAAACTACACAGTGCTTCAAACTACACATGTGGAAAATCATTGCAAATTCAACAAAAACTATTACACTGCATGTAAAAGCTTAGGCTGGACATTGCTTGTTCCCTCCTTTCTTTTATTTGGAACATGAATTATATTTTGCTCATGTTTGGAATACCTTGTTCATGTTCTAGGAGTTGCGTAATTAAATTATTACCTGCAGTATCGCCATCTGCTTACGTGTTTGTGAACCATTTCTAACCTGTGTATGTACACTTCATGGTTTCAAGGAAGTGCCAAAAAAGCAGCGAGTGTACTCAGTAGATGGACTTGAGCATCTCACTCCCTCAAAGCAGTCAGTCTTGACTTTTCTGGGTGTAAGTATTCTTATTCTGTAAGATTCATATTCTGTATGAATCTAATTATTTTCTTTCAAAACATAGTGTGGAGGTTTTTATAGTTTTAAAAATAAAATATACCTCCTAGGATGAAGGCACATTCAAGTTCGTCAGTGGGTAAATGTTTCCGAGGCACACAGTCAAGCATGTTGTCCAGCAAAAAGAAGTGCATGACTTTAGTATAGAGGAAAAAAAAAAAAAAAACAGATATGAAATCTGCATGGAAGAGGAACATGAGACATAAAATCTGGCTCTAGTGAAGTAATAGAAGAGCATACTCCCCAGCTGCAGTACAGGTGGTGGTTAATTGTATGTCTGTAGAGAGCTGTTCATGAAGATCTTTGGAAACGTCTATTGGTTCCAGGTCTGTTGCTGAGTGAATTATGGTTTATAGGGGTATTGCTGTAATACCAGCCTGCCTTACAAGGAAACTGGATGCTTGTTAATTGACTGAGTACTTGCTGCTTGCAAAACGCTGCATGTGTTGCCAACAGACTAAGACTTCAGTCTTAAGTTACATCTCGTCTCAGGCCAGAATCAACCTTCATTTTTCATTAGAATTAAGAAAGTAAATAGTGAAAAGTCTTGGTGAGGATAGGCTTATTAGTTTAAACAACCAAAACAGAAAACACTTTCAGTTGTTAATTATAAAAGCTGTGATGCATAATGGAAAATTATTGCTGGGTCAATTCTGCTGGACTTAGTGTATGGCTCAAAGAAACGGAGCGTACTAATTTCCTTTAATGCTGTCAAGAGTTAAGGAGCCCCAGCAGTGCACAGGAGGAGTTTGTTATATGTCAAAAACAAAACATGATCATCTCAAACATATGTGGGCTAGGAATTTCATAGATCGGGCAACCTGTGGAGGAAACATTATTAATCTTGCACCTTAGACCCAAACTGGAAATTCTTAATTGACTCATTAAGTGACAATTAATTCTGTTTTTTGTTTGGCTGTATGAATAATCTAAGTTGTGATGGTGCTGTGAGAGGTTTTTGGTAACAGTACTCTGTTATGTAACACATGCAATTTCTTGCTCATTTTGCAGTCATTTTGACCTTGATAAAACGGATGCTGTTTTCAAAGCCATCGAGCCCTTTCTTTCAGTGCTGTATTCAAAACTCTGAAGCTAATACCCTCTTTATATTTCATACCCTTTATATTTATTTTTCAGTTTCTCATTAATTTAATAGATTGAAGTCCTCCTTTCCTCTTTGCCTCACTATGGAGGACAAGCACCTTTTCACTTTAATGCCTAATGTTAGATGTGTACTTACAGGTACCCACTCAGTAACAGTGCCTGAAGTGTTCTCCTTCCCCACACACAAAGTTCCATATGCAGTCATTAAAACTGTCAGGAGTTTTTTGATAATCTACATCTATAATGAGAGAGTCATCTCTTTATTTCAATGATAACTACAAAATGCTTTTAGAACAGAGGTCAATGTCTTTTATCCAATTTAGCATTTGAGATCACCCAGCAATTTAACAACCAGCCTGGATATAAATTCCCGTTTTCCAGCTCTTTGTGGTAGTCCGCTCTAGGTAGCAAAGCTTATGGGCAATTAGCCAACCATCTTTTGAAGTGTTGCATCTGCCTGTTTTGACATTAATCCATAAAAATAAATTCCATATGTAGCCTAAA